>NW_025964002.1:4690951-5135951 GCF_023055435.1 Haliotis rufescens | reverse complement strand
TCCTCACGAGAGACAAGGTTAAAGTGAGTGAGTGAGTGAGTATGGTTTTACGCCGCTTTTAGCAATATTCCAGCAATATCACGGCGGGGGACACCAGAAATGGGCTTCACACATTGTACCCATGTCGGGAATCGAACCCGGGTCTTCGGCGTGACGAGCGAACGCTTTAACCACTAGGCTACCCGACCGCCCCCAAGGTTAAAGACAACTAATAGTACAATGTCCAGCATAATGCGTTCAGTCGGAACGAACACAAATAGGTTTATCTGCTGCTAAGCCGACAGGGTCGCAATATGAATCAAACTGACAACAAGGGTATTCACAGTTTAAATGATATTACTATTAAAATCCTGTTTCTTGTCAACTGAATATCAATTTTCGTATCTCATCCTGATTCGCTGTTTCAGACAACATGACAGCAGATTCTCTGAGTAGCGAGATGAAGACATGGCTGGCCAACGATACCATGCTAGGTAGGTGAGTGAGTGAGTTGGGTTTAACAGTATTCCAGTTATATCGCGGCGTGTCAGCTTAATGTGGGAGGAAAGCCCGAAGTGATGCAGGTCTAAGACGGGGCGAACCGAGATTCGAACCCACAATCAAGGGACGCAACACTGCACAGCGAATCGCGGCGCCTTAGGTAGGTGAACTGCATTCTCATGGTGGGAGTTGGATTTTGCGAGATATGGTTCACCAATTTCACCTCACCATATCTAGCAAAAATGCGTCGCGTCCAACATTATTCCACTTATATAGCGACGTGCATGCACGTGTATGTGTGTGTGTGGCTGCTTGTACTAGTCCGGACTGATGCCGATTTATAGTGCTAGCTCACTGAGATACCATGCCGCAGTTTAACATGAATACCCCACTCAGACACAGTACACTGACTCCGAGCCGACCAGTCCTTGTTTTAGCCCCTTAATGCCGAGCACCAGACAGGGTAACAACAAGTACCATCTTTTAACGTCTTTCGGTATGACGTGGCCGGGGATCAAACCCCGGACCTTCCGCTCTCCGGGCGGACGCTCTACCACTAGACCACAGAGGCGGGCGGGATTTTACTAGACATAGTTTGAGCTACATCTGATAAAACATATATTTTGTTTAGTTCAAACCATGAACAACATATATTTTTTACATAAAACACCTTGCAACAATGTATTTTGTTGGCAGACAAACTATAATCTACCCCCTCAGAAGGTGAAATGGTCTGTCCCTTACGCCTGTTCTTCCGTCTGTGTTGTTCAGGGAGATTGACGTTCACAACTCAGAACGGAGAGAATAATGTCACTGGTGGCTACAGCAAGTTCGTCACGCTAGGCAGTCGCAGTTTCTCCATCTGGAACGCCACATCCATGAAGCAAGTGTACGACAGCGGGGACGACATCGAGAGGACACACGCCGATCTATACCCCGACCTCTTCAACGGGGATGTGAATGGCACTAACACGCCCACACAGGACGCAGACAAGACGTCGCCGGAGAGGGTAGTAGTAGTAGTAGTAGTAGTAGTAGTAGTAGTAGTAGTAGTAGTAGTTGATCTTCAGCAACCCATGCTTGACGTAAGAGGCGACAATGCTTGTCGTAAAGGGCGACTTAGGTGGTCCTGCTCGCTGACTTGGTTCATACATGTCATCCCAATTGCGTAGATCGATGCTGATGATGTCAATCACTGGATTGTCTGGTCCAGACACGATTACAGACCGCCGTCATGTAGGCGGAATATTGCTGCGTGTGGCGTTAACTACAAACAAACACAAAGTAACAGTTCGTAGTAGTAGTAGTAGTAGTAGTAGTAGTAGTAGTAGTAGTAGTAGTACAAGGAAGGGTGATAAATGTCGTGGTACTCCTATATGCTTCATCTGGAACGTGGCAAGGAAGAAGTGGGAGGATCAGCCAGTTTACTTGGAGGGGGAGTTATTGAACATCTTGTGGAAGGTCAGGCCTATACGTACTTAGGGATGCAGGTTAGGGACAAACTCCAGAATGCCAATATCAAGGAAATATTTCGGGCAGAGTGCAAATGTTGATTTTAGAAAATCAGTTAGAGCCACAAATACTTATGCTGTACCCGTCCTTTCATATTCTTTTGGTGTTGTTGATTGGACGAAACAAGAAATTCAGGGTATTGACACCCTCACGCGAAGAATCATGTCAGACAATAGATCCCACCACCCTCGCATTTCCCTCAATCGCTTATATTTACTAATCATAATGGGAGGGCGTGGTTTGAATAAGGTTTGAGCTCTTCATGGTGAAATTGTTTTGTGCACTTTTGCACACATTTAATTGTCTGATGATCGTCTTGTGAAGCATGCCAAGACTCATGATATAAAAAAGGCTTTCCACAGTTTTCGTAAACGAACTACGGATGTGGGACATGATCTCAATGTCGGTGTTGATTTTGTTGATGGCTCTGTACTGCTGGACGGTACAGAAATGGGTGTCAACCAAACGAAGTGCCATATCAAGTCGGCCCAGACTCAGTTTTTCAAGGAGAGGCTATCTGATACTGCAAACACGAAAACGTCGTTTTTTTCCGTATATGGTCATTGGACGGAAAAACGACTAAAAATTCATTAAAATTGATTAATTGGTGAGCGTCTGGAAAGTGTCCGGAAAAGGGTCGAGTTTTTCAAGCGTAAAATAGACGGAAAAATGATGCTTTTTGCCCCGCCTTGTACAACTGTTAACGACCAATGAGATGGCGCTGGTCCCCACGATGCACGTGATGCCTAAGGCTTCCTTTCGGAAGCATTGGGTTTCGTATTTCTGGCATGCCTTGCTCTAGTATCTGTCGCGCGTAGTGCAGCGAGATTTGCTGATAAGCCAGTTTTAGGATATGTAACATGTTAAAGGAATTCAGACACGCGCCAAGAAGTCAAACCAAACCATGTTACCAAGTTTATTGTGATAACATATCCCTCCGCTATGCACAGTTACCTCTATCGGATAATGGGTTGTGTTTCATTTGGTTATAACAGTAACCATTTTTTTACATGAAGTTTACAAGATATACGACGTTTCCATTGAAGGAGAGGTCGGTCACATGACGTTTTTCACGTGACTGTATTCTTGAAATGACATAAACACTGACCACTTCCATATTCCTGGGGAAAACCCTGGGAATTCCCGGGTACATGTACGAATTCATACGGAAGCGTTGTTTCTCGTCATTTGGACCCTTTAATTTGGAACTTAGCGTCTTAGCTTACTCTGGGATAAGTCAGAGAGTTTGGTTGCATAGCCCGTTTAAGGATACCCTCGCTACAACCCATCCTAGAGAAATAAAAACCCCAAAAAAACAAAACATCCAAACTATCGTAGTGACAATCTACAGCAATCTATGAGTTTACCTAAGTATCTATTTTACACATCTTTACAATCACCTTTCAATGATCGGCCAATTGATCAGTGATGACAAAGGCTTGAAATAACCACAGGTTTATTAACAACTTCGGAAATATCTCCCGTCACGTTTATCGTGTCGGCCATATTTACGTATTGTACTTGATGTAAATGTATTACGACGCTCTGTCATTGTGGTTGACTTACTGAGGCAATTCTTTAACAGATCTTCTCATCTACTGAGGATATTGTTTGGAATACATTTCTTATAAACAGACTAAAAGGGATGTTCCTCGCTTTTGGGGGAACTATTTTATTCCGGGATGGCCTATTAAAGCTAGTAGTAAGTGAAGGCACCATGCGTGTATATGATCTGTTATTATATGTGTTTAACTTAAGGTTTGGGGCGTTAATAAAATACACTGACGCAAGTATATTCTAATCAAATCAATTGGATAATTGAAGCAGCCTGGTTCCCCGGGTATGCTGGGCTGGCGCTACACTGACCCAGGCAATGACTGCACAATGGCCGCCTCCACTAGACGAACAAACATTTTACTATAGAAAAACGCTAGAACGGGAGGTTAAATATTTTTCTTAGCATTTTTATGAATGCTCTTGCAATGTATGTCACGAGAATAACGTCCGTTGTTACTTTTAGTGAAGGAAAACATTATTTAAGCTGTTTCGAGACTCGAAAGTGTTCGTCACATCGGTGAAATGTAAACAATGACCCACACCACATTTTCAACAGTGCTATGTGCGTTAATATTTCGTGTCAGCTCACTGTTATCACAAAATCGTATACATGATACGATCTTCATTTTGCAAATTTGATGAAGTAAATATCGCCGATTATGCCCCGTATTTTCCCATTGTGAAATGGTGGTTTAGCGGAATTATTGAACGCCCAGTATCCTTAACAATCGTGTTTAATGATAGGATCTGTCATTGGTTCCGATATTTGGCCTCTGGATTTTATTCACATGAAAATCCATTTATTTGACATTTGTTTTCTTATTACACAATGAAATTAATCATAGATATATCTAATAATTTTGGAATCAATTGGATTAATTTCAGTCTAGTGTTTCTGAACTAGATCTATGTGTGTTCCTGTTAAAATGTCGGGTCTGAATGGGATAATAATAAAGAATATGATCATAATTAATTTGGTACAGTGGCATACACATCCATGAGTATTCTATATGATGCAATATAGCCACTGGGGAATCCGTGTACAGAACAACATAAAGAACTGTGCATACCATTATTATTGAAAAATAGTTATGATTATAATTACCATGTTAGATGAAATATCTGTGTACGAAATTATCTACAAATAAACGACTCAATAAAAGATGTTAAGTTACATTATTGTTCAAGCAAAGGACAACAACCGAGCATGATCATAAAGGACCACTTCTTGTTTACTTAAGAGCAGAGTTGGCCATGTTAGATGATATAACCAAACTCCAGGCGCTCCGGCGGGGGACTAACTGGTCTTGTTATTGTGTGGTATGAGCTGTGACGTAGACGCAAGAGAATAATGTAAAAAATTAGACCAACTCAAGTTTATAATGATTGTGAAAGTCTAGATTTCAACAGCTCTAGTCTGTAATTAAGATTTGTTCTGTGCTCCTTTTTAATTGCATTGTTTTCATTTTGTAGACATGGATGGACCAACCAGGAAAGAAATTGATGGAATATTAACATCACATGTTACCACTGATCCAGTCAAATTCATCACATAATAATATATTAGTATTTGATATTACGACATTTGATTATTAGGGCATGATCATGTACAAGTTCACTGTAGTAATATACATACTAGTCAACTTGATTATAATTTTTATTATAGTGTAGCGCGGCATCAACGATTACTATATCATCCTCACTTGTCATTGATGTATTGACATCGAACAATGGACGACAATTCCAAATTCTTATTTGAGCTATAAATAGCTTCAATAGGGACAGTGCCGGTGTCAGTACAATTTTCGTAGTTAAAAATATGTATCTACAAAATATAATCTGAAGCAGCCAAGAACAATATTTTTTATTAACGCTTACTTTCATGGATAGAATTGAGGCAATCTAGGCTTGACAAATAGTTCTAGATTTGAGTTGGATTCCTTTTAAATTTATTCTCTATGGACTGGGAGACGTACAAGAGCGACAGTATCGCATGGAAAATTGGAGAACTGGGTCAGTGTAATCGGATATGTTGTGGAGTTTCGGGTTTGGGCTGTTTGCTGAATAGAACAAGGGCTCACGAACATGGGCACAATGTAGAAATTAAACCATTAGCACCTCTGTTTATATAAGATATGTTATTGTGATTTGAAATCTCTTTTGAACAATTGCGAGTTATTGTATAGTCTGTATTCTTTCGTTATGGTAGAATATATATTTTCTATGTTGCTAGTTAATTATCCACAAATAATGAGAACTACAATGTAAACCTCTCTCTGGAGATAAACAATAATAATACTGAAGGGCATATCTGACTAATCGACTAATATTTCTTTCTTAAATACTGTCCGTTACAGGAATTCTCATCATTATATTATACTTTGTATAGTTTAAAAGTCAAATAATGGCAAATTGTGTATCTTTCTACATTTTGAATTCATTATAATTTCTGCAATAAAACCTTAACATCAGATAGTGATATAAACGAATATGATCTATACTGTGATAAATGAATTATTAATTTCGTATTATGAATTAAATAAACTGAAATATGATTTTAATCTGCTCGTGTGAGAAGGTAACGAGAGATCTAGGCAACTCACTAACGTAACCATTTGTGAAAAAATCAAATATTCAAAGTTAAGGGGTTTGTACATGTACATTGAATGACAGGCAAGAAAGCAACGCAATAATTAAATTATGAATCAAAATTATGTTATAAATATAACAGAATATATAGAAAATATAAGTTTAATTTCTCATTGTTGGAAGGTGTTTAATAATAGTTTTTGTTTGAGTGTTTGTTGTTAAACGCCGCTTTCAGCAATATACCAGCTATATGACGGTGGTTCGTAAATAATCCAGTCTGGACCAGACAATCCAGTTATCATCATCAAGAGCACCGATCTACGCAATTCGGATACGATGACATGCATCAACCAAGTCAGCGAGCCTGACCACCCGATGATGTGAGTCGCCTTTGTACAAGCATGGGTTGTTGAAGGCCTATTCTAAGCTCGATCTTCACGGGTATTTTTTTAATAAAGGTACAATGAAATAATGTATATGTCCATAATAAGTGTGTATAAGTAGATGGATAATATGTCCATACGCGGCAATTAGATGGGTTAGACTGCAAATGGTTCAATGATGGGTTCTGTTACAAGTCCATATTTCAAGACATGTATTTGATATTCATAGCAACTCCACAAAAGCTACACAATGGCGACAAAACGGTACCAGCACCACAGATACCAATAATACATTTTTTGAACATGAGATACATATAATTACTTTAAAGTTAAAACATGTATCTAAATAGAAAATTAGAAGGATTAAGAAGAAACACTTCCGACATTTTTCGTATTTTAATTTCGTTTGGAGAGAGAAGTAGTGACTGGAATCTGATGGGTTTAAACAGGTTTTCCCTTCCACCTAGGCCTCACTGCAATGCTATAGCCCCAAATGAAACAAGCCTAGATGTTCAACAGGTTCAGGCTGAAATTTCCATCCCACTGGGGCTCCTTTTAAGTTTAAATATAGTTTCTCGTTTTAATCAAAATAATATATTTTCAGAGACTAAGCGTTAGTCTAGCCGTGAGGTACAACTATCCAAAAGATCCCATGCATGTCTATATATCTTCAGACAGACTCTCCATGTTCCTATCGATATGTGTCAAAATACAAATGAATTAAATATTACACCACTGGTGAATAGGTTATATGCGCATGTCAGCGTCGATCCTACAATATCCTTTTGCGCAACATACATATATACTGATGAATTAAAGTAGTAATACTACGCAGATATATGTCCAGATGTATACATCAGTATCATCTCGTGATCTTTATTCGTGCTTTAAGCTCTTTTTCTACAGGAGATTATGGGGGGTTACATCACACCAGAAAGCGAGTTCCAAATTCAAGTCATAATTTCATGGTCCGTCTTGTATGTTGGAAACCAATATCGCAATATGGCTGAATATTGTTAAACGTGGTATTGACCCGATTACTCACATAATTATTCCATTTTCTTCATGCACGTTCTACAATCGTCTACGAACACTATCTATAATGCCCATACATATATGTCCAGATATATAAATGTATAAAACAAGTCGTCCTGCACTCTTCCTTAAAAGACAAATGCTAAGCATTTCCCCTGTATGTATTTATATATGTAAATATCGTTTTAATGTCAACGCTGATGTAGTGAACGTACCACAGACCTGATGCTAGAATAACATCTAATCTCTGAAAGGAACATATTTGACAGAAAAAAACAGTTATTAAACAATAGTTATAAAATATAATAAAAAGGAGCCGAGAGACCTTCTTCATTTTGCCAAATATTCGGCTGTAATGGACATATTTGTTTCGGGGTCTGTATGACAGACAAACCTGATGCTTTTAAGTATAAAGATAAGCAAGTACAGCTGTTGTATATATTCAAATATATTCGTGATAACCCAATCTTGAAAAATATTGAAAGATGAGTGGTAACTATTTATGTCATTATTTCAAATAGAATGATAACACATCAGGAAAGCATGTCACTTTAATATACGTATCTTGTTCACCGAATAGTTTTTTTAAGTAAGCGCAGCATGTATATCGAGAGTATAGGTTTGGTGTGTGACTTATCACACAGTACTTTCAGAAAGTGCATATTCTGTTTATCGCAATAAATGACATAAGACGATTCATACGGGTAAATACGATTTACTTCAGAACTAGTATATATTACTTAAGGTTAGGGGAAAATGTAAAAACTATGTAATTAACAGAACTTTGAGCGGGTTTAAAGGATTAGGGTCCTTGCTTGGGCTTTGTGTTGGAAGTGTAGACGACATTTCCAGGTTTGACGTATCAATGACCAAAATGATGTCTGATGCAATTCTCTGCCTTTTCGGGTGAACAATTTGCTTGCCTTTGCGGGTGCCACTAGTGGATCGGAATGAGCTCGCGTTTTTGCGAGCACCTAGTGTCATCATTGTTATGGTAAATCATGAAACATGCTCCTGGTCTTGTCGTAATCGTGCAGTTGGCGCTACTTTTGGCAAGCGTTTCTTATGGTAATGGAAATGCTTATATCGCTTTTGTTGACTGATAAACATGAAAATATATAATGTTAGTGTATATTGTCATGTAATTAAGAAACAAACGACGTGTGGGAGTTGTTTATTGTACGATAAACAACGACCACGACTCGTTTATTTCTATATGAGATATCCACATTATTTACAGCCTCTTTTAAGGGTGTTAAATTAGGAAAAAGTACAAGTTTTAAAATATTTACCCGTACTTAACTAATGATGACTCCTTGAATAGAATCCGACCGCGGCCATGCCAGATAAATCCATTTTATGAACAGGAGGGTTTGAATTTGGTCTTTCTTTTGGTCTTTGGTCATCTTCTCACAATTTTCTCGTCGATTATCTGTACCTTTTCTCCCAATACCGATTGCCATTTCGCTCTCACTTTCGGGTGCGATTGTTCGGGCACTGCCCTTATTTACCTTCCCCAGCTACATTTATTGGAAACAACACACTAGACACATACCTCTCAAAAATAAGGTCAAATTTACGACGTTTTCAAGTTGCGAGTGCATGTTCTAATCTCCATAAATGACGTCATGATAGAACAATGTTTTATCGTGAAATAAATATCGCTTCATTCTTTGTTCTTTGCGATTTATCGCGTAGCTATCTTATATAATCAAATATCAATTTCTCATTGCTTTATCATGACGTATCCGTGTCATAACCAATCATGTAGCAATAGCATACACAAATATCGTAGACTTCGACGTAGAATAGTGTCATGAAATATGATTATCCTTTGGTGTGCAATATTTCTGGTTGATAAATCTAACATATTCATACTTTTAAGAATAGCGACTATACATTATTATATCACTTATCAGGTCCCTGTAACATTTGCAAAATAATACAAATTTAAAAAAAAACAAACCTAAATGTATGTATGTTGTAATATCCTTAAGTTGCTGCGTTTGGCATTAAACAACAAACAAAACATAGTATCTTTAAGAATTATGTTAACAATTCCTGTGCTAAAAATATCTTCCATAATCTCCATACCTCTTTCTCTATGTTTAATATGAAAACATAATAACTTTTTTTAATAATCTGAAGGAATAATAATGATAATAGCATAATAATATCATTATTTATGTTACTTATCCTCAACTGAAGTAGTCCTCCACACTAAACATTCAGTGATGAAGCCCATGAACATATTAACTATGTAACATGCATTAATGGAAATTAGATGAACAGTTGAAGTTGGCAAATGATAGTATTCGGTCGAACGTCTATCAACCAATACTACATTATTGAATTGTGAGTCTATGGTGATTTTCGAAAGGCTACTCTCATAAATGTCATGACGCATTTTAAGCCAGGGTTCTATATTCGCATTAATGTGCTGATTTATTATTGCGTTAATTTCATGATTTACAGTATTCATGAAGAACATTTCACTTTGGACAAACAGTGGGAATTGTGACTAATGAATTGCTAAACATTTTTGATATTCATGCTAGCTCAAACGATCTATTGCTTTGATTTATTGTTATGGTATCCACAAAATAAGTAGGATTTTTTCCGTTTTTGTTGAAATAAAACTGAATTATATTTGCTGTTTACATATCAAAGTTTGCCATATTGTTCCAAAATGTTTGGCCACAGCAAGGCACCACAACATATTGTGCTAGGCACGGTACAACTGGAATGAGGGAGGGCCGTATTCCTCCTTGTGGGTGACCTGCTTGGCAATATGGGACGGAAAAACTGCAGGGGGTGAGGGCACAGTTGATGGTACAGACAGATAAGAGAGATCATTTTACAAATGTGAAACCTCATTCCACAAAGGAAGAGGCGAAAGCTGAAACTTGGTCAGATTTACAGAACAAAGGCAGTTATTTCTAGTTTCTTACTGATACTCGATGATACATTTAATGAAACAATTAATGTGAATGTGTGTGTGCGTGTGTGCGTGCGTGCGTGCGTGCGTGCGTGCGTGCGTGCGTGCGTGCGTGTGTGTGTGTGTGTGTGTGTGTGTGTGTGTGTGAAGAAGAAGTAGAAGAATTGTACAGCATAAAAATGGCTACGTAGTTCGAATAGATATGTAGAATGCCCGGTCAGTTTGACCTTTGAAACACTACATTTTCAGTCATTAAAATCCGTAACACATGTTTTTTCAGTTAAAGAAAACACTACAAGTGAGTGAAACAAAAGACATCAGAACAGGCACACCATGTCCCCCAACCCCAAGTCTGCATGTATCAATACTCATACCTGCCACATCCTCACCCACTTAACTTACTTACACAATCATCTCACAACATGTTTGCCATCCCTCGTATCACAACGCACGCACGCACGCAGGCACACAAACACACACACACACACACACACACACACACACATCGCATTCTTCTTTCCCCGCCATTATGTCTACGTCAGCCATCATGGATCCATGCGCATGCTTACATACATAATCCATCCTCCCACCATTCCCCAACATCCATCGAACAATAACTATATCCGCCCTCATGTATCGGTATTCGTGCTTACAAACATTCACCCTCCTACCATTCCCCTGTATCCATCGCACTATAACTATGACTATAACCGCCTTCGTGCATCCGCACTTATGTTTACATTGCATTGCATGCATCGAATTACACGTTTAACATATCGTAAATATTTTACAATATGTACATATCAAATATCAGCAAACAGAGATTATCATAACGCAATAGATTTCATCCGTCAAAACATCAAAGAAAGAAGGGCAGCCTGGAATTTTCTAATGGCATCAGAATGCACTAAGAAGTTCAACTGGTCAGGAGGTGAGAGTTGCGGAAGATTACGATAAACTTACATATCTCCATTTCGAATATCTAAAGTGTGAATAAAGATCACAGCTTGCTATGACGTGTACTGCATTCCTGCAGTTTTAGCAATGTCATCAGCTATGAAATTTATGTTTAAATGCTCAAGTAGACAAGGACCCAAATGTTTATAGGCATGACCATATTATATTCTAAGCAAATATCTCCACATTTAAAAACAAAGCTAGATTGAGTCTTTGAAGGGCATTAAGAACTGATACACATAAGGAAAAACATATTAATGTCAGCGTCTTTATTATGAGGAACACAACGTTTCGGTGTATATACTAACTCCTTCATCGGGTGAATAAATGCTATGAGGCAGAGAACATATATATGTACCTGTAAGAACAACAAAAGTAAAAAGATAGCAAAGAAGGAAACGTAACAAGGGAAGCCAACAGATAATTAGCGCTGATTACCCCGGCCTCCCGTTTGCCCATTGTCCATTGCCTATTACCAATCATTCATAAGTTAAGTTTTGGCTTTAATCTGTCCATCAACGTCTGTTATCTCAACCCTAAAAATTACAAGAATATGTAGTTTACTGAGAATGGGTTAGATCGCTGACTTGTGTACTGGCGAGTGGGTGCCTCACTCACAGTGTGGGCTCAAATCCCGGACGGGAGTCAACCCAAAAAAGTACGATAATATGTACTTTACTAAGAAAGTGTTATCACAATTAGGACATTTTTCGTCAAGAAAGCACAATAAATATATTCGGCTTTTGATGGGTAATAATATCACAGACATTTACGGATGTTGATGACGACTTGGAGGAGCTTCGTAACGCACGTCTTCTCGATTCAGGGATTGGTAAATCAAAATTCATCTTCGGCGGGATGGTAGTTTGAGTTGGATAAGCATGTTAACTATGATCTTCTTAAGGTAAATAATGCCGCGCATGAATGTATTAATGAGATTCCCAGGTACATGGGGCCTTTTCGTCACCAGGAATACGCACAGTGGAGACTTAAATGGGGATAGGGTGTACACAATGTGCTACCTGGTAGATTGTGTGTCATCAAACAAGACAACGTTGGTCTTTGACTAATTGTGGCGTAAAACTCACTTATTCATTTACTTGTATCGGAAATTGAATGTTGAAGTGACTTTATTGGGTAATCAAAACAGAGACAGCGACCTATAATAGCCAAATTTCATGCGATTTCACTTGTCCACCATCTTGGATGCAAGGCGAAAACATTTCAGCGTGTTTGAATGCCCCCTGCAGAGTTGGACGAACATTCTGCGGTAGCGCGGAGTTGACCAGAGGCTATCAGCAGTATTTCCTGTCCAGGTAATTAGGTGTGTGTGTGGGGGGGGGGGGGGGGGGGGGTGAGAGGGGGGGTTATAGATGATAGTTTTAGCAACAAGTAAGGTCATCTTGAGCGGGTCGGTATTCGCGGGTCGGTATGAACTTTGATTCTCAAAATGAGGATCCACGATGTTCGACCTGGAAGAAGTGTGTAATCAAACCTCACAGCATTGGTCTTTGACTGACTGTGGCGTCAAAACAAACTCATCATTTACTTGAACTGAATGTTCATCTTGGTTGTTATGGATAGTCACGGAGCCGTGATCCAGTGTACAGGGTGTCATTACATAAAAAATAAAGTAATAATAGGATTACCAGAAAAACGGGGTGTAACACCCAAGCCAATAAGCTTCGCTCAGGAACACCAGAGTAAGTCAGTACAAGATTGAAAACTGCCTCATAGTTATGTATGATAGGCTTGTCGGGTATTGCTACATGTATATGTGAAAACAAAGTTATTAAAATGAAGAGCAAAACTGACGAAAGTTACCAATAAACGTGTATAAGAGTTATATCGTCACTGCAAAAGTAATGAGTGTTTGTCTTTAGTATTAACATTCAAATACGTTATATCTGTATTAGCGATATTGTCTACGTTCCACCGGTGAGTAAGCCTTACCCTTACTATCTCGTAATATAAATATTGAAAGAAATTTGTATTTCTGAAGACATCACGATACAGTTTGGATCGGTTTGGGTGGCAGCCTTGATAGCCATAGAATAGGTTCATCTCGGAATCTCCCATATCACTGGCCATGGGGCTCCTCTTCAATTTAAATTGAGTTACTTGTTTCTTTCAAAACTATACAGTTTTAGAGACTAAGCATTAGTCTGAATAGGCTTCACCAGTTTGGAATTGTACGATTCCGAACTTTCACGAGACTGTGTTTATGAATCATTGTCAAATAGTGGTGACATGAAATCTCGGAAACAATATGCGAAATCGCGCATGCACAGAACGGAAAATTTGGAAAAGGCATTAAGTAATCCGCATGCGCAGAACGATTGATTTCAATACTTCCGCTAAGCGCTTCGAGTGCAGTGCACCTTCAGATCCGAGGTCGGACGTCTTGTCCACATGACCAAAGAGGTTAACCCCGTCAGCAAGCTGACAAGGTAAGGATGTCACCTGTAGGATGACTCCACGACCTGCTACATTTGCATTTGCATGCAATGAGCAAATAATTGTTTGCACATTGCGTGCATTGGGCAAACGGCCCGTCCAATGCATGCAATGGGAAGTTGCACAGATTGGATGTAACATATACATCTAAATTCCACAGGTGAAATATTTATAAATTATATATTGCAACGAAACGTAACATCATATATTGACTTACCCGCATGGACCAATTCGTCAATTTCCTTTTTGTTTCGTGAAGATATTGTGTCACTCAAGGAAACGAACACAAATATTGTCAATGCCACGGTGAACACACCGATGGAAAGCTTTCCCTAGGTGATTCGTCTCATCATCGAGTAAACGGGGTGTAATCGATCGGATTGTTGATCGGTATGTTTGGAGATATTCCGAGCGACTGATTCAGTGTATCCCACTGTCAACGTGTCAGCTTGCACACAAGACTGAGTGCACCCCAAGCTGACGGCTTTTGTTATGAGAATGGGAAGCTTGTGGATTTTGAGCTACATTCAACTCAAGGAAATGTCGTTTCTGATACGCTCGGGGAACGAAGCGGAACGTATTATAATTACCTGCCAACAGATGAACCAAGCTTACCCTTGATATTGACAGGGTCACTGAACCGTCAAGTAAAATCTAAAGAACTGTCATCAAAACGAGTTATATTTTCGGAAAACAAAACAAAGTAATAAACAAACTTAAGGACGAGCTATTGGATGTGTTAAGACTTCATCAACACTTGGGTGGGGGTAGGGTTTACAATTCGCCATGGTGGGCACGGGTGGCCCAGTCGTCTAAGGCGCCGCGATTCGCTGTGCAGATTTGCGTCCCTTGGGTACGCCAGAAACCTATGATTGTGGGTTCGAATCCCGGTTCGCCCCGATTATGTTTCTAGGTTTGTCAGCACCATACCCGAACTCGTTGGTTTCACCGAAGTGGTAAACGTCTGAGTCCTGCATCACTTCGGGCTTTCCTCTCACATTAAGCTGACACGCCGTGATATAACTGGCATACTGTTAAAAGCGGCGTTAAATCCAACTCACTCACTCACTCACTACAATTCGCCGTGAAGAGTTACGCCCCTTAGGCGTGGCTGAAAGTTCTGATCGTTGGTTCGAACGAGCCCCTGGTCTTGCTACTACTGTGTGTGTGGTGGTGGGGGCTTGTTGAAAGATAACCATTGGTGATTGGTGAAATGGTTGGTGCATCACACATGCTTTAGATTTCTCATTTATACACGAATGCGATACACTATGATGAATTACTGAGTATATCATTCTTTACCTGTCAGCACCTCCCTTGGTTTCATCAAGCTGCTTAACGTCTCCGACGTCCGCCCTGACCACTCCGATGAAGACTTAAGTTGGCGTGTCGTATGCACACAGTGACCGGAAGTGTGAACTTGGTACTCCAATAGTAATGAATCACGTGCCCAGTGTCAAGTAATATATAAAACCCCAAAGAAGTAAATTAAATTAACTGTCAAAGGACACCCGGTGTCCGATTCATTCATATCACTGTTGTTAATCTGACTTGGCATAAAGCGACAAAAACCTTTTCCACGTTCAATAGAAATCTCTGCTAAAAGCAGAGTCGCTTCCGACTATATCATGAGCACGTGTTCATGAACCATTATGAAATAGTTATGATACCAGGTGTTTGGGAAAAGGTGAACGTGCTCTGCCCCAATGGTGGCATCCCCCACAAACACACGCAAAGGCAAGTCAACTGTGTTTTATATACATAATTATCTTATTTTTTTGTGGTATGATAAACCCGCATATGATTGATGAACTGACTTAGCTGGCGTGATTTGTGCGCTACCACATTAACATCAACACAGATCTGTGTCCGAAGTATTATAAGCTGGATATATTTCGAACGACAAGTTGTCTGTTGAAGTACCTAGGTCCTGTACGTCGAGATATTACCGAGGTTCATACACTGACACTGCCCGCCCCAGTGTGTGTGTGTGTGTGTGTGTGTGTGTGTGTGTGTGTGTGTGTGTGTGTGTGTGTGTGTGTGTGTGTGTGTGTGTGTGTGGAGGGGGGGGGGGGGGGGTCAAACATATATTCCCTCATTCAATTGTCACAGTTCCTCGTCCTTAATCTGACCCACCAACCTCGTTCCCAGCCTTCCAGTCCCTTCGAGATGAGTCAAGTGTGTCGGAGTTTATGTGCAGTGTGTTCAGATGATTGGCAACCCTGCAGAGTCCTTTGCTTGGATGAAGTCGGCTGGCCTGAAAAAAGTCAAACAGAAGGCTTTCTGTTTGCTGCTCAGGACCAGGACTTCCCACTCAAAGCCGTCACTGTGTGATTTTGCATCAAAATGTAAATATGAAATTTAGGTTATGTAATGAATTTAATGAGACTGCCCAACACATTGTCAGTGGATGCCCATCTTTGGCACAAACACAGAATCTTAGGCGACATGATGGAATGGCTCGATCATTTTTTTACTGTCTTCGCCATGCTTGCGTTTTTGACACAGAGGTCCTTCCATGGTACGACCCAGAATATGTAGAGGGTGTCATGGAAAAATGATAAATACAAAATTCTTTGGAATAGGCCCGTTTACAGCCTCAGACGTATCCAGGCCAACAACCCTGGTCATTGGATTTTCTGTTCCTTTTGACACTAATGTGATTGACAAGATTCAGGAAAAACATGGCAAATATGCGGACCTCGCTTTCGAAAGGTCACGCTTGCAACCCAAGTACCAAGTTGTCCGACTTCCCATTGTTTTCAGTGCCTTAGATTTGGTACCTCCCAATCTGTTGACTGACATTTCGAGAGTACCCGGGTTTGCTACCAGGAATACAGCCCTTCTGACAATCTGGGTAATGCAGAAGGCTTCAGTGTTGGGGAGTCTTCACATTCTCCGAAAAGTTGTGGGAGGGTTTGACAAGGTAGCGCTTCCTGGGAGAAGTCCCATTCGCTGTCTGGGCTGCGTGTAGAGGGGCAAGGGCCCTGAGCTGATGATGAGCCTAACCAGCCTGACTTTGCCAGGATCACACAAACCCTCTTTACTGCATTTTTTATTTTTATCTGTAAATAATAATAATAATAATGATGATAATAATAATAATAATAATAATAATAATAATAATAATAATAATGTGACAGGGTCCTGAACCGGAAAGCGTGTCAGTTGGTGCAATTGGTAGACTCTCTTTGATCTTCATCGGGAACGAGGATCCAGGAACTATCAGCGTCTACTCCATCCTTGACGGAATCAAACCAAGACTCGAGTGTATCTGGGCTGGGGTGACAAACACATCACTGACGTGGAGAAGTATGTTTACCAACAAGGAAATGAAGGGCGTCGCCCCAGAACACATCATGTAAGTCTTTCATTCCCCAACACTCTTTGAAAGAGACGGTCACGTACATTTATGAGGTGTGTTTGTTTGTTGTTTATTCCAGCTTTATGACTGCGGTCTGTAAAATAATCGAGTCTGGACCAGACAATCCACAGATTGACATCATCAGCATCGATCCACGCAATCGGGATACGATGACATGCATCAACCAAGTCAGCGAACCTGACCACCGATCCTGTTAGTCGCCTTTTACGACATGCAAAGTCGCCTTTTACGGCAAGCATGAGTTGCTGAAGACCTATTCTACCCAAGCATGAGTTGCTGAAGACCTATTCTACCCCAGATCTTCACGGGTCGCACAAAACAACATGTCTTCAAAAGCGGCCTTTGTAATAGACGAACTTTATGCGGGGAGATCTGACGTCACTATCATTCCTCAGTTGCTGAATAAATCGACATGGAGCATTTGAACAAATATTGACGTCACATGTGATTTGATTAAAATGATTGGTGATATTTTTCAACAACACTTTCTCTGTATCCTCCGTATTTTCCCCCATTCAGATTTTTGCCAAAGGACAAAAGTCCTACAGGGAGGGAGGCAATCATTGTGATGGGTACGAAAGCGGGATCTGTGACGCTGCTGAACGTGGTACTAACAGGTAACGTCGGTTAATGTACATGTAAATTATGTTCCAATACACCGTGTGTGGTATAAATATCATGTGAACTTGAGAATCCTTCAACACCCGGTGTCAAGTTACAGTTTTTATCCTGACTGCATGATAAAGGAGAAACCATTTGATTTTCTCGGGGAGGGGTTCTGAAAAACCAATCAAGCTCCTGGAAATATATTTCTTATACCTCGCAATTCAGCTGTAAGGCTTCTCAACGTCAGACATTTTAGTAGCGCTTCTCTCAACTGTATTTCATATATTAACCATAAACTGCAAGTGATTCCGCGGTATTTGATTGGCTAACAAACAATTATTTTTGCGTTTTAATTGCCATAAACCGAAAAAATAAGCTACGCTCACTAACAAACTACTGTCTCCTGATTGGCTGATAACGGAATGGACGTAATGCTGTCTACAATTTTGTGCTTAAATCTTTAAATAAGCAGTTAAGTTGTTATTGTTGACATAGTTATTTATCAAAAATGATATATTGAAATTCAATATGTATTTGCATTTATGGGTTATAAACGTAAAAAACTATACTGAAGTCAAATCTTAAAAAGTGGGAGATATATTCTGTATGTTATAAACAATTGTCTCATCAATTATATCACTAATTATATATGTCTCTCTATTAGGGCTGGGACTGGTAACTCGGGTACCCTGGTCGGGTAGGTACTGAGTAGGCCCCGGTACCCACAGGACTCCCCGGACCCGTGGATAGCCACGTGATATATTGTTTAATGACAAAAAAGTATCTAGAACTCTATGGTTACACTACAAGTCACAAATGTTCGCATTCCTTCTGACTTTTCATATCTTTGAATAAAGATATAACTTGAGTCAACTTCAGTGTATGCATGACCAGATTGTTTAATACATGTATCTAAATATGTTCAGTGCTAAGGTAGCCATATGCCCCATCGCACATTTTGTACCTATCTCTTGAGACCTACAGTGGGTACCCGGGTAGGGTCGGGTAATAGGGAGTGGGTACCCGGGTAGTATATTCGGACTCGTCCCATCCCTAATCTCTATTATACAAACGTATCATTAAAATGACCACTTTTGTTTCAGGAACGATCCCTCCAGCTAGTCAGGCCAGTGGTAAGTAGCGATATCATAAGCTGACACTATGTGAGCGCACGGTCTCAAGGACGGCTCATTCCGAGCTCGATAATTCGAATTTCACTTAAAATTCGCCCTTTTCTCGAGTATATTTAATTAACGTGATAGACATAATCAGTACTGACGATGTGCTGATGTTTCTTTGGCGTTATTTGTATAATCACGAAATACAGGTATTATTTGATACGCGATTGTACTATTATGTCTTTGTCTCGAATGTCCATTATTATTTTGGTGGTTGTTGCAATTACTAGTAGTAGTTGTAGTAGTAGTAGTAGTAGTAGTAGAAGTAGTATGAATAGTAGTAGTAGTAGAAGAAGTAGTATGAGTAGTACTACTACTAATAGTAGTAGTAGTAGTAGTTGTAGTAGTAGTAGTAGTAGTACTAGTAGTAGTAGTATAAGTAGTAATAGTAGTAGTATAAGTAGTAGTATAAGTAGTAGTAGTAGTAGTAGTAGTAGTAGTAGTAGTAGTAGTAGTAGTAGTTTACCACTTCGGTGAAAACCACGAGCATGGGTATGGTGCTGACAAACCTAGAAACATAATCGGGGCGAACCGGGATTCGAACCCACAATCATAGGTTTCTGGCGTGCCCAAGGGACGCAACTCTGCACAGCGAATCACGGCGCCTTAGACGACTGGGCCACCCGTGCCCCCCACTAGGAGTAGTAGTAGTAGTAGTAGTAGTAGTAGTAGTAGTAGTATGAGTAGTAGTACAAGTATAAGTAGTAGTAGTATGAGTAGTAGTAGTAGTAGTAGTAGTAGAAGTAGTAGTATGAGTAGCAGTAGTAGTAGTAGTAGTATGAGTAGTAGTAGTACTAGTAGTAGTAGTGGTATAAGTAGTAGTAGTATGATGATCAGTAGTAGTAGTAGAAGTAGTAGTAGTAGTAGTATGAGTAGTAGTACCAGTATAAGTATTAGTTGTAGAAGTAGTAGTAGTAATAGTAGTAATAGTAGTAGTAGCATGAGTATTAGTTGTAGTAGTAGTAATAGTAGTAGTAGTATGAGTAGTAGTAATACTAGTAGTGGCATGAGTAGTAGTAGTAGAAGTAGTAGTAGTAGTATGAGTAGTAGTACCAGTATAAGTATTATCTGTAGAAGTAGTAGTAGTAGTAGTAGTAGTAGTAGTAGCATGAGTATTAGTTGTAGTAGTAGTAATAGTAGTAGTAGTATGAGTAGTAGTAGTACTAGTAGTGGCATGAGTAGTAGTAGTAGCAGTGGTATAAGTAGTAGTATGATGATCAGTAGTACTAGTAGTAGTAGTAGTAGTAGTAGCATGAGTAGTAGTTGTAGTAGTAGTAGTAGTAGTAGTAGTAGTAGTGGTGAGGTGAGGTGAAATGGGGTTTAACGTCGCGTCCAAGATTATTGCACTTATATAGCGACGTGCATGCACGTGTGTGTGTGTGTGTGTGTGTGCGTGTGTGGCTGCTTGTACTAGTCCGGACTGATGCCGATTTATAGTGCTAGCTCACTGAGTAACCATGCCGCAGTTTAACATGAATACCCCACTCAGACACAGTATACTGACTCCGAGCCGACCAGTCCTTGTTTTAGCCCCTGAATGCCGAGCGCCAGACAGGGTAACAAGTACCATCTTTTAACGTCTTTTGGTATGACGCGGTCGGGGATCGAACCCCAGGCCTTCCGCTCTCCAAGCGGACGCTCTACCACTAGACCACGGAGACGGCCTATAAGTAGTAGTAGTAGTAGTAGTAGTAGTAGTATGAGTAGTAGTAGTAGTAGCATGAGTAGTAGCATGAGTAGTAGTAGCAGTAGTAGTAGTAGTAGTAGTAGTAGTAGTAGTAGTAGTAGTAGTAGTAGCTGTAGTAGTAGTAGTAGTAGTAGTAGTAGTGGTAGTTGTAGTTGTAGTGTAAATTATTTCGTTCAACATTAGTCCCCAGTTAGGTTTTTCTTCATCCCAATTACACGTCTTCAAAGAATAAGACAGTTTGGAGTTTAATGCTTTAAAGCGATCACAATTTTAGTACGGTAAATAGAATATTATCTCAGTTCCAAACACTCATAACTTCATTACATCTATAGACTATAGTTTTAAGATCTTAATCATTGAAATTTAGCCTATACAACTATTTACATTAGTTAAATCATAATTACATATTAATTATTTCCAGGACTACAGGCGAGCCTTCTGTTGCTGGCTGGCATCCTCATCCTACACGGGGCAATCAAGTGGTGTTTCTGAAGATGCTATTGTCTGCTTGCAAAACGTCATACGTATCACTGTTATGCCGTAACAGACTACCACTGAAGGATGTAGCGTCATATCACACTACCACTGGAGGATGTAGCGTCATATCACACTACCACTGGAGGATGTAGAGTCATATCACACTACCACTGGAGGATGTAGCGTCATATCACACTACCACTGGAGGATGTAGAGTCATATCACACTACCACTGGAGGATGTAGAGTCAGAGCACACTATCACTGGAGGATGTAGAGTCATATCACACTACCACTGGAGGATGTAGCGTCATATCACACTACCACTGGAGGATGTAGAGTCATATCACACTACCACTGGAGGATGTAGAGTCATATCACACTACCACTGGAGGATGTAGCGTCATATCACACTACCACTGGAGAATGTAGTCATATCACACTACCACTGGAGAATGTAGTCATATCACACTACCACTGGAGAATGTAGCGTCATATCACACTACCACTGGAGGATGTAGCGTCATATCACACTGCCACTGGAGGATGTAGCGTTATATCACACTACCACTGGAGGGTGTAGCATCATATCACACTACCACTGGAGGATGTAGCGTCATATCACACTACCACTGGAGGATGTAGAGTCATATCACACTACCACTGGAGGATGTAGCGTCATATCACACTACCCCTGGAGGATGTAGCGTCATATCACACTACCACTGGAGGATGTAGCGTCATATCACACTACCCCTGGAGGATGTAGCGTCATATCACACAACCACTGGAGGATGTAGCGTCATATCACACTACCACTGGAGAATGTAGAGTCATATCACACTGCCACTGGAGGATGTAGAGTCATATCACACTACCACTGGAGGATGTAGCGTCATATCACACTACCACTGGAGGATGTAGCGTCATATCACACTACCACTGGAGAATGTAGCGTCATATCACACTACCACTGGAGGATGTAGAGTCATATCACACTACCACTGGAGGATGTAGCGTCATATCACACTACCACTGGAGAATGTAGAGTCATATCACACTACCACTGGAGGATGTAGCGTCATATCACACTACCACTGGAGGATGTAGAGTCATATCACACTACCACTGGAGGATGTAGCGTCATATCACACTACCACTGGAGAATGTAGAGTCATATCACACTACCACTGGAGGATGTAGCGTCATATCACACTACCACTGGAGGATGTAGAGTCATATCACACTACCACTGAAGGATGTAGCGTCATATCACACTCCCACTGGAGGATGTAGAGTCATATCACACTACCACTGGAGGATGTAGAGTCATATCACACTACCATTGGAGAATGTAGAGTCATATCACACTACCACTGGAGGATGTAGCGTCATATCACACTCCCACTGGAGGATGTAGAGTCATATCACACTACCACTGGAGGATGTAGCGTCATATCACACGACCACTGGAGGATGTAGCATTATATCACACTACCACTGGAGAATGTAGCGTCATATCACACTACCACTGGAGAATGTAGAGTCATATCACACTACCACTGGAGAATGTAGAGTCATATCACACTACCACTGGAGAATGTAGAGTCATATCATACTACCACTGGAGAATGTAGAGTCATATCACACTACCACTGGAGAATGTAGCGTCATATCACACTACCACTGGAGAATGTAGAGTCATATCACACTACCACTGGAGAATGTAGCGTCATAGCACAATACCACTGGAGGATGTAGCGTCATATCACACTGAGCGGGGATGCTTTATGAAGGCGAGAGCCTGATGCGCATCCAGACAGCTTCATCACCTGCGTATATCCCCAGTGGTAGAGTCGTAGACATGGTCTGTGTGGTTATAAGTATCATCTGACGGGACATTGACACCCATGTAAAGACAACAAAAAATAAAGAGAGATTAAACTTTCTGTACACCAGTGTATCTTGACTGCGTTTGTTGTTTGTGTGTTGGCTTTTCGCGCGCGCGCGCGTGTGTGTGTGTGTGTGTGTGTGTGTGTGTGTGTGTGTGTGTGTGTGTGTGTGTGTGTGTGTGTGTCTGTCTGTCTGTCTGTGTCTTTGTCTGTGTCTTTATGGGTGTGGACTGTGTGTATGTGCTTTGACTGTGTGAGCGCGACGGGACTAAATACGTTTGTGAGTGCATAGTTTGAGGATTATCTAAGTTACAACAATGTTTGTTTGTTGTAGTAGTAGTAGTAGAAGTAGAAGTAGTGGTATATAGTAGTTGTAGTAATAGTAGCGGTAGTAGTAGCAGTAGTATATAGTTGTAGCAGCAGTATTGGTAACATCATAAGCATTAGAAGAAGATATAGAAGGAGTAGCTTTAGCCGAAGTAGTAGTAACAATAAGGTAATCGTAGCAGAAGTAGTAGTAGCAGCAGCAGAAGAAGATGTAACAACAGCAGAAGAAGAGGTAGTAGTCGTAGTAGCACCAACACTAATAGCAGCAGAAGAGGAAGTAGTTGTAGTAGTGGTAGTGGCCACAGTAACAGTAGTAGCGGCAGCAGAAGAAGATGTAACAACAGCAGGAGAAGAGGTAGTAGTCGTAGTAGCACCAGCATTAATAGCAGCAGAAGAGGAAGTTGTTGTAGTAGTGGTAGTAGTGGTAGTGGCCACAGTAACAGTAGTAGCGGCAGCAGAAAAAGATGTAACAACAGCAGAAGAAGAGGTAGTAGTCGTAGTAGCACCAGCATTAATAGCAGCAGAAGAGGAAGTTGTTGTAGTAGTGGTAGTAGTGGTAGTGGCCACAGTAACAGTAGTAGCAGCAGCAGAAGAAGATGTAACAACAGCAGAAGAAGTGGTAGTAGTCGTAGTAGCACCAGCATTAATAGCAGCAGAAGAGGAAGTTGTTGTAGTAGTGGTAGTGGCCACAGTAACAGTAGTAGCACCAGCATTAATAGCAGCAGAAGAGGAAGTAGTTGTAGTAGTGGTAGTGGCCACAGTAACAGTAGTGGCGGCAGCATTAATAGCAGCAGAAGAGGAAGTTGTTGTAGTAGTAGGTAGTGGCCACAGTAACAGTAGTAGCAGCAGCATTAATAGCAGCAGAAGAGGAAGTAGTTGTAGTAGTGGTAGTGGCCACAGTAACAGTAGTAGCGGCAGCATTAATAGCAGCAGAAGAGGAAGTAGTTGTAGTAGTGGTAGTGGCCACAGTAACAGTAGTAGCACCAGCATTAATAGCAGCAGAAGAGGAAGTAGTTGTAGTAGTGGTAGTGGCCACAGTAACAGTAGTAGCACCAGCATTAATAGCAGCAGAAGAGGAAGTAGTTGTAGTAGTGGTAGTGGCCACAGTAACAGTAGTGGCGGCAGCATTAATAGCAGCAGAAGAGGAAGTAGTTGTAGTAGTGGTAGTGGCCACAGTAACAGTAGTAGCGGCAGCATTAATAGCAGCAGAAGAGGAAGTTGTTGTAGTAGTGGTAGTGGCCACAGTAACAGTAGTAGCAGCAGCAGAAGAAGATGTAACAACAGCAGAAGAAGTGGTAGTAGTCGTAGTAGCACCAGCATTAATAGCAGCAGAAGAGGAAGTTGTTGTAGTAGTGGTAGTGGCCACAGTAACAGTAGTAGCACCAGCATTAATAGCAGCAGAAGAGGAAGTAGTTGTAGTAGTGGTAGTGGCCACAGTAACAGTAGTGGCGGCAGCATTAATAGCAGCAGAAGAGGAAGTTGTTGTAGTAGTAGGTAGTGGCCACAGTAACAGTAGTAGCAGCAGCATTAATAGCAGCAGAAGAGGAAGTAGTTGTAGTAGTGGTAGTGGCCACAGTAACAGTAGTAGCGGCAGCATTAATAGCAGCAGAAGAGGAAGTAGTTGTAGTAGTGGTAGTGGCCACAGTAACAGTAGTAGCGGCAGCATTAATAGCAGCAGAAGAGGAAGTAGTTGTAGTAGTGGTAGTGGCCACAGTAACAGTAGTAGCACCAGCATTAATAGCAGCAGAAGAGGAAGTAGTTGTAGTAGTGGTAGTGGCCACAGTAACAGTAGTGGCGGCAGCATTAATAGCAGCAGAAGAGGAAGTAGTTGTAGTAGTGGTAGTGGCCACAGTAACAGTAGTAGCGGCAGCATTAATAGCAGCAGAAGAGGAAGTTGTTGTAGTAGTGGTAGTGGCCACAGTAACAGTAGTAGCGGCAGCATTAATAGCAGCAGAAGAGGAAGTAGTTGTAGTAGTGGTAGTGGCCACAGTAACAGTAGTGGCGGCAGCATTAATAGCAGCAGAAGAGGAAGTAGTTGTAGTAGTGGTAGTGGCCACAGTTACAGTAGTAGCGGCAGCATTAATAGCAGCAGAAGAGGAAGTAGTTGTAGTAGTGGTAGTGGCCACAGTAACAGTAGTAGCGGCAGCATTAATAGCAGCAGAAGAGGAAGTAGTTGTAGTAGTGGTAGTGGCCACAGTAACAGTAGTGGCGGCAGCATTAATAGCAGCAGAAGAGGAAGTTGTTGTAGTAGTAGGTAGTGGCCACAGTAACAGTAGTAGCAGCAGCATTAATAGCAGCAGAAGAGGAAGTAGTTGTAGTAGTGGTAGTGGCCACAGTAACAGTAGTAGCGGCAGCATTAATAGCAGCAGAAGAGGAAGTAGTTGTAGTAGTGGTAGTGGCCACAGTAACAGTAGTAGCGGCAGCATTAATAGCAGCAGAAGAGGAAGTAGTTGTAGTAGTGGTAGTGGCCACAGTAACAGTAGTAGCACCAGCATTAATAGCAGCAGAAGAGGAAGTAGTTGTAGTAGTGGTAGTGGCCACAGTAACAGTAGTGGCGGCAGCATTAATAGCAGCAGAAGAGGAAGTAGTTGTAGTAGTGGTAGTGGCCACAGTAACAGTAGTAGCGGCAGCATTAATAGCAGCAGAAGAGGAAGTTGTTGTAGTAGTGGTAGTGGCCACAGTAACAGTAGTGGCGGCAGCATTAATAGCAGCAGAAGAGGAAGTAGTTGTAGTAGTGGTAGTGGCCACAGTAACAGTAGTGGCGGCAGCATTAATAGCAGCAGAAGAGGAAGTAGTTGTAGTAGTGGTAGTGGCCACAGTTACAGTAGTAGCGGCAGCATTAATAGCAGCAGAAGAGGAAGTAGTTGTAGTAGTGGTAGTGGCCACAGTAACAGTAGTAGCGGCAGCATTAATAGCAGCAGAAGAGGAAGTAGTTGTAGTGGTGGTAGTGGCCACAGTAACAGTAGTGGCGGCAGCATTAATAGCAGCAGAAGAGGAAGTAGTTGTAGTAGTGGTTGTGGCCACAGTAACAGTAGTAGCACCAGCATTAATAGCAGCAGAAGAGGAAGTAGTTGTAGTAGTGGTAGTGGCCACAGTAACAGTAGTAGCGGCAGCATTAATAGCAGCAGAAGAGGAAGTAGTTGTAGTAGTGGTAGCGGCCACAGTAACAGTAGTAGCACCAGCATTAATAGCAGCAGAAGAGGAAGTAGTTGTAGTAGTGGTAGTGGCCACAGTAACAGTAGTAGCGGCAGCATTATTAGCAGCAGAAGAGGAAGTAGTTGTAGTAGTGGTAGTGGCCACAGTAACAGTAGTAGCACCAGCATTAATAGCAGCAGAAGAGGAAGTAGTTGTAGTAGTGGTAGTGGCCACAGTAACAGTAGTGGCGGCAGCATTAATAGCAGCAGAAGAGGAAGTAGTTGTAGTAGTGGTAGTGGCCACAGTAACAGTAGTAGCGGCAGCATTAATAGCAGCAGAAGAGGAAGTAGTTGTAGTAGTGGTAGAAGCCACAGTAACAGTAGTAGCGGCAGCATTAATAGCAGCAGAAGAGGAAGTAGTTGTAGTAGTGGTAGTGGCCACAGTAACAGTAGTGGCGGCAGCATTAATAGCAGCAGAAGAGGAAGTAGTTGTAGTAGTGGTAGTGGCCACAGTAACAGTAGTAGCGGCAGCATTAATAGCAGCAGAAGAGGAAGTAGTTGTAGTAGTGGTAGTGGCCACAGTAACAGTAGTAGCACCAGCATTAATAGCAGCAGAAGAGGAAGTTGTTGTAGTAGTGGTAGTAGCACCAGCATTAATAGCAGCAGAAGAGGAAGTAGTTGTAGTAGTGGTAGTGGCCACAGTAACAGTAGTAGCGGCAGCATTAATAGCAGCAGAAGAGGAAGTAGTTGTAGTAGTGGTAGTGGCCACAGTAACAGTAGTAGCGGCAGCATTAATAGCAGCAGAAGAGGACGTAGTTGTAGTCGTGGTAGTGGCCACAGTAACAGTAGTAGCGGCAGCATTAATAGCAGCAGGAGAGGAAGTAGTTGTAGTAGTGGTAGTGGCCACAGTAACAGTAGTAGCGGCAGCATTAATAGCAGCAGAAGAGGAAGTAGTTGTAGTAGTGGTAGTGGCCACAGTAACAGTAGTAGCGGCAGCATTAATAGCAGCAGAAGAGGAAGTAGTTGTAGTAGTGGTAGAAGCCACAGTAACAGTAGTAGCGGCAGCATTAATAGCAGCAGAAGAGGAAGTAGTTGTAGTAGTGGTAGTGGCCACAGTAACAGTAGTGGCGGCAGCATTAATAGCAGCAGAAGAGGAAGTAGTTGTAGTAGTGGTAGTGGCCACAGTAACAGTAGTAGCGGCAGCATTAATAGCAGCAGAAGAGGAAGTAGTTGTAGTAGTGGTAGTGGCCACAGTAACAGTAGTAGCACCAGCATTAATAGCAGCAGAAGAGGAAGTTGTTGTAGTAGTGGTAGTAGCACCAGCATTAATAGCAGCAGAAGAGGGAGTAGTTGTAGTAGTGGTAGTGGCCACAGTAACAGTAGTAGCGGCAGCATTAATAGCAGCAGAAGAGGAAGTAGTTGTAGTAGTGGTAGTGGCCACAGTAACAGTAGTAGCGGCAGCATTAATAGCAGCAGAAGAGGACGTAGTTGTAGTCGTGGTAGTGGCCACAGTAACAGTAGTAGCGGCAGCATTAATAGCAGCAGAAGAGGAAGTAGTTGTAGTAGTGGTAGTGGCCACAGTAACAGTAGTAGCGGCAGCATTAATAGCAGCAGAAGAGGAAGTAGTTGTAGTAGTGGTAGTGGCCACAGTAACAGTAGTAGCGGCAGCATTAATAGCAGCAGAAGAGGAAGTAGTTGTAGTAGTGGTAGTGGCCACAGTAACAGTAGTAGCGGCAGCATTAATAGCAGCAGAAGAGGAAGTAGTTGTAGTAGTGGTAGTGGCCACAGTAACAGTAGTAGCGGCAGCATTAATAGCAGCAGAAGAGGAAGTAGTTGTAGTGGTGGTAGTGGCCACAGTAACAGTAGTGGCGGCAGCATTAATAGCAGCAGAAGAGGAAGTAGTTGTAGTAGTGGTAGTGGCCACAGTAACAGTAGTAGCACCAGCATTAATAGCAGCAGAAGAGGAAGTAGTTGTAGTAGTGGTAGTGGCCACAGTAACAGTAGTAGCGGCAGCATAGAAGCAGAAGAGGAAGTAGTTGTAGTAGTGGTAGTGGCCACAGTAACAGTAGTAGCACCAGCATTAATAGCAGCAGAAGAGGAAATAGTTGTAGTAGTGGTAGTGGCCACAGTAACAGTAGTGGCGGCAGCATTAATAGCAGCAGAAGAGGAAGTAGTTGTAGTAGTGGTAGTGGCCACAGTAACAGTAGTAGCGGCAGCATTAATAGCAGCAGAAGAGGAAGTTGTTGTAGTAGTGGTAGTGGCCACAGTAACAGTAGTAGCGGCAGCATTAATAGCAGCAGAAGAGGAAGTAGTTGTAGTAGTGGTAGTGGCCACAGTAACAGTAGTAGCGGCAGCATTAATAGCAGCAGAAGAGGAAGTTGTTGTAGTAGTGGTAGTAGCACCAGCATTAATAGCAGCAGAAGAGGAAGTAGTTGTAGTAGTGGTAGTGGCCACAGTAACAGTAGTAGCGGCAGCATTAATAGCAGCAGAAGAGGAAGTAGTTGTAGTAGTGGTAGTGGCCACAGTAACAGTAGTAGCACCAGCATTAATAGCAGCAGAAGAGGAAGTAGTTGTAGTAGTGGTAGTGGCCACAGTAACAGTAGTAGCGGCAGCATTATTAGCAGCAGAAGAGGAAGTAGTTGTAGTAGTGGTAGTGGCCACAGTAACAGTAGTAGCACCAGCATTAATAGCAGCAGAAGAGGAAGTAGTTGTAGTAGTGGTAGTGGCCACAGTAACAGTAGTGGCGGCAGCATTAATAGCAGCAGAAGAGGAAGTAGTTGTAGTAGTGGTAGTGGCCACAGTAACAGTAGTAGCGGCAGCATTAATAGCAGCAGAAGAGGAAGTTGTTGTAGTAGTGGTAGTGGCCACAGTAACAGTAGTAGCGGCAGCATTAATAGCAGCAGAAGAGGAAGTAGTTGTAGTAGTGGTAGTGGCCACAGTAACAGTAGTAGCGGCAGCATTAATAGCAGCAGAAGAGGAAGTTGTTGTAGTAGTGGTAGTAGCACCAGCATTAATAGCAGCAGAAGAGGAAGTAGTTGTAGTAGTGGTAGTGGCCACAGTAACAGTAGTAGCGGCAGCATTAATAGCAGCAGAAGAGGAAGTAGTTGTAGTAGTGGTAGTGGCCACAGTAACAGTAGTAGCTGCAGCATTAATAGCAGCAGAAGAGGAAGTAGTTGTAGTAGTGGTAGTGGCCACAGTAACAGTAGTAGCGGCAGCATTAATAGCAGCAGAAGAGGAAGTAGTTGTAGTAGTGGTAGTGGCCACAGTAACAGTAGTAGCGGCAGCATTAATAGCAGCAGAAGAGGAAGTAGTTGTAGTAGTGGTAGTGGCCACAGTAACAGTAGTAGCGGCAGCATTAATAGCAGCAGAAGAGGAAGTAGTTGTAGTAGTGGTAGAGGCCACAGTAACAGTAGTAGCGGCAGCATTAATAGCAGCAGAAGAGGAAGTAGTTGTAGTAGTGGTAGAGGCCACAGTAACAGTAGTAGCGGCAGCAGTATTCATGTCAACACAATACACTACCAAACATACGCTAAAACGTCTTTGACATTTTCTATCTGTGAAACTAAAACAAAAAAAGCGAACACATTTATAATTACATGTTCCTGTTCTGTACTACTGAATACATTGCGCTGATAATGTCATAGTATTACCATGCAGGCAAATGACATTCTCTTCGTAGGTATGTGCACGCAGCTGAACATGTAAGCAGTCATCGCATACTTCTTGTCAAGACAATCAAATACAGACAATCTAATTCTTCTCCAGAAATAACGATACAAAAATCTTTATCAAGCTAGAATAGAAATCAAACAAGTGAGTTAGGATCCTGAGAACATAGTTCTGTGATGCAAGTGTTGGTATACACACAGTATCAACAACGCCTCAGTCCGCTTTGTTTGCCATAGGACAGGAGGACCAATGACAGATGTTCGCCATGTTGAAATGTCATTTGTGGGAGATGTGGCTTCACAAATCCACACACCTGGGAACAGTACACCTGCATGTGTGGATTGCGTGACTCACAAACCGTACTTGTCTTGCTTCAATTGTTTGTTCGGGAACGCCAAATACCCTTTCTAGTAGGAATAACAACAACCGTCATTATCTAAAAATATTTCCAATTTCGATTTTAGTTCCAAAAACGATCATTTTTACGGAAACGTCCTTGATGAGATTAGCTCGTCAAGGAGAAGGCCCGGGTTTGGCTCCCCACATGTGTACAATATGCGGAGCCCATCTGGTGTCCCACGCCGTGATATTGTTTAAAGCGGCGTGAAACCATACTCACTCACTCACTCACTCACTCGTTAATGGCATATGTTTACAGTAAACTACGGTTATAACGAACTCAAAGGGACTACTAATGTTAGTTCGTCATACCTGTAGTTCGTTATATGCATATATACAGCATAACCAAAGCAAATAGTTGGGACCAAAAAAGTAAGTACGTCATTTCCGTCAGTTCGTTATAAGCGTGTTCGTTATAACCGTAGTTTACTGTATATTGACAAATCATGCTTGGGTATTCACGAGGGTAAAACTTAGTGGTATCGTGGATATTGTTGTGTGTCTTGTGAGGTGTATGAAGAATGACTATCAATTAAAGAACCAGTTTTGTCAAAACTTTGTACACCACTACCGTTAACGGCAAGACCCGTGAAGATCATGGGTAGAATAGGTTTTCAACAACCCATATTCGTCGGGACGGGCGACTGTACTTGTCGTTAGAGACGACTTAAGGGATCGGGTGGTTAGGCTCGCTGACTTTGTTGACGCATGTCATCATATCTCAATTGCGTAGATCGATGTTCATTATGCCAATCACTGAATTGTCTGGTCCAGACTCGATTATTTACAGACTTTCGCCTTTAGCTGGAATAATGCTGAGAGCGGCGTTAAACAACAAACAAACAAGCAAACTTATCGGCAAACCTAAGGAAAAACTTCATTCATTGTTTCCAAACGTGATGACCATAAATAAAGTTACATATCTATCTTCAGAGGCCCAGGATAATTTGTTAAAAATGAAAGCAAAATTAATGTCATCTGAAAACATTTCTCATTGATAACATCTATGTGATATTTGAGACATTAAGGCAAGAAGTTTGCATCACCAAGGACACAAATTGCTGGTCTGTTTCTTCATTCATAAGAATTGGAATCTCTTCTCGGATTGGCAAAATCAAAACATGTTAATTCGACCAAGAAGTTTAACTTAAGCTTAAGGTATATCGATGATCTGATATCGTTCAATAATGGTCAAATAGCCAATTCCGAACCACGTTTTTACCCCTATGAACCAGAAATAAAAGAAACCAGTGAGACCGCCTCGTCTTTAAGACCGCCTCGTATGTTTCAAATAAGAAAACCAGTGTGATTTACCTTTAATTGTACATAGGCGACCCAAAGAGAAATTGAGGTATGATCTGGTATCTATCTGAACGGCAAGGTACGACGTAACGACTTTACGTCCGAGGTGACGGTGTTTCACCGTATACACACCGAGTTTGTTTTGTATGTAATTGAAAATTGAAAGAACTGTTGTTAAATTTGATTATGTCCATGTAACCATCACTCATTCCTGCGACAGTTTGTAGAAGGATAATTATAAATTGGTTCAATGAAGATTAGGGTAAGAAATGAATTTGCAACCACATGACCACTCCCATGTTTGAAATGTTGTAAATTTGTGCCAAATAAAAATAATTGATTTTTTTCAGAGATAAGATGATACAAAATCAGCAGTTGTGTATTATACGAATTTGATCTAATTTTAAGTTTTAAATCAATTTATATATTTTTAAATATAACCATGTAGGGATATTCTTTGAATGCTGACAAAGCACCAGTACAGTTTATCTTTTTATATAAGATAGTTTCAATTGAAAATCAAACATGATAAAAACAACTGAGATGTATAGTTTCTTTTGCTCCTCTGTATAAATGAAGACGACACAAATGAGCCTACTTGTTGACCATTACCTACATAGATATAGGGGCGGTCGGGTAGCCTAGTGGTTAAAGCGTTCGCTCGTCATGCCGAAGACCCGGGTTCGATTCCCGACATGGGTACAATGTGTGAAGCCCATTTCTGGTGTCCCCCGCCGTGATATTGCTGGAATATTGCTAAAAGCGGCGTAAAACTATACTCACTCACTCACTCACTACATAGATATAGCCTTTGATACGTGTCGATTGCAGAATTGAAATAATATGCTAACCCAGAAATCTGTATGTAAAATAACTTAGTGTGAGACTAAAAGACAACCAACAAATGTATTACAAAAAACAAATCAACACAAATTACTGCACATCAATTACAATGGCAGTACACAATAGGGTGGTAGTACACTATTCAATGGCAGTATACAATAGGGTGGTAGTACACTATTCAATGGCAGTATACAATAGGGTGGTAGTACACTATTCAATGGCAGTATACAATAGGGTGGTAGTACACTATTCAATGGCAGTATACAATAGGGTGGTAGTACACTATTCAATGGCAGTATACAATAGGGTGGTAGTACACTATTCAATGGCAGTATACAATAGAGTGGTAGTACACTATTCAATGGCAGTATACAATAGAGTGGCAGTACACTATTCAATGGCAGTACACAATAGAGTGGTAGTACAACACTCAATGGCAGTACACAATAGAGTGGTAGTACAACATTCAATGGCAGTACACAATAGAGTGGCAGTACAACACTCAATGGCAGTACACAATAGAGTGGTAGTACAACACTCAATGGCAGTACACAATAGAGTGGTAGTACAACACTCAATGGCAGTACACAATAGAGTGGTAGTACAACACTCAATGGCAGTACACAATAGAGTGGTAGTACAACACTCAATGGCAGTACACAATAGAGTGGTTGTACAACACTCAATGGCAGTACACAATAGAGTGGTAGTACAACACTCAATGGCAGTACACAATAGAGTGGTAGTACAACACTCAATGGCAGTACACAATAGAGTGGTAGTACAACACTCAATGGCAGTACACAATAGAGTGGTGGTACAACACTCAATGGCAGTACACAATAGAGTGGTGGTACAACACTCAATGGCAGTACACAATAGAGTGGTGGTACAACACTCAATGGCAGTACACAATAGAGTGGTAGTACAACACTCAATTGCAGTACACAATAGAGTGGTAGTACAACACTCAATGGCAGTACACAATAGAGTGGTAGTACAACACTCAATGGCAGTACACAATAGAGTGGTAGTACAACACTCAATGGCAGTACACAATAGAGTGGTAGTACAACACTCAATGGCAGTACACAATAGAGTGGTGGTACAACACTCAATGGCAGTACACAATAGAGTGGTGGTACAACACTCAATGACAGTACACAATAGAGTGGTGGTACAACACTCAATGGCAGTACACAATAGAGTGGTGGTACAACACTCAATGGCAGTACACAATAGAGTGGTGGTACAACACTCAATGGCAGTACACAATAGAGTGGTGGTACAACACTCAATGGCAGTACACAATAGAGTGGTAGTACAACACTCAATGGCAGTACACAATAGAGTGGTAGTACAACACTCAATGGCAGTACACAATAGAGTGGTAGTACAACACTCAATGGCAGTACACAATAGAGTGGTAGTACAACACTCAATGGCAGTACACAATAGAGTGGTAGTACAACACTCAATGGCAGTACACAATAGAGTGGTAGTACAACACTCAATGGCAGTACACAATAGAGTGGTAGTACAACACTCAATGGCAGTACACAATAGAGAAGTAGTACAACACTCAATGGCAGTACACAATAGAGTGGTAGTACAACACTCAATGGCAGTACACAATAGAGTGGTAGTACAACACTCAATGGCAGTACACAATAGAGTGGTAGTACAACACTCAATGGCAGTACACAATAGAGTGGTAGTACAACACTCAATGGCAGTACACAATAGAGTGGTTGTACAACACTCAATGGCAGTACACAATAGAGTGGTAGTACAACACTCAATGGCAGTACACAATAGAGTGGTAGTACAACACTCAATGGCAGTACACAATAGAGTGGTAGTACAACACTCAATGGCAGTACACAATAGAGTGGTAGTACAATACTCAATGGCAGTACACAATAGAGTGGTAGTACAATACTCAATGGCAGTACACAATAGAGTGGTAGTACAATATTCAATGGCAGTACACAATAGAGTGGTAGTACAATACTCAATGGCAGTACACAATAGAGTGGTAGTACACAATAGAGTGGCAGTACACAATAGAGTTGTAGTACAATACTCAATGGCAGTACACAATAGAGTGGTAGTACAATATTCAATGGCAGTACACAATAGAGTGGTAGTACAATACTCAATGGCAGTACACAATAGAGTGGCAGTACACAATAGAGTTGCAGTACACAATAGAGTGGTAGTACACAATAGAGTGGCAGTACACAGTAGAGTGGTAGTACACAATAGAGTGGCAGTACACAATAGAGTGGTAGTACACAATAGAGTGGTAGTATACAATAGAGTGGTAGTACACAATAGAGTGGTAGTACACAATAGAGTGGTAGTATACAATAGGGTGGTAGTACACAATAGAGTGGTAGTACACAATAGAGTGGCAGTACACAATAGAGTGGTAGTACACAATAGAGTGGTAGTACACAATAGAGTGGTAGTACACAATAGAGTGGTAGTACACAATAGAGTGGTAGTATACAATAGAGTGGTAGTACACAATAGAGTGGTAGTACACAATAGAGTGGTAGTACACAATAGAGTGGTAGTACACAATAGAGTGGTAGTACACAATAGAGTGGTAGTATACAATAGAGTGGTAGTACAATACTCAATGGCAGTACACAATAGAGTGGCAGTACACCATAGAGTGGTAGTACACAATAGAGTGGTAGTACAATACTCAATGGCAGTACACAATAGAGTGGTAGTACAATATTCAATGGCAGTACACAATAGAGTGGTAGTACAATACTCAATGGCAGTACACAATAGAGTGGCAGTACACAATAGAGTGGCAGTACACAATAGAGTGGTAGTACACAATAGAGTGGCAGTACACAATAGAGTGGTAGTACACAATAGAGTGGCAGTACACAATAGAGTGGTAGTACACAATAGAGTGGTAGTATACAATAGAGTGGTAGTACACAATAGAGTGGTAGTACACAATAGAGTGGTAGTATACAATAGGGTGGTAGTACACAATAGAGTGGTAGTACACAATAGAGTGGCAGTACACAATAGAGTGGTAGTACACAATAGAGTGGTAGTACACAATAGAGTGGTAGTACACAATAGAGTGGTAGTACACAATAGAGTGGTAGTATACAATAGAGTGGTAGTACAATACTCAATGGCAGTACACAATAGAGTGGCAGTACACAATAGAGTGGCAGTACACAATAGAGTGGTAGTACAATACTCAATGGCAGTACACAATAGAGTGGTAGTACAATATTCAATGGCAGTACACAATAGAGTGGTAGTACAATACTCAATGGCAGTACACAATAGAGTGGCAGTACACAATAGAGTGGCAGTACACAATAGAGTGGTAGTACACAATAGAGTGGCAGTACACAATAGAGTGGTAGTACACAATAGAGTGGCAGTACACAATAGAGTGGTAGTACACAATAGAGTGGTAGTATACAATAGAGTGGTAGTACACAATAGAGTGGTAGTACACAATAGAGTGGTAGTATACAATAGGGTGGTAGTACACAATAGAGTGGTAGTACACAATAGAGTGGCAGTACACAATAGAGTGGTAGTACACAATAGAGTGGTAGTACACAATAGAGTGGTAGTACACGATAGAGTGGTAGTATACAATAGAGTGGTAGTACAATACTCAATGGCAGTACACAATAGAGTGGCAGTACACAATAGAGTGGCAGTACACAATAGAGTGGTAGTACAATACTCAATGGCAGTACACAATAGAGTGGTAGTACAATATTCAATGGCAGTACACAATAGAGTGGTAGTACAATACTCAATGGCAGTACACAATAGAGTGGCAGTACACAATAGAGTGGCAGTACACAATAGAGTGGTAGTACACAATAGAGTGGCAGTACACAATAGAGTGGTAGTACACAATAGAGTGGCAGTACACAATAGAGTGGTAGTACACAATAGAGTGGTAGTATACAATAGAGTGGTAGTACACAATAGAGTGGTAGTACACAATAGAGTGGTAGTATACAATAGGGTGGTAGTACACAATAGAGTGGTAGTACACAATAGAGTGGCAGTACACAATAGAGTGGTAGTACACAATAGAGTGGTAGTACACAATAGAGTGGTAGTACACAATAGAGTGGTAGTACACAATAGAGTGGTAGTATACAATAGGGTGGTAGTACACAATAGAGTGGTAGTACACAATAGAGTGGTAGTACACAATAGAGTGGTAGTACACAATAGGGTGGTAGTACACAATAGAGTGGTAGTACACAATAGAGTGGTAGTACACAATAGAGTGGTAGTACACAATAGAGTGGTAGTACACAATAGAGTGGTAGTACACAATAGAGTGGTAGTACACAATAGAGTGGTAGTATACAATAGAGTGGTAGTACACAATAGAGTGGTAGTACACTATAGAGTGGTAGTACACAATAGAGTGGTGGCACACAATAGAGTGGTAGTACACAATAGAGTGGTAGTACACTATAGAGTGGTAGTACACAATAGAGTGGTAGTATACAATAGAGTGGTAGTACACAATAGAGTGGTAGTACACAATAGAGTGGTAGTACACAATAGAGTGGTAGTACACAATAGAGTGGTAGTACACAATAGAGTGGTAGTACACAATAGAGTGGTAGTACACAATAGAGTGGTAGTACACAATAGAGTGGTAGTACACAATAGAGTGGTGGTACACAATAGAGTGGTAGTACACAGTAGAGTGGTAGTACACAGTAGAGTGGTAGTACACAATAGAGTGGTAGTACACAATAGAGTGGCAGTTCACAATAGAGTGGCAGTTCACAATAGAGTGGTAGTACACAATAGAGTGGTAGTACACAATAGAGTGGCAGTACACAATAGAGTGGTAGTACACAATAGAGTGGTAGTACACAATAGAGTGGTAGTACACTATAGAGTGGTAGTACACAATAGAGTGGTAGTATACAATAGAGTGGTAGTACACAATAGAGTGGTAGTACACAATAGAGTGGTAGTACACAATAGAGTGGTAGTACACAATAGAGTGGTAGTACACAATAGAGTGGTAGTACACAATAGAGTGGCAGTACACAATAGAGTGGTAGTACACAATAGAGTGGTAGTATACAATAGAGTGGTAGTACACAATAGAGTGGTAGTACACAATAGAGTGGTAGTATACAATAGGGTGGTAGTATACAATAGAGTGGTAGTACACAATAGAGTGGTAGTACACAATAGAGTGGTAGTACACAATAGAGTGGCAGTACACAATAGAGTGGTAGTACACAATAGAGTGGTAGTACACAATAGAGTGGTAGTACACAGTAGAGTGGTAGTACACAGTAGAGTGGTAGTACACAATAGAGTGGTGGTACACAATAGAGTGGCAGTTCACAATAGAGTGGCAGTTCACAATAGAGTGGTAGTACACAATAGAGTGGTAGTACACAATAGAGTGGCAGTACACAATAGAGTGGTAGTACACAATAGAGTGGTAGTACACAATAGAGTGGTAGTACACTATAGAGTGGTAGTACACAATAGAGTGGTAGTATACAATAGAGTGGTAGTACACAATAGAGTGGTAGTACACAATAGAGTGGTAGTACACAATAGAGTGGTAGTACACAATAGAGTGGTAGTACACAATAGAGTGGTAGTACACAATAGAGTGGTAGTACACAATAGAGTGGCAGTACACAATAGAGTGGTAGTACACAATAGAGTGGTAGTACACAATAGAGTGGTAGTACACAATAGAGTGGTAGTACACAATAGAGTGGTAGTACACAATAGGGTGGTAGTACAATACTCAATGGCAGTACACAATAGAGTGGTAGTACAATATTCAATGGCAAGACATAATATAATGGCAGTGGTCAGTTTCAAATACAAAAAAAAACAGTGGTGATAAAGTAAGTGATAATAATATGTTCACCCCCGCGGCGAAGGTTGTCAAGCTTTCGAGATGGCTCCAGGCAGGGAATCCGGGGTGATCTTCACACGAAAGCTGGTCTTGGTTTAACGAAATGTGTGAGAGATACGAGAGGAACGCTCTTGTCCCTTTATATACTGTCTAACAAGCTACTAGAAATTTCCACACAGTGCCATCACATATGTTTCTATAACGCTCTATCACAGTCTATCACGGTATTCCGGAAGTTTACACATCACACACGCATCTTAATATAGTAACTTCCTCAAAACTGATTATATCAAAAAGTACTACATTCCTGACAACTAGTCACTGTCCAAATACAACGCAATGAACCTCTACCGGATCTCAACAGTTACAAAGTAATTCAGTTACAATAATTGTTTAACAATAAAATACATTGCCATATCATACTACGTGCATTTTGTAATGGGAGAGTGTTGTTTTACTTCATACCTGAGGCACATACATGTAGTCTGTTTTAACCATTATGATGATTGTTATTGGAACATATATTGGTTGCCACACTCGGATTTGTCGGTGAACGTCCTAAACTGCAAGGGAAACACTGTCAGGACGAGCTCTTCCCAAATATCCAGAAGTTTGTCATGGCATATGACTGTTTTTCTTGATGAATTTCAGTCATAAATGTCATATTGTATTCACACATTTGACAAACTAAAATGAGTTTTTCTCAAAATATGATCACGACCATGGTTACAAGACTGACGTCATATCTGCCCCACAATTATTCGAGTGAGTGAGTGGGTTAGTAATGTTTAAAGCCGCTTTTAGCAATATTCCAACAATATCACGGCGGGGGACACCAGGAATGGGCTTCACACATTGTACCCATGTGGGGAATCGCGACGAGCGAACGCTTTAACCACTAGACTACCCAAAAGGCCCTAGAACCATTCGAATACACGTAGATGAATACGGAATTTTCTTTTAATTAACATTTACGAAAAACATGTTCGGTTCCACAAAAGTGAAAAGGCACGTCATGTTTATCAGGTTCTTGGACAGAGAAACATAAGATTGTTCATACTTTGAACAACATGCAGTAAGTAAGTCGACAGGCTATTGACCTCGTACAATTTCAAATAAAAGGATGGTATGACAAGGTCTGTTTGTTGTGTAACTGAACCAATAATGGTCTTCACATGTGACTCACCGCGAGGTAAGGTATATACACACATGTTCCATGTTCCTGTCTTCAACACTCACCTGTAGAATCTCGGCAAGATGACAAGCCTCGGCCTCGTCCTATTGGCGTTATTGCCATTAGCTGGCAATGCAATTAGTCCGCATTTACAGTCGAGGTTCAAACGAGGTGAGTAACGAGTTAAGCTCGAGTAACGCTACGCTGCCGATATTTGTCAGAAATATAATTTTGAAATGGGGTTTAATTACGTTTGCATGATTTTATTCATCATTTGTAAATATCAGCCCATGATATGTAAGCCATATCTTATTACCAAAGCTGGGCGTTGGGTTAGCCTGGTGATAAAAGCGTTCGCTCGTCACGCCGAAGCGCTGGGTTCGATTTCCCACATGGGTACAATATGTGAAGCCCATTTCTGATTAACCAACCAAATCTAGAAATAAAGGTGACCAGTAGGACCGCCTCATGCACCTGTTTCATATTCAGATCTATGCATAAAGATGCATAGTGACAAAACACTTTCCACAAGACTGTATTCGAGAGGGATGTTTTCAACCTTCAACTTCAACTTTCCCTCTTTGTCAAGCAGTATTCTTGCCGCTCCAGCCTTTGGTGTCTACATTTCACAACTACCGAGGTACACTCAGACATGCTCTTTCTACCAAGATTTCAAAAAGTGTCATACGATTGTTGCTCAAACGTTGTTTCTGGTAGACATGTGGAGGACATTCCAAACCTGACGCATCAATGACAAAAACAATGTCCGATGTAATTCCTTATTTTGACTTGTACCATATGTTCTCGTGTTTTGTGCAGGTAGAATATTGACTTACCTTTGCATGTGTTTGTGACGGGTGTCACCGATTTGGCATCATACGCTTACATTGTCGCGAACACCTGGTATCATTACTATTTGGTAGTGATTCATTAACACATGCTCGTGATATAGTCGGAATCGTACAATGGACTCTGATTTCAGATATTTCTTATGAATATAGAAAGGGTTTTGTCGATTTTATTTATTGATATTTCTGAAATATTGCCAAAAGGGGCATGAACCCATACTCATTCGCTCACTCACTCTAAACTGCATATGCCTTCTTTGTTATACATGTAGGACTCAGATCTATGGCGGGACTCTAACCCGGAGCGGATTCTCATTGTTACATGACGTCATGTTTGCAGTGATGTCATATCCGTGTTTCAGTTCAGTTGTTATATGACGTAATTCTTGAGATGAATCCTTGCCTATGATGACGCCATGTAAATTTACCGTATATTACCGATAGACACAGCGATCAGTCTAAAACGATAGAGCCGGACACCGTAAATAAAGATCTTCTTTTGACGGATTAATGCCGGCAGCGAACGCAACCAGTATCGACATACACACACACACACACACACACACATGAATGCAAACACACACACATGAATGCAAACACACACACATGAATGCAAACACACACACATGAATGCAAACACACACACACATGAATGCAAACACACACACACACACATGAATGCAAACACACACACACACACATACATACACACACAAACAACAAACGCAGTCAAGATACGCTGCTGTACAGATAGTTTATTCTTTTTATTTTCTGTTGTCTGTACATGTCCCGTCAGATGATACTTAAAAACACACAGACCATGTCTACGACTCTACCACTGGGGATATACGCAGGTGATGAAGGTGTCTGGATGCGCATCAGGCTCTCGCCTTCATAAAGCATCCCCGCTCAGTGTGATATGACTCTACATGCTCCAGTGGTATTGTGATATGACGCTACATTCTCCAGTGGTAGTGTGATATGACGCTACATATTCCAGTGGTAATGTGATATGACTCTACATCCTCCAGTGGTAGTGTGATATGACGCTACATCCTCCAGTGGTAGTGTGATATAATGCTACATCCTCCAGTGGTAGTGTGATATGACTCTACATCCTCCAGTGGTAGTGTGATATGATGCTACATCCTCCAGTGGTAGTGTGATATGACGCTACATCCTCCAGTGGTAGTGTGATATGATGCTACATCCTCCAGTGGTAGTGTGATATGACTCTACATGCTCCAGTGGTATTGTGCTATGACGCTACATTCTCCAGTGGTAGTGTGATATGACGCTACATATTCCAGTGGTAGTGTGATATGACTCTACATCCTCCAGTGGTAGTGTGATATGACGCTACATCCTCCAGTGGTAGTGTGATATGATGCTACATCCTCCAGTGGTAGTGTGATATGACTCTACATCCTCCAGTGGTAGTGTGATATGATGCTACATCCTCCAGTGGTAGTGTGATATGACGCTACATCCTCCAGTGGTAGTGTGATATGATGCTACATCCTCCAGTGGTAGTGTGATATGACTCTACATCCTCCAGTGGTAGTGTGATATGACTCTACATCCTCCAGTGGTAGTGTGATATGACTCTACATCCTCCAGTGGTAGTGTGATATGACTCTACATCCTCCAGTGGTAGTGTGATATGACTCTACATCCTCCAGTGGTATTGTGCTATGACGCTGCACACACGCACGCACACACACACACACACACAAACACACACACACACACACACACACACACACACACACACACACACACACACACAGAGCACACACACATACACACACAGCACACACACAGCACACACACAGCACACACACAGCACACACACAACACACACACACACAACACACAGCACACACACAACACACACACACACATATTAAGTGGAAAGCGGAGAGAACAACTGGTTCATCCCTGTATGTTCAATGCATGTTTCAGACACCATACAGCTCGGTACCAGCACATCGACCTCGTACTGCGAGAGTCTACTGGACATGGCTGACGCTGTACCAGACATCGACCAAGCCCCGCTACTGCAGCTGCTCATCTCCCAGGCATGTTCAGGCATCGTCATCTTGCCCGACCAAGACACAACGCCATCAACCCAGAAACCAACGACGACGACGACGACGACGACGACTACAACAACTGCGAAACCTTCCACGCGTAAGCACAGAGAGACGTTAGGGTTCATTGGGCGCACGATATGTACCCCATCAGAAAAAAAACAGTTGGCTTCAAATCGTTGGCCCAAATTTAGTTTAAAATGTTTTGGGTTTTTTGTTTGATAGTCAATTAGTTAGATATATATTCTTCCACTAATTTAACAACAATTTACATCATGTATTGCAGTGTGCATCGTTAAAAACAAACGATAAATCTTACTTTTTTAAAGCAATTTGTATCATGGGTGGTACCCGTACAGCTTACGCACTTCGCTAACACCTGGTGTCATCACTTATTTTCAGTGATTCATTCATATAACTTCATCGCCACTGAGTCTTTACGTCAAACGAAATCTCTTTCGCTAATAATCGAGGCTGGGTATTCTCCGGCGTTGTTGAATTCGAACTTCATCAACAAGGAGAGGCTAGACCATCTACAGTTGTTAGTTAGAGTAACGGTAGTCGCTAGTAAGTTGTTGGTGATTGCAGACTAGCAGACAGCAGCAACACATCATCGACGTGGACATCGTTGTTATCCAAATTGTTTGTACTTTATAAGGCGAGGGGCAAAGGAAACTATACCGAGTTTGTTTTTAATGCAACTGAAAATTGAAAGAACCATCGTTAAATTTGATTATGTCTATTTAACCATCACTCATTCCTGCATCAGTTTGTAAAATGCAATCTGTGGTTTGGTATGTTTGTGTAAAAATATATTGGTTCAATGAAGACTTGGGTAAGAAATGACAGATGTTGGAAATGATTGAAATTTGTGCCGAAAAGAGCAAATGTATTGATTTTCAAACATAACATGTCTAAGATATCCATCAGCAGTTATATGTTATATAAAATGCGAATTGCTTTTTATCTTTCACTTTTTTAAACCAAATTATATCAAATTATTAAAAAAATACAACAATGTAGAAGTATTTTTTAAATGCTGACTAAGCACCAGTACAATTCCTTTTTTGGATATAATATCGCTAACTTATTTCAACTGAATATCAAACATGTGATAAAATCAACTGAGAGGTATAGTTTCTTTTGCTACTCGGTGTGTCATTTACCATTTATCATAGGAGTATGCAATCAATATCTGTAATTTATCCTTTATCGACCCTGGGCTTTCTTTGTTCACACACACAGAGCTTTACCCGGGCTAACAGTACAGCTGTGTATTTTCAGGAACATGTGGCACTGTCTTTAGCAGCGGAGCCGCAACGGCTCTGAGAGTCATCAATGGAGAAAAAGTGGCAAAGGGAGAGTACCAGTTCCTGGTTTCGTTCTTGTACCTAGGGGAGGTTGTGTGTACCGCCACAATCATAGACCCGACACACGTCTTGACGGCAGCTCACTGCACTAAGTACGTCATAGAGCGGTCGTATAACAGTACTTTATATAGATTGCAGCACATTGACCAGATTTCAACATGTACTACATCAAGAATAAAATAAATATAACCAATTCCTGTTTCCCCACAAAACAGTAAAAGGAAAATTCAACCATTTGCTATCTTTTAGAAAATGTATTCTGATGTTTGTGTTTCTTGTGTTTTATATGTGTTTGTTTTTTAGCGTTTTTGCATAATACTTAATATGTTGTCTTTGCGAAACAAAAGCACGATGGTAATAATCTCTGTTAACCCAACCCAATGTACACTTATGTATTACTAACTGCGTGTCTTCAGCGGTTTGAGGACAAGCGATCTGTCAGTGGGAATAGCAGAACATGATTCCACCAAGAAGGACGGCGAGAGGATCATCGATGTGAGGAAGGTTACCCAGCACCCCAGGTACAACGATAACACCCTTGGTAAGTTCAGCACAACGATGACACAGTCGGTAAGTTCAACACAACGATAACACCCTTGGTAAGTTCAACACAACGATAACACCCTTGGTAAGTTCAGCACAACGTTGACACAGTCGGTAAGTTCAACACAATGATGACACAGTCGGTAAGTTCAACACAACGATAACACCCTTGGTAAGTTCAGCACAACGATGACACAGTCGGTAAGTTCAACACAACGATAACACCCTTGGTAAGTTCAGCACAACGATGACACAGTCGGTAAGTTCAACACAACGATAACACCCTTGGTAAGTTCAGCACAACGATGACACAGTCGGTAAGTTCAACACAACGATAACACCCTTGGTAAGTTCAGCACAACGATGACACAGTCGGTAAGTTCAACACAACGATAACACCCTTGGTAAGTTCAGCACAACGATGACACAGTCGGTAAGTTCAACACAACGATAACACCCTTGGTAAGTTCAGCACAACGATGACACAGTCGGTAAGTTCAACACAACGATAACACCCTTGGTAAGTTCAGCACAACGATGACACAGTCGGTAAGTTCAACACAACAATAACAGAGTCGGTAAGTTCAACACAACGATAACATAGTCGGTAAGTTCAACACAACGATAACATAGTCGGTAAGCTCAACACAACGATAACAGAGTCGGAACGTTCAACACAACGATACCACAATCGATAAGTTCAACACAACGATACCACAGTCGGTAAGTTCAACCCGACGATACCACAGTCGGTAAGTTCAACACAACGATACCATAGTCGGTAAGTTCAACACAACGATACCACAGTCGGTAAGTTCAACACAACGATAACAGAGTCGGTAAGTTCAACACAACGATAACAGAGTCGGTAAGTTCAACACAACGATACCATAGTCGGTAAGTTCAACACAACGATACCACAGTCGGTAAGTTCAACACAACGATAACAGAGTCGGTAAGTTCAACACAACGATACCACAGTCGGTAAGTTCAACACAACGATAACAGAGTCGGTAAGTTCAACACAACGATAACATAGTCGGTAAGTTCAACACAACGATACCACAGTCGGTAAGTTCAACCCGACGATACCACAGTCGGTAAGTTCAACACAACGATACCATAGTCGGTAAGTTCAACACAACGATACCACAGTCGGTAAGTTCAACACAACGATAACAGAGTCGGTAAGTTCAACACAACGATACCAGAGTCGGTAAGCTCAACACAACGATAACAGAGTCGGTAAGTTCAACACAACGATACCACAGTCGGTAAGTTCAACCCGACGATACCACAGTCGGTAAGTTCAACACAACGATACCATAGTCGGTAAGTTCAACACAACGATACCACAGTCGGTAAGTTCAACACAACGATACCAGAGTCGGTAAGTTCAACACAACGATAACAGAGTCGGTAAGTTCAACACAACGATACCACAGTCGGTAAGTTCAACCCGACGATACCACAGTCGGTAAGTTCAACACAACGATACCATAGTCGGTAAGTTCAACACAACGATACCACAGTCGGTAAGTTCAACACAACGATACCAGAGTCGGTAAGTTCAACACAACGATAACAGAGTCGGTAAGTTCAACACAACGATACCACAGTCGGTAAGTTCAACCCGACGATACCACAGTCGGTAAGTTCAACACAACGATACCATAGTCGGTAAGTTCAACACAACGATACCACAGTCGGTAAGTTCAACACAACGATAACAGAGTCGGTAAGTTCAACACAACGATAACAGAGTCGGTAAGTTCAACACAACGATACCATAGTCGGTAAGTTCAACACAACGATACCACAGTCGGTAAGTTCAACACAACGATAACAGAGTCGGTAAGTTCAACACAACGATACCACAGTCGGTAAGTTCAACACAACGATACCACAGTCGGTAAGTTCAACACAACGATACCACAGTCGGTAAGTTCAACACAACGATAACAGAGTCGGTAAGTTCAACACAGCGATAACAGAGTCGGTAAGTTCAAAGGTGAACAAATGTTAGGTAAAAGTAGTGGGGTGCACCTAAAAGTTAATAAAATGAACTGAAATCATTCCCGAAACCGTTTGTGTTTATTTAGCCAAAGGTTAATCAATAAATTATTTTTATTGAAGATTTGTCACCAAACAATTTAGTTGTGTGTTTTTATGTAACGTCAACATGGCAAGTATACTTTAAAAAGGGGAGGGTGCACTCACTAGAATCTCTTCTGAATCCGCTCATGCAGGCTCTACACGTAGCGACTCGAAATTTTCCAGGAGGGATTTTGATTTCTGTTCCCCCCAAAATTAACTTGTTTATTGAAACAACTTGAAATTTCAATTGTTCACTGATGAAATCAGCTGAAACAAATATAGTTTCCCTTCCCTAAAGTCTTGTACCTTGTCTAAGCATGTTTATTTTGTATGTGGGTCAGTGGGTCAGTGTTACCCGACTGTTGGTCAGTGTTACCCGACTGTGGTCAGTGTAACCCGACCGTGGGTCAGTGTTACCCGACTGTGGGCCAGTGTTACCCGACTGTGGGTCAGTGTTACCCGACTGTTGGTCAGTGTTACCCGACTGTGGGTCAGTGTGCCCCGGTAGCGATAACGTTGCTCATACCACCAGCCATTGGTTTGTTAGGTTCAGCATACCCCCATTCATGTAGCTTTAATTGTGCTGCGGCTTAAAACAACATCCGTTTATAAGGTTTGCGCTTTGCAAACCGCCGTCAAATGGAATAAATATTCTTAACTGGTTATGCCTTCAGTGAACGACATCGCTATCCTGACGCTGAAGAAACCTATCACCGGTATCAAGAACGCCGAGCCCGTGTGTCTCCCAGTCAACGGGCAGTGCGGGAACCTCAGAAATAGGAACTGTGTTGTCGCAGGGTGGGGAGCCATCTCACAGCAGGGGGGTTCAAGTAGGTGACAGTCATATGACATGATGTTGATCTGTCACTTCTCTGATTTGTTACCCCTGGGATTCCGGATGAGAGTTATAGGTCCCGTTCAACCTACAGAGGTCGATCCGGCTAGTGACACATACAGGTCGATCCGGCTAGTGACACATACAGGTCGATCCGGCTAGTGACACATACAGGTCGATCCGGCTAGTGACACATACAGGTCGATCCGGCTAATGACACATACAGGTCGATCCGGCTAGTGACACATACAGGTCGATCCGGCTAGTGACACATACAGGTCGATCCGGCTAGTGACACATACAGGTCGATCCGGCTAGTGACACATACAGGTCGATCCGGCTAGTGACACATACATGTCGATCCGGCTAGTGGCACATACAGGTCGATCCGGCTAGTGACACATACAGGTCGATCCGGCTAGTGACACATACAGGTCGATCCGGCTAGTGACACATACAGGTCGATCCGGCTAGTGACACATACAGGTCGATCCGGCTAGTGACACATACAGGTCGATCCGGCTAATGACACATACAGGTCGATCCGGCTAGCGACACATACAGGTCGATCCGGCTAGTGACACATACAGGTCGATCCGGCTAGTGACACATACAGGTCGATCCGGCTAGTGACACATACAGGTCGATCCGGCTAGTGACACATACAGGTCGATCCGGCTGGTGATATATCTAACGAGTTGATCATTACTAATTCAAAAGTTACAGACAGTTCTGTCAGTGAAATACTAAACTGATGGGGTGACAGGCTTGCGTTGAAGTTACGATAAGATAACGGGCTTGTGTTGACGTTCTGTTGAATTACCAGCCTTATGTTGACGTTATATTGAGGGAACAAGCTTGTGTTGACGTTGTGATGAGGTAACAAGCTTGTGTTGACGTTGTGATGAGGTAACAAGCTGGTGTTGACGTTGTGATGAGGTAACAAGCTTGTGTTGACGTTGTGATGAGGTAACAAGCTTGTGTTGACGTTATGATAAGGTAACATACTTGTGTTGACTTTATGATAAGGTAACATACTTGTGTTGACGTTATGATAAGGTAAGGGGCTTGTGTTGACGTTGTGATGAGGAAACAGACTTGTATTGGCGTTATGATGAGGTAACAGGCTTGTGTTGGCGTTGTGATAAGGTAACAAGCTTGTGTTGACGTTGTGATGAGGTAACAAGCTTGTGTTGACGTTATGATAAGGTAACATACTTGTGTTGACTTTATGATAAGGTAACATACTTGTGTTGACGTTATGATAAGGTAAGGGGCTTGTGTTGACGTTGTGATGAGGAAACAGACTTGTATTGGCGTTATGATGAGGTAACAAGCTTGTGTTGACGTTATGATGAGGTCACAGACTTGTGTTGACGTTGTGATAAGGTAACAAGCTTGTGTTGGCGTTGTGATAAGGAAACAGACTTGTGTTGACGTTATGATAAGGAAACAGACTTGTGTTGACGTTGTGATAAGGAAACAGACTTGTGTTGACGTTGTGATAAGGTAACATACTTGTGTTGACGTTGTGATGAGGTAACAGGCTTGTGTTGACGTTATGATGAGGTCACAGACTTGTGTTGACGTTATGATGAGGTAACATGCTTGTGTTGACGGTGTGAAGCAGTAACAGGCTTGTGTTGACGTTGTGATGAGGTCACAGGCTTGTATTGGCGTTATGATGAGCTCACAGGCTTGTGTTGGCAGTGTGATGAAGTAACAGACTTGTGTTGACGTCATGATGAGGTAACAAGCTTGTGTTGACGTTATGATAAGGTAACATACTTGTGTTGACGTTGTGATGAGGTAACAGACATGTGTGGACGTTATGATGAGGTAACAAGCTTGTGTTGTCGTTGTGATGAGGTCACAGGCTTATGTTGACGTTATGATAAGGTAACATACTTGTGTTGACGTTGTGATGAGGTCACAGGCTTATGTTGACGTTATGATAAGGTAACATACTTGTGTTGACGTTGTGATGAGGCCACAGGCTTCTGTTGACGTTATGATATTGTATCATACTTGTGTTGACGCTGTGATGAGGTAACAAGCTTGTGTTTACGTTGTGATAAGGTAACATACTTGTGTTGACGTTATGATGAGGTCACAGGCTTGTGTTGACGTTATGATAAGGTAACATACTTGTGTTGACGTTGTGATGAGGTCACAGGCTTGTGTTGACGTTATGATAATGTAACATACTTGTGTTGACGCTGTGATGAGGTAACAGGCTTGTGTTGACGTTGTGAAGCAGTAACAGACTTGTGTTGACGTTGTGATGAGGTAACATACTTGTGTTGACGTTATGATGAGGTAACAGGGTTGTGTTATTGTGTTATTGTCACAGACAACTCCTGAACCCTGATGATGATCAGATGCCAACCACGACGTCCACATAGGTGCATATACTTGTTTTCCAAGCCTAGTCTTTATGTTAAATCTGACCCCCTTAGACTTCTATATATGTAACTATGCCTATATAATATGCACGTACATGCTGTATGGCTAGATAACAGAAAACATATGAATGCAGATTAAAGTAATGTTCATTATTTAAACACAAATAGATGTGTAGCATGACAACAAACAAATCCCAATAGAAAAAGGATATAGGTATGTTCCTGACTTGTCTCCAGATACGTATCCTAGCTCCCCCTTCGACGCTACTGTCCAGGTGTATGATGGAACCGCCTGCCCTCTCCAAGCTGCATCCCCCAGTGACGAGAAGACTCAGATCTGTGCTGTAGGGGCATCCGACACCTGTGAGGTGAGTGTATCTTCTCTATCTTGATGATGGCCTCGAATACTTGTGACTGCGTTCGTGATCGAGTGGACAGAAAGTGTGCCTGGAGAGAAGAAGGTCCGGGGTTCGATTCTCGGCCGTCATACCAAAAGACGTTAAAAGATGGTACTTGCAACCCTGCCTGGCGCTCGGCATTAAGGGGTTAAAACAAGGACTGGTCGGCCCGGAGTCAGTATACTGTGTCTGAGTGGAGTGTTCATGTTAAACTGCGGCATGGTATGGCTAGCGCTATAAAGCCGGCATTAGTTCGGACGAGTACAAGCAGCCACACACACACGTGCATGCACGTCGCTATATGAGTGCAGTAACCTGCAACGTGACGTTAAACCCTGTTGTACCTCACCTTGAATAGTTATGTCTAAAATGGAACTCTGTAATACTAAAAATGGAATAACTTTTGTGAATGAATGTTTAATAGTACCCAAGTCATATTATGCTAGGGAGACTTCACTCATTGTATAGTTGTGAATGGAACCCAGGTCTTGCGTGTGTCCAGGGATGTTTTAACCACCAGGATTCTACGGTACCATTGCATTCCGAGACCTTCGACGCTAACTGAGGAACCACATATTCGCCAACTTAAATCTCAGTGTGTCATTTAACATTATAAGACATTCTTGGCGACTGAGAAGGCTTGAATCATATTGCCATTTACGTTGAGATACAGACAGCGCAGTTTACAAGACGCTTGGTGTTGCGCTGCCATTGTGTTCAAAGAAGCTGTGGTTCAATAGGGATGTCATAACGCATCTGTTAAACAATAGCTATGACGTCACTCTAGTATTTCATCTGTAGGTTATCTGTAATGAATTGACGGTTTACTTCCCTACTTTCTGCAGTGCACATTTTGAGATCGCGTTTTAATTAATTCTGAGTACAGGACGAATGCACGGGCTAGTTTAAATACAGCACATATCGAAGGTATTACGAATGTACTCCATGAAATATTTGTGTTGTATTTATTTTCAAGCTGTATTTTAATCTGATAAAGCAGTCAACTTTGATGCTGTATTTTTAAGTCCGAAAACGTAACTGAACAATGGTTACAAAAAAGATACTCAGCTTCAGTTAAACCACATTATCAACATAATTAGTTTATGATGGTTCTTCTGGATAAAATTTTCATTGTCTGAAATTACAAATGAAACAATTACCACATCATTATTATTAACCTTGCTCCAAGGCTGCACTGAAAGAAAAGTCCATGGATTTGTAGTAATTCTATCCTCCTAATAGGCAAGTCTAGATATGTGGACAGTACCTAGTCTAAGGACTTCAGTCTCTCATAGGCGACTTATTCTCAATATTTACATAATCTAGAAATTATGATATTACAACTTTCTGAGTGAAGTGCAGATTCTACAGATTTTGGGGGTTGAGTCCCATCCGGTATTCGAACCCACATTCGAAAGCACAAAATGTACTACAATCTGTACTTCACTAAGAAAGTGTTCGAATCCCGGATGGGACTCTACCCCAAAAAGTACGAGAATCTGTACTTCCTAAGAAAGTGTTATCCCAAATATATCCCATTTGGCCACTGTCGAAATGGCATTGTGTCATTCGTTAACAACTCGTTTTATTCCAGGACATGCCGAATAGCGACCCGTACCCCTTTCGTGGCTATTTTGGCGACTGGGTTCAGTCTAACCGCAGACGGGAATAGCTAAAGGAATTGTGAACTCGTGGCGCAATGATTCACGTATATTTCATATATATTCCGGATGCTATTGAAATCACACCGGGGACTTACAGTATTATACAGTGTGATTGCACACATTTAACTGTGTTTGGGGTATATTTTTAAATGCAAGACATATGTAAAGTAACAAAAAAATTCTTTAAAGTCATACACGCATTCTGATTGGTTTTACGTTTTTTCGCACATAACTTCATCGATAGGGGGACGAATCTTCTTGCAGGTTACGGAAAGGGGCGAGCTTTGACGAATTGGCATTGTGTGTTCATAATTATGATATTAACTAATAATTATGCCTTAGAGACTTGTGCAAGGCTAAATTATTATGTTCAATAAATATAATGACTGATGATAAATATTACACTTCAGGGCGATTCTGGCGGTCCGCTGGTGTGCAAGTTCGGCGGGAGATGGGTACAGTGCGGTATTACGTCCTACGGTACACGGCTGTGTAACACAAGGAATACCCAGGCCATCTACACGAAGGTACCCGCATACAACAGGTGGATCCAGTCAGTTCTTGCCAGCTGAACATCCGGGAACTGTCGTGCGGCTCATGTGACATGCTTCTCAATAAAGATGAAGTCGTTGTTCTGTCTGTTCAACGATTGTCCCTCCAAAGCTTAAGACTTGACTTAATTTTTGCGTTTGAGGATTAAGAACGTAAAACTAGCTGTGCACATTAAGTAAATCCGCGTCGGTTTATGGAAGCATCAACGCAACAATATTTGCTGTAATACCTGCACGATTCCTACTATGTTATAAGCATATGTTTATGAATCACTTTCACATAGGGGGCTGTCGGGTAGCCTAGTGGTTAAAGCGTTCGCTCGTCACGCCGAAGACCCGGGTTCGATTCCCGACATGGGTACAATGTGTGAAGCCCATTTCTGGTGTCCCCCGCCGTGATATTGCTGGAATATCTAAAAGCGGCGTAAAACCATACTCAGTAAGTCAGACTTTCACATAGTGATGACACAGGTGTTCGCGAAAAGGTGAGTCTATCCTGCCCCACCGATGGCACCCGTCACAAACACATGCAAGGAAATTGTTGACCTGAAATAACACGGAGCATAAGTATAATCATACAACATAAAAGTTGTTGAAAGATTAACTGAGGCCTTGAATGTTGTAAGCTTGATCAAACAACTTTTGAGCCTGCTGTCTATGATGGTCGCAGAAAGAGTATGCTCGATTGTTGTGAAATGTAGACACCAAATGCTGGAGCTGCTTGAATATTAAGGAAAATTTGACTTTGGGAAAGTTTTAAATCTATGGTGCGGTACTTTTGTGTCAAAATCAACTGGTTCAATGAAGACAGTGTAAGAAATACACTTGCAACCAAATGACTCTAACATATTTAAATCTGTGCCCAAAAAGCATTTTTATTGATTTTAAAAGATAAGATGTCTAAGATACCCATCAGCAGTGCATTATGCGAATTTGTTTTCTTTTTTAAGTTCTAAATCAAATTATGTTTTGGAGTACTGCTAAAAGCGGCGTAAAACCATACTGACTCACTCATTCTACTGTAATAACCAGTCCTGCATAATTTTTATTAAAACTGGTATTCTGTTTAAAGCAAAATAAATCCAACCCACATACTGACTCACACCATATGACTAAGCTCTATCAATACAAAACAGCCCCCTTTGTGTTACCAGCTGTGGGAACACAATAAGGTTGAACGACACAATACAAAATATACACCGCCCGGCAGACAAAAGAATACACTTGAACACTGCATTTGACCCCAACATTACAAACGTTTTCAAAACGTTACAAGGATGAGAGCAGTCGCCGAAGCACTGCAAACGTAAGGTTCAAAACACAACTATGATACCCGTAGGAAATACAGCTCCATCGAACAACCATGTCACGTTTGTTTCAGTTTTAGCCAGCATCATACATTGGCGTACACTTTCGTTTGCCCGGCAGATTATCAAAGCACGTCGATGCGTTTCCGAAGATTAAATGAAACAATTAGGCCTTTGTGAATAATAATGCAAGATTTGCAAGTATGTAACTATTTCCTTTCAGGAACACAATGGCATTTAAGATTCTCGCTCGCTCGTTCGGTCGTTCGTTCGTGAGTGAGTGAGTGAGTGATGTTTAACACCGCTTTATATCACGGCGTGTCAGCTTAATGTGGGAGGAAAGCCCGAAGTGATGCAGGTCTTAGACCACTTCGGTGAAACCCACGAGCACGGGTATGGTGCTGACAAACCTAGAAACATAATCGGGGCGAACCGGGATTTGAACCCACAATCATAGGTTTCTGATCCACAACATGAATCGGGGGATATATTTAATTGATCGGGGCACCAACATTAAATTACTGTTGAGAATGTTGTCTAACTGAAACTGAGTATCATTATTTGTAACAATTGTAATATCAAAACTGAGAAATATATGAAGTTGAGGGAATGAAGATGATTTTTGTTCAAGGCGAGAATAGTTCAGGGTGTTTCCCTGTGGTTTGAGATCGAGTGGAATGACTTTCGAAACGTATTCATTTCAGCAATTCCCGTTACTGGTGACTCGCTAATTAAAGGCGCTTGGTGGAATGTTGTGGCATTGCGGCATACACGGTTGACTAATGCCGTCTCTGCATTACACCTCTCCGAAACAAAATAGACAGAAAACCACGAAAAAACCCTAGAAACAACTTGTCCATCGTAAAAATATGTGTATCCATCACAACGTAAGGTAGAAATGTGGTGAAGTATTAAATACGTAACAAAGATGTCGGTTTTTTCATTGTCCTGCGTAAGCCTGGTCCATCTAGGGTCACCATTGCCTACAACTCCGCAGAGCAATATGAATCCAGTTTAAAACGTAGGCTGGACATGTATACTGTGTCGGTCTGACTTCCATTGATTTGGCTGACTCAACGTTTAACGCTGGTCACGAATATATTTGCTGAAGAATGACACGATTGTAATACAGATTTCAAATCATACAAAAACGTACAAGAATTGGTCTGATTTCATATTTCGTCGCATAACATGCCAGGACATATGGGAATAGCAGCGAGAATCGCTTGATTAAATCAACTTGTATTCAGTACTAGTATTTGTTTTATGAGCAGATGACTTCGACTTTGTTGAATCTCACCTCAGCAGTATGGGACAGTACGGTAAATACCAAATCTCCGGAGACCACACGGACGTTTCTTGTTCCAGGAAATACGTTCAGCTGATCCTGCCCGCAAACTTAAACTAAACCTTAGTCATAAATAGGTATAGTTAGGTGACATTGGGTTTAAAGTAGCGTTCACGATTATTGCACATTTATGTATATATACGAGGGGTGTTCATTGAAGATTTCCCCTAAACCACTTAGGGTTATCATATCTGGTTGAAATTTCACATGTGTAATGATACATGTATGGATGTTCAGCTTGCAAGAACATGACAATGGAGCCAGTAGAATACCGAGCAGTGATTAGGTTTTTATATTTGAAAGGTCGTCACACCAAAAGAAACTTTCGATGAAATGAAAGCAACTTATGTGGAAGATGCCCCATCATATGACGTTGTTAAACACTGGCATCGCCAGTTCAAGTGTGGTCGGACATCTGTGGAAACAGCTGCGATTCCTGGTCGCCCCCATTCAGCCATTGATGAGGACACTATCCATCAAGTCATTTTGACAGCCCGACGTATAACTTTTCGCCAGTTAGCACAAGATGTCAAGATCAGTGTAGGGTCTGTGGAAAAAATCATCTATGACAATTTGAACATGCATAAGGTGTCTGCACGATTGATTCCAAGGTTGCTCACACCTTTCCAAAAGCAGGAACGAGTCAATTGCTCAAAGGTCTTTTGGACATGTGCCCAAAAAACCAGGCAAACTTTTTTGACAGACTTATCACACAGGATGAAACATGGGTCCATCACTATGGTCCTAAGACTAAAGTTCAGTCGATGCAATGGAAGCATGTGGAGTCACCACCCCCAAAGAAGGCACGTGTCCAACCCTCTGCAGGCAAGGTCATGCTCACGGTGTTTTGGGACCAGCACGGAGTAGTGATGATGGATTTCTTGGCAAAGGGTACCACAATTACAGGAGCTTATTATGCTTCACTGCTGCGTAAATTGCGGGACGCTATCAAGCTTAAGAGGCGTGGCATGCTGACCAAGGGTGTCCGTCTCCTGCAAGACAATGCTCCAGTACACAACTCTCATGTTGCCCAGACAGAAGAGCGGTCCTGTGGCATTGAAATCCTTCCACATCTTCCTTACTCTCCTGACCTTGCACCATCTGACTTCCACCTCTTTCCAACCATGAAGTCATTTTTGAAGGGAAAACGTTTCACAGATGATGAAACACTGATTTCTGAAGTCAAGTCCTGGTTTGAGACGCAAAATGAGGGCTGTTACAAGCGAGGTCTCCATAGTTGCATAAACCGATGGGAGAAGTGTGTAACTCTTGGTGGTTCCTATGTTGAGAAAGACTAATACCTATGCCAAGTTTTATTCCACTAGGTCCATCGGAAGTAGGTCAGGGGAAATCTTTATTGAACACCCCTCGTATATATATTTATGCATGCGACGTAGTCGAAAAGATGTGACACTTTTCAAAGACAACGTTTTCTTTAACTACTTGTATTCTCTATAGCTTACCCTGTCCATTGTATTCACAATTACATTCTTGTATAGCTTGAGCATAGAACGTACACTGTCCAATGTATTCACTATTAGTTCTTTTCTAGCTGGATAGCTGGAGCACTGGGCATACCATGTCCATTGTATTCACTATTACATTCGCGGTATAGCTAGAGCATAGAGCATACACTGTCCATTGTATTCACTATTACATTCGTTGTATAGCTGGAGCGTAGAACTTACACTGTCCATTGTATATAATTACAGTCATGGTAAAGCTTAAGCATAGAGCTTGCAATTCTCCATTGTATTCACTATGACATTCGTGGTATAGCTAAAGCATAGAGGTTAAATTGTCCATTGTATTCACTATTACATTCTTGTATAGCTGGAGCGTAGAACTTACACTGTCCATTGTATTCACTATTACAATCATGGTATAGCTAAAGCATAGAGGTTACATTGTCCATTGTATTCACTATAACATTCTTATATAGGTAGATCATAAAGCTTAAACTGTCCATTGTAATTTCACTATTACATTTTTATATAGCTAGAGCATAGACCTTTAACTGCCCATTGTATTATCTATCACAGTCATAGTATAGATGGAGCGAGGAACTTACATTGTCCATTGTATTATCTATCACAGTCATGGTATAGCTGGAACGAGGAACTAAAATTGCCCATTGTATTATCTATCACAGTCATGGTATAGCTGGAACGAGGAACTAACATTGCCCATTGTATTATCTATCACAGTCATGGTATAGATGGAGCGAGGAACTTACATTGCCCATTGTATTATCCATCACAGTCATGGTATAGATGGAGCGAGGAACTTACATTGTCCATTGTATTATCTATCACAGTCATTGTATAGCTGGAACGTAGAACGTACCCGGTCTATTGTATTCACTATTACCTTCATCGACGGTTGTAGATGCATGACTGTCAAAGACTCCAACACTCCAACTGTACGCAATTTCTTATTCAGTCCCGGTGATATATACACCAAGCACAAACCATGCTGCCACCCACTGAAGCCTGTTTCTGTAGATAATCGAGACTGGTTATTGTCTGTCGCTGACGTTTTATATTTGTTAAGCAGACAATACGCTGTGACATGAAACGAGCGTGTTTTATCTGAGAATATGAAAAGATTTAGCTTTCCGGAGACCATTACGTCCGTGTGTGGAGGAGAATCACGTTTTGTATACACCTTGTACGGCACTTGTTTATATATCTATGGTATCGTTATGTTTAGGTCTTACAACATCAGTAAGGAGTGGTATGTCTGAAATTTTGTCATACATTTTGTAAGATTACGGACGTTAATTCGCATTTACCTTCATTTCCGTGTCAACCTTCAACATGGTGATGGTGTGTGTGATAGCGCTGCTAACAGTAGTGGCACAGACAATGGTTCCTGTGAGGTGTGTGTCCAGCGACTATGACGCTTTTAAACATGTGTCCTGCTACCTGGACGTGGCGGAACACGACCTACAAGGTTGTGGCTCAGTGCAAGAATGCATGTGAGTATTAAACAGCGCACTATTCTCAGATGAACATTTTGAGAATGGATGAGTTGAGTTTGACGCCTCTGGGAACATTTTATCGGTTATATTACTATGTGTCAGCTTAATCTGAGAGGAAAACTCAAGACGATGCCTCCCTCACACTTTTTATCATCCAAAACTGGCTCCCACAGGAGATAACGCTTAGGTAAGATAAAGCGATATCTACGTTGTATATATCGCTGCAATAAAATTGAAGTTTGCAGACCATTGTGATGTCATTGTTACCATGACGTCACAATCAAATGACATCACTATTGCCTCTGCTGCTGAAGCTGTTAGCAGTACTTTTTACACTTAAGACACTGCTTATTACAGTCTGCAAACTGCAAAAGTTGGAAGGGTGATGTTGGATGATAAATAAAATCTCACCCTCGTGTCTTTTGATATCAAATATATCAACAATCGTTGATATAATTGAAATCAAAAGACACCCTTGTGAGATTCTCTATATATTTTCCACCTTGGTGAAACCTACGAGCACGGGTATGGTGAGAAAAAACAAGAATCATTTTCAGGGGGAATCTGTCATCGGATCCTGTCGCAGCTAAGGCAGCGAACTGCGATCACAAGAATGACTGATCGAACCTTGCGCCAAACATATTTATGAACGTCAACAGAAGCAAAAGAGTAGTAGAATGAAATTGGTGGTTATGGAGAACTTGCATATAAGAGAAGGGCATATGATGTGATAAGTCAGGGGCAGCCCAAATGATTCTGTGGAGTTACCGTTCAGTCATTGCTTGATGGGTGATGTTTAGTCGCATTTTACTGTTACTGGTTATCTTCTCAGCAATGAGAGAGGTCCTTGAAGGCTTGGACGTTGGCTGGACGAAGACTGGACGTTAGATGACCATGCCTTGGAGTGAGTGAGTGAGTTTGGTTTAACGACGATTTTAACAGCATTTCAGTTATATCACGATGTGTCAGCTTATGTCGAAGAGATCTAGATCTAACATGTTGACCACTTTTTTGGAACCCAGGAGAACGGGGATACGCATAAAATGCTGACAAAGGAAGAACATAATCATGGCGAAGAGAGATTCAAAACCAAGATCTTAGGATCCTGTCACCCCTAATCAACATAACTCTGCGCAGCGTATTTGGTGACTGGATTATCCACGATCCATCGCGCACTGGAACTAGATCGATCAGTTGTCTTTGCTCAGACGTCTTTGATTTGCATGTGATTGATGTGTCGGTTGCACTATTCTAGTGAAGTACAAACCACGTATTTACATATTTCACAGAATCCTTTTGAGAACTGTTTCCGATGTTTATGTATTTGTGATCAGCATTTTTTTATCCACTGCCATTGCACATCTTCCAAGATAATTAGCTTTAAGTAACTCACACTTTACCAACCGCATCACATCGCTGTAGTCACAGGTGGCCAATTCGACTTAAACGTCAACAAGTCCCTGTGCAGAGTTCTGTTCCTTTGCTATCCCAGGATCCTATGATCGTCGGTTTGAATCCCATTACACCCCTATTTTGGCCGTGGTTTGTCAACACCATACCCGTGCTTGTGGCAAACGTTTAAAATATGGATCACATCGGACTTTCTCCCACATTAAGCTGACACAACGTGATATAACTGAACTGCTGTTCAAAGCGGTGTTACTTCAAACACACTCTCTCACGACAAATCATTACAACAAGTAAATAATGCAAACCTGTAAAATGTCAAAGCAAGATAGGTATACAACTTTGTATCTCAGACACATGTCTTATTGTAAACCAACAATGGCAGAAACAAAAACTTTTTAAAAAAAGTATGGATTTAGGATTTGCAAGTAAACACGTTGAACAATCTCGACCCACTATCCAAACATGCACACAGCTGCCTCTCATATGGCAATTGTTGGATTCTAACAGACAAATGACCCATTATTTGTGCATATTGTTGTATTTACTTTAAAAGCTGAAGACGGCATACAGTTACTTCACTTTGCAACGATGGCCCGTATGTGCATAGCTATATTTGCAACAGTCATTGCGACTGCATATGCAACATTTGATGATTTCCAAGCATTTGAAGCAGTGCAGCTGTACAGAGCGAGCGCTGAAACTGCCCTACAAGCCTGCGGGGCAGATGCGTCATGCGTGTGAGTAACAACTTTCTGCGACACAGTTGTTGGCAGATAACCAAGGATCTTGTCTATAGGTGTTGCTTTTGTCTAAGGTTGTACTTGTTGACAGTTGTTTCTCGTGTTTGCTTCTTTTTTTTTCGCTGTTTGACGCTGCCCTCAGCAACATTCCATCTATATAACGCCAGTCTGTAAATAATCGTGTCTAGACAAGACAATCCAGTGATTGAGCCTGTTGTTCATGTAGACAGTTGTTGCTGAAGTAGATAGTTGTTGCTCACGTAGATAGTTGTTGCTCAAGTAGATAGTTGTTGCTGAAGAAGACAGTTGTTGCTGAAGTAGATAGTTGTTGCTCACGTAGATAGTTGTTGCTGAAGAAGACAGTTGTTGCTCAAGCAGAAAGTTATTGCTCAAGTAGATAGTTATTGCTCAAGAAGATAGTTGTTGCTCATGTAGATAGTTGTTGCTCATGTAGATAGTTATTGCTCAAGTAGATAGTTGTTGCTCATGTAGATAGTTGTTGTTCATGTAGATAGTTCTGGCTCATGTAGATAGTTGTTGCTCATGTAGATAGTTGTTGCTCACGTAGATAGTTGTTGCTCATGTAGATAGTTATTGCTCAAATAGATAGTTGTTGCTCACGTAGAAAGTTGTTGCTCAAGTAGATAGTTGTTGCTCACGTTAACAGTTGTTGCTAATGTAGATAGTTGCTGCTCATGTAGATAGTTGTTGCTCACGTAGATAGTTGTTGCTCAAGTAGATAGATGTTGCACAAGTAGATAGTTGTTGCTCAAGTAGACAGTTGTTGCTCAAGTAGATAGTTGCTGCTCATGTAGATAGCTGTTGCTCACGTAGATAGTTGTTGCTCACGTAGACAGTTGTTGCTCAAGTAGACAGTTATTGCTCATGCAGATAGTTATTGCTCATGTAGATAGTTGTTGCTCAAGAAGATAGTTGTTGCTAAAGTAGATAGTTGTTGATAACGAGTAGCTGCTTTTCCAAACTGTTAAGGAAGACTGAAGTCTATCAGACAAATTAGAATCACACCTCAGAGCTTGACGATCATCATATTAAAAGACAATATCATGTGAAAACTAACAATAACTTCCGTAACAATTTCTAACAATGCACAACTCAATCTCTGGCAATCTGAACGGTATCCGTCTCAGGGAAATCGTCACAACTGACAAAGGTCCTGATCAACAAAGAAGGATTCTGCAATAATGTTTTTATTATACATATGGAGATGTTAATAACAGTACTGATTCGGGAGGCACTATGCCAGAATTGACAGAATGTTCACTGTTTCCAGGGATTTAATGGTTGAATCTACTCTTTGCATCTATTCTTGTCTCCCGAGGCAAGGGAGTGAACTGGCTGTAAAAGTCCAGTTTCCACCTTTGCCGAACTGGGCTGGAATTTCTGGGCATGATCGTAACGACACCAGGGTTATTAAGAGTTACTTCCTTTCCATGTCCCTTCTATTGACTAATCAGATTCTACCTCTCATGTCACTTGCGTTTGCTTCAAATAAAATGGCGTCGCTCATTGAAGACGATCGGATCGATAATCAATGAAAGATCTATATTGTAATAAAATGGGTCTTACATCAAATCACATGAGCACCTTGATTAAAAACAATAAACGATTTGGAAAATATCTGTTGACGATTTGTTGTCGGTACACATGCTTTGCAAATCCTGCAGTCGACCGAAATCTGCACGGCTGTTTACGAATCGGATGTCGATTTCGTTGCGCGATTTTGATTTGACTTTGCAAAAGACTCGATTGTCCAGCCCAAATATAACTCCATAATTCCAGCCTAGTTCGGCAAGGGTAGGATTTTTATAGTCAGTTAACTCCCGAGCTTCAGGAAGATGACTGTTTGTAACTCATTCTGTACTCCAGCTCCGACCGTGTAGCCACTCGTGTCCTCGAGAGCCTCTCCTCGCTCCCTATCCCCACAGTGGAGGCTGTCTACAACCACGTCCTCGGCAAAAAGGATGTCTTTACAGTCTCCCAATATATTGACTCCGTGTACCTGAAAAGGCTGACGATACAGTTTGGTAGCGACGTGGCCAAGCTGAACAACGTCCTGAAGGCGTTCTTCAACACAACCATCACAGCCTACTACGACGACGTCACCAACAGCGAAAAGACGTTTGAGGAGGTGGCCTCAGATTTACTCCGTCAACTGCGGCGTGAGTTAAAGGTCTGGGATGGCAAGGCTGCAGACTTCTGGAACGCCATCAACACTTTGAGGGCATACGGCAGTCAGGATGTAATGCAAGCTCTAGAGGGTTATACCAAGAGAAGTAAGTGAAATGTGCTACCCTGTACGTCAGTAGTGCGTTAAGGGGCTCTCACACTTTGCCGAGTTGCGTCCCGAGTATGGACCCGGGGGTACTCGTATGGAGCTCGTAGCAAGGTCGTACTTAACTCGGGATAACTCGGAATACCTCGTACTGATCTACGAGAGAGAACTGCTTAAAACAATCGGGCCGCCAACCAACTCCTAAGAAACCCGTAAGAAACTCGTAACACACTCGTAGTACCCTCGTGGCGACCTCGTGGTGCTCGTACAGAACTCGTATGAGGATCGTCTGCACAATTTATTGCCGAGTTGACCGAGTCTAATACGAGCTATTCGAGCCTCCATGTTAAATCATGTAACAAATTCCCGCCGAATTATTTAGCAGCTCGTAGCCACCTCGTACCAAAGTCGTACCAAAGTCGTACCAAACTCGTACAGCTCGTATCGAGATCGTTGTGCTCGTATTCAAGTCTTAATAGACTCCTATTGGACTCCTATTGGACTCCCATCGGACTCATATAAGGCTCGTAACACACTCGTAGTGTACTCGTATGATACTCGTATATATGTAGTCTCTTCCCGAGTCCTAACCGAGTTAGGCTCGGCAACCACCTCGGCAAAGTGTGAGACCTCCTTTTGGCTATGTGATATAATTGTGCTCCGAGGCCACAGACCGTATCTAGGCAGCTGGTTTTTGCAAGTATATTAAAGTAGGATTAGAAAGTGGGATTAGAATAGTACTACAATCACTTTATGAAAATGGGCAGTGTTGGTGTCATCTGATAGATGCTTTGTTTGTTTTATTTGTTGGTGTGTTTATTTGTTTTCTTTAACACCGCACTCAGCAATAATCTAGTTGTATGACGACGGCCTATAAATAATCGAATCTGAACCAGAAAATCCAGTGATTGCTATTACGAACAACGATTCACGGTGTCGAGGTTCGATGACACGCAAGGAGGCACTATGTAGGGGTAAGACAGAAATGTGTACCCCTACTCATGAATTCCAATAATAATAAAATAATAATTGTGACTGAATGTAATTTCCTCCAACTGCATTGGCGTCGGACGAAAACTAACCATTCATCTTGGCTTCGTTCGGGCACCGTTAATAGAAACGTTGGGGATGTGTGTTCCAACATCCATAATCCCAAGAAACATTACCTATAAGCAGAGAACATTGTGCGATTTCCGGCTGAAAATAAGCATATCACTAAGGGACGGTGGGTAGCCTAGTGGTTAATGCGTTCGCTCGTCACGCCGTCGACCCGGGTTCGATTCCCGACATGGGTACAATATGTGAAGCCCATTTCTTGTATCCCCCGCGGTGATATTGCTGCAATATTGCTAAATGCGGCGTAAAACCACCCACGCATGAATCACTATCAAAAGGTGATGATACCAGGAACGCATCTCCCTACTTCATTCGTGTTGGAAACGACATTGTACAAGATACATTATTAGACCTTATCCCGTTTCAAGATTTTTTTTAACCCGTTCCAGCAATCATACAGCTCGGGTTCGAGGGTGAGCAGTCAACTTTCTGTCGGAGCCTCCTGGATACAGCGACATCACTCGGCAACATCGACGGGTTCCATTATCTGCAGACCCTCATTACACAGGCCTGCACAGGAGCCAACATCACACAGGACGGTTCGGGCGAGACTATTGTACTGGGCTTGCAGACAACGCCGACAACGGAAGCAGTGCCTAGCAGTACATCAACCGCTAATCCCCAGCCCAACACTACAACAAAGAAGCCCAGTTACAACGGTTTGGTTACTTTTGTGAAATGCTTATTTACAACTGATGTGTGGGAGTAATGAGTGGAACATTATACATTCAACATTATACATTCAACATTATACATTCAACACCATACATTCAACACCATACGTTCAACAGTATACATTCAACATTATACATTCAAAATTATACATTCAACATCATACATTCAACAGTATACATTAAACATTATACATTCAACAATATACTATAACATTATACAGTCAACATTATACATTCAATAGTATACATTCAACATCATACATTCAACAGTATACATTCAACATTATACATTCAACAGTATACTATAACATTATACAATCAACACCATACATTCAACAGTATACATTCAACATTATACATTCAGCATTATACATTCAACAGTATACTATGACATTATACATTCAGCATTGTACATTTCACGATGGTTGACATTCCCAGACACACCCTAGTATTTAAATACTTCTCTGTGTTAGATCTGCCCACAGACGTTCAGCATACCAAACTACCTAAAAATGATTATATTTCAGGAGTGTGTTCAAAAACGATTTAATGTAAATGCGATTTGACGATACTCAAATAAAATAAGGTAGTAATGAAGTAGCGGTTACACCACTACATGATAGTACATGCAGTCGCTCCAAGTCGTCACTAACCTAGGGCAACATTTATGTTTAGTACGGTATATGGACAATGCTATGTAAGAAACACATCACTCTTTCACTTAAGACTATTCAAATGCAGAGAAAGAGGTTTACCTTTGTTTCAAGGAAAGTGTGGAAGCAAGTTTGACCCGACCGTGTCCAGGCAGTTGAGAACCACCCTGGTGTCACTCCGGGTCATCAATGGGCAGACGGTGGCCAAGGGGGAGTACAAGTTCCTGGCCACCCTCATGAGGAGGGGTGGGGTCATCTGCACAGCCAGCATCATTGACCCAACACACATCCTGACGGCAGCTCACTGCACAGAGTAAGCATCAGCACCAGCCTACATACATGCCTACACACATACACACATATGTCTACACACATACCTACACACATGCCTACCGGACACGCCTACACACATACACACACATGTCCACACACATACCTACACACATGCCTACCAGACACGCCTACACACATACTCACACATGCCTACTCAAATACATACAGACATGCCTACACACGTGGCTACACACATTCTCACACATGCCTACATACATACCTACACACATGTCTACACACATACTCACACACATGCCTACACACCTACCTACATGTACATACCTACTCAAATATGCCTTCTCAAATACCTACAGACATACCTACACACGTGTCTACATACCTACACACATGCATGCATACATACCTACACACATGCATGCATACATACATACATACATACATACCTACACACATACATACATACATACATACATACATACATACATACATACATACATACATACATAAGTCTACACAAGGCTATCTATACACATACCTACTCACAAATATACACATATGCCTACACATACATACATGTGCATAATTAACACTATTTTTGTGTGACTGTGTAACGGTTTGTTTTTTGTCAGAGGTTCAACAGCGAGTGACCTGTCTGTGGGTGTGGCCGAGTTTGACATCACTCAGGTTGATGGGGAGAAGGTATATCAGGTGGAGAAGGTCACAAACCACCCACAATACGACTCCAGAAAAGTCAGTGAGTGTGTTGGTTTGGAATTTAACATCTTTAGTCTATATTAAAGTATGGTAGTTCAGATCATCTTAGCGCTAAGACTGTCGTAAGTCTATATTAAAGTATGGTAGTTAAGATCATCTTAGCGCTTAGACTGCCGTCAGTCTATATTAAAGTATGGTAGCTATGACCATCTTAGCGCTTAGACTGTCGTAAGTCTATATTAAAGTATGGTAGTTAAGATCATCTTAGCGCTAAGACTGTCGTAAGTCTATATTAAAGTATGGTAGTTAAGATCATCTTATCGCTAAGACTGTCGTAAGTCTATATTAAAGTATGGTAGTTAAGATCATCTTATCGCTAAGACTGTCGTAAGTCTATATTAAAGTATGGTAGTTAAGATCATCTTATCGCTAAGACTGTCGTAAGTCTATATTAAAGTATGGTAGTTAAGATCATCTTATCGCTAAGACTGTCGTAAGTCTATATTAAAGTATGGTAGTTAAGATCATCTTAGCACTAAGACTGTCGTAAGTTTATATTAAAGTATGGTAGTTAAGATCATCTTAGCGCTTAGACTGCCGTCAGTCTATATTAAAGTATGGTAGCTATGATCATCTTAGCGCAAAGACTGTCGTAAGTCTATATTAAAGTATGGTAGTTAAGATCATCTTAGCGCTAAGACTGTCGTAAGTCTATATTAAAGTATGGTAGTTAAGATCATCTTATCGCTAAGACTGTCGTAAGTCTATATTAAAGTATGGTAGTTAAGATCATCTTAGCGCAAAGACTGTCGTAAGTCTATATTAAAATATGGTAGTTAAGATCATCTTAGCCCTAAGACTGTCGTAAGTCTATATTAAAGTATGGTAGTTAAGATCATCTTATCGCTAAGACTGTCGTAAGTCTATATTAAAGTATGGTAGTTAAGATCATCTTAGCACTAAGACTGTCGTAAGTTTATATTAAAGTATGGTAGTTAAGATCATCTTAGCGCTTAGACTGCCGTCAGTCTATATTAAAGTATGGTAGCTATGATCATCTTAGCGCAAAGACTGTCGTAAGTCTATATTAAAGCATGGTAGTTAAGATCATCTTAGCGCTAAGACTGTCGTAAGTCTATATTAAAGTATGGTAGTTAAGATCATCTTAGCGCTAAGACTGTCGTAAGTCTATATTAAAGTATGGTAGTTAAGATCATCTTAGCGCTAAGACTGTCGTAAGTCTATATTAAAGTATGGTAGTTAAGATCATCTTAGCGCAAAGACTGTCGTAAGTCTATATTAAAATATGGTAGTTAAGATCATCTTAGCCCTAAGACTGTCGTAAGTCTATATTAAAGTATGGTAGTTAAGATCATCTTAGCGCTAAGACTGTCGTAAGTCTATATTAAAGTATGGTAGTTAAGATCATCTTAGCGCTAAGACTGTCGTAAGTCTATATTAAAGTATGGTAGTTAAGATCATCTTAGCGCTCAGACTGTCGTAAGTCTATATCAAAGTATATCGTTGTATTGGCATAATGGCGACTTTGGTAACTTTGTTTCCCTCAGTCAACGACATCTCCATTCTGACGTTGACTCAGCCCATCGCTGGCGTGCCTAACGCAGAACCTGTTTGCCTCCCTCGATGGAAGCAGTGCAAGACTATATCCAACCGAAAGTGCGTTGTAGCTGGATGGGGAGCCAAGAAGATAGTGGATAATACTCGTAAGAGTTTTGAAGTGCACGCCTGAGTGAGTGAGTGAGTGAGTGAGTGAGTGAGTGAGTGAGTGAGTGAGTGAGTGAGTGAGTGAGTGAGTGAGTGAGTGAGTGAGTGAGTGAGCGAGCGAGCGAGCGAGTGAGTGACTGAGTGAGTTTAACACCGCTTGGAAGGATCTTTCAACCTTACCCTCCATGTCATCTACAATAAGAGGTGAGCCACGAAAGTGACGCATGTCGTAGACCACATTCACTTAGGTGAAACCCGCAATCGTACCCAGAATAGGTCTTCAGCAACCCATGCTTGCCGTAAATGGCGACTATGCTTGTCGTGAGAGGCGACTAGCGGGGTCGGGTGGTCAGGCTCGCTGACTTGGTTGATGCATGTCATGGTTACCCATTTGTGTAGATTGATGCTCATGATGTCAATCACTGAATTGTCTGGTCCAGACTCGATTATTTACATACCGACGTACTATAGCTGGAATATTGTTTGTGTGGCGTTAAACAAATAAACAAACAGATTCAGGACGTGGAGATGGGGGCGGTGCACAGGTGCGCATCCCCTTTTTGAGTGAGTGAGAATGGTTTTACGCCGCATTTAGCAATATTTAAGCAATATCACGGCGGGGGACTCCAGAAATTGGCTTCACACATTGTACCCATGTCGGGAATCGAACCCGGATCTTCGGCCTGACACACTTGTATTCCCCCCCCCCCCCCCATCCCCTTTCCCCTTTTTAAGTTATCCTAATTTTGAAAAAAAAAAAAGATAACTAAATCAATTGGTGACAAGAACATTTAATTGAATACGTTTTGGATAGCAAATGCCACATGTTTCCCGAATTATGTGCAAGCACTTTGGTATTTAAATGTTCAAGCATCGTATTGTGTCATTTGGTTCAGTAAGGGATTCAAACAAACCAACGGGCGACTCAGTTTAGTTGAGTGAATGTGTGAGTATGTGTTGTGTGCCGCTTTCATAGCAATTTGCAGCAATATCACCGCGCGGACACCAAGGTTAGAATTCACAAAATGTAGGGAGTGAACAGTAGTTATTTTATTAAATGTGTCATATTATTATTATTATTATTATTATTATTATTATTATTATTATTATTATTATTATTTACACAGTGATTTTCCCTAATGCACCACGCGATGCCACAGTCAGGGCCTACGCTGGCTCTAAGTGTCCTACCAAACTACCCGCTATGAGTGACGCCAACACTCAGATCTGTGCCACTGGAAATTCCGATACCTGCAACGTGAGTATAATACACCTATATAGAAGCTAAGTAAAGTCAACGTATACTCTGAAAACATGTACAAATGTGTTGAGTTATTCATTACAAAATGTGTTTCACAATTATAGGAAATCTCTACAAAAAGCAAAGTCCATTGTACGATTCCGACTATAAAGTGAACATGTGTTTATGTGCACCATCATAAACACACGCAAAGGCCAGTCAATTGTTCACCACGGCAACATATGGTACAATTCAAAATAGATCATTCTTCTTCATCATCATCAACATCATCATCATCATCATCATCGTCATCATCGTCATCGTCATCATCAACATCATCATCATCATCATCAACAAAAACAATAAAATCAACATCTTCATAATCGACGTACCACTGTAATTATCATTTATATCATTGTTATTCTTATTCTCATGTTAAGCTGTTATGGCGAACGAAATGAACTGTGTCATGATCCAGTGTTTAATGTATAGAATTGACATAGCTACATTTTGTAATGCTTCTGTCTATTATCCTTATTTTCACCCCAACAGGGTGACTCGGGCGGGCCTCTATTTTGTCAATACGGCAAAAAATGGGTTCAGTGCGGAATCACATCTTACGGGCCTAAGGTGTGCAACTTGGAGGGAACCAATGGTGTCTACACGAACCTGTCCAAATACACCGCCTGGGTCAAAACCGTACTTGCGTCATAAGTGAGGCCGCCCGTCTCTTGTATTACTTGCCTTACGGATTATTCAAATAAATCAAAGCCACAAAATGCTTTCCATAATCATAAGAATTCTTTATTGAAAACTGTGTCCATTTTTGCGATTTCGACTATTCAACAAGCATGTGTTTTTATTTGGAGGAGGCGGTAAGATAATGGCCCTTTTTGATCCACTAGAAATATCAAAATCGTTGAAAACTTGGAAATATTGGTCTATAACTTGTCGGACATATTCAAACGGCTGGCATCTAGACTATTGTCTTTCTCATCCTTGCACATTTTGAATTTGTGACATTGTCAAATACACAATATGGTTAAAATGTGTGAAAAGACCTTTTAGAACTTCAAATCAAAATCTAAGTAAGAACACGCCCAAGATAAATTCATATGTTTGTAATGTTTATAGTACATTTAATATGAAAATCAGCTTGGGTCCAAGAAAGATAATTTTCGTGACAATTTCTAAACGTTTTGTTTAATTCTTAAATCACCCAGCTCCAGTGGACCGAATGGGCCTTCATCCTACAGTGATCTTTGCTGACAGGTTCCACAGGAAATATTATTCTATCAAAGTGCACTTTTGTGAAACGAGACTTCGGATTCGGAGACCAAGTAATATAAAAACGCCATTGTCACTCGTTCTGGAATTAAGATGGCTTAGCTTGACTGATTTTGTTGACTAATCACGAACATTTTCCAACTGAATTCAGATACAAGTCATTGACACGTAACTGCCTTGTTCGTGACACTAGTTGACGGCAATGGGCTAATCGGAAATGAGATGATAGGAAAACGAAAACTCTACTTTTCAACAACTCATTTCTTGACTAGTCTCCCCTGTCCTCCCTATTATTATCAGCATCAATACGCACAGAGCACACTGAGGTCACACGCCGATCTATTCCCCGACCTCTTCAACGGATATGTGATTGGCACAAACACGCCCACAAAGGACGCAGACAAGACGTCGACGGAGAGGGTAGTAGTGGTAGCAGTAGTAGTAGTAGTAGTAGTAGTAGTAGTAGTAGTAGTAGTAGTATGAGTAGTAATAGTAGTAGAAGTAGTAGTAGTATGAGTAGTAGTAGTAGTAGTAGTAGTTGTATCAGGCTCGCTGACGTGATTGATGCATGCCATCGTATCCCAATTGTGTGGATCGATGCTCATGATGTCAATCACTGGATTACCTGGTCCAGACACGATTACAGACCGCCGTCATTTAGCTTGAATAGTGCTCCGTGTAGCGTTAACAAGAAACAAACACAAAGTAACAGCACGTAGTAGTAGTAGTAGTAGTAGTAGTAGTAGTAGTAGTAGTAGTAGTATTCGGGGGCTCTTCTACATACCAATATGTTGTTCATTGCCTGTCAAAAATGGTGCAAGACTCTTGGCAATGAATGCTCCTGCGCACGTCCAGGCTGACGGTAATGCAGTTGAGGCACACCAAAGATAATTGGAAGTCGATAATCAAAACAGAGACTTTAGCAAGTCTAGCCGTATCGGTGCCAGAGAAATTTCTATTACAATGGACATCAATACAGATAGAAGAACAAAGGGTTTCATCTTGCCGGAATGGTCTAGGGATGGACAGTGTAAACCATTCGGGTTCGAACACGGACTCATATATCCACATCACGCTCTGGCACCGGTAGATTTAAGACAGAGATGAAGATACATGGCGTGTTGAGTACAGAACCTCCGCAATGTACAGCCTACGTGTACATACGTGACACACCTACTGGTAAGGCGATGCATGATCAAGCTATTATCCATTACATTCACACTAACACGAACGCTACCCATTGCTGTATACAAGGAAACTGTCAGCACACTTAAGGTAAAAGCGGACAGTGTTGTATCATGTTTCTTATCCTTCTTAAGAAACTTAACATATGAACGCACAGGTTTACACGGAGTAAGAAGTCAGTGTTGTCTAGGATGACACAATGTGCTGTGAAGAGTTGCGTCCCTTAGTTTTAACATCTGCTGGTTCGAATCCAAATCTATTCTGCTTATGATCGATGTTTGTCAGCACCAATACCATGATCGTACGTTTGCTACCATTGTCACGCTGTTATGACAGACATGATGTACTAAATATAAGTGTTCTTTAAGACCAACTGACCACTTCAAACTGATTTCAAACTGTACCAACCATGTTAGTGTTTAGGTGTTGTTCCAGCTGTATGGACATAACATGGCGACAACGTGAAAACATACACAACAATCTGTACCCCTTAAACACGCTGTGCACGAATACAAACTGACTATTGTTTACTTCATGTGTCGGTGTTTGTCCCCAAATTTGCACAATGTGGGTTTGTTTTTATTGAGTGACGTAAAGCTCACGTCGTATATAGTCACGGTCACACCTCAAAGTAGCTAATTCAATATGGCGGTGTGCGGTGCAGTCATCGCGTTGGTGCTGGCGGTCATTTCACCGAGTCATCAAGTTGGCATCATCATTCCCAACACAACCCCCTCACAACCTTCGGAAACGTTTGATGATGTTGGTGCTGTCAGCGATGTCGAAGGCTACACCCGGAACGCAGATCGTGATTTGCATTACTGCAAAATAAGGAGCTTCTACTACAGAGATTTCAGATATGAAGATTGCATGTGAGTAGATATATAAAACATATGTCCAACTCATGTGCGTGAGAATAACGTCTTTAAGATCAATATATATCATTAAGGCCTGTTTTGTTAAGAAATGTAACACTTTTTACAAGATACGTGTTTTTTGTGCTACATATAGACTGTTGACAGATCGACAGATCGACAAGCTACGCACTTCTTGAGTAATAACACAGATTTCAGCTGTAATAAAATAACCTAAAACCCACACATTCTTAAGCAAGTAATAAAATAACCTAAAAACAGACACATTCTTCAGCTGTAATAAAATAACCTACAAAAACACACAAACGTGAGCAGTAATAAAATAACCTAAAAACACACACATTCTTCAGCAGTAATAAAATAACCTAAAAACACACACACACTTCAGCTGTAATAAAATAACCTAAAAACATACACATTCTTCATCAGTAATATAATAACCTAAAAACACACACACTCTTCAGCAGTAATATAATAACATAAAAACACACACACTCTTTAGCTGTAATAAAATAACCTAAAAACATTCACATAATTCAGCAGTAATATAATAACCTAAAAACACACACACTCTTCATCAGTAATAAAATAACCTAAAACACACACACTCTTCAGCTGTAATAAAATAACCTAAAAACATACACATAATTCAGCAGTAATATAATAACCTAAAAACACACACACTCTTTAGCTGTAATAAAATAACCTAAAAACATACACATAATTCAGCAGTAATAAAATAACCTAAAAACACACACATTCTTCATCAGTAATAAAATAACCTAAAACATACACACTCTTCAGCTGTAATAAAATAACCTAAAAACATACACAATTCAGCAGTAATATAATAACCTAAAAACACACACATTCTTCAGCAGTAATATAATAACCTAAAAACACGCACACTCTTTAGCTGTAATAAAATAACCTAAAACATACACATAATTCAGCAGTAATAAAATAACCTAAAAACACACACATTCTTCATCAGTAATGAAATAACCTAAAAATACACATTCTTCAGCAGTGATAAAAAAAACAAAAAACACACACATTATTCAGCAGTAATATAATAACCTAAAAACATACACATTATTCAGCAGTAACAAAATAACCCACAAAAACACACACATTCTTCAGCAGTAATATAATAACCTAAAAATACACACACATTCTTCAGTTGTAATAAACTCACCTAAAAAACCACACATTCTTCAACAGTAATCAAATAACCTACCAAAGCACACACATTCGTCAGCAGTAATATCACAACTTAAAAACGCACACATTCTTCAGCAGTAATATAATAACCTACAAAAACGCACACACATTCTTCAGCAGTAATAAAATAGCCTACAAAAACACACCGACATCAGCAGTAATAACATTACTTGAATTGAAAAAAAGGCTTCAGCAATAATTAAATAACCTTCATAAAACAGACTTCAGCAGCAATAACATAATCTGCATAAAACAGACTTCAGCAGTAATAACATAATCTGCATAAACACACAGACCTCACCAGTAATAAGATACCCTCCATAAGACAAACATACATGAGTTATAAAAAAACATAACCTTAAAAAACTCACAGACTTCAGCATAAAACAGACTTCAGCAGTAATAACATAATCTGCATAAACACACAGACCTCACCAGTAATAAGATACCCTCCATAAGACAAACATACATGAGTAATAAAAAACATAACATTAAAAAACTCACAGACTTCAGCAGTAAAAAACATAACATTAAAACACGCACACTTCAATAGTAATAACATAACCTTAAAAAACACACAGACTTCAGCAGTAAGAATCATACCCTTCGTAAACACACAGCGATCAGTCTAAATCTTTCATGAACTTTCAGTGCCGAAGTTGTGGGGAAGAAGATACTGACGAGTTTCAACTCTCTCCCCACTGCAACCATTGAGTCTGTGTACGCCAACTCCCTGTCTGATGAAGAGGACACGAGCACGGCGCTGTCCTACCTCGACAGGGTGTATTACGCCATGCTGAAACGTCGGTACGGCACCGCAGTCGACGACCTGGACGACGTTCTCAGGACATATTTCAGCACAAGGGTGACGAAATACACCGCCAGGTTTCTCACTGGAGGAAAAACATTCCAGCAGGTAGAGGCAGAAATTCTGGCGGAAGAGAGGGCTCGGCTCAACGTCGGCAACAACGCTGCGGCAGCGTTCTGGAACGGGGTCAACACGCTTCGAGGATACCGACGACCTATTATCCGATATGGTGTTCAGTGCTACTCGGGATACTGTATGTCAACTTTCTGGGGGGAAATTTTAATTTAGAAAACTATTTTTAATTCCCTTAACAATAACTAAAGCTAAACATTATGGAAACAAGAAATGGTTATTCGATGGTCATGTACTAGTTTCGGGTAACATGGGCGACATTGAATACATCATATTGATGAGTATCTCATTACAGGCGACTGTTTTCAACTTAGTAGCGTTTGTATGTTTATTTCAAATCCAATGTTCAATTTGTGTTTGTTGTTTAACACCGCACTCAGCAATATCCCAGCTGAATGACGGCGGTCTGTAGACAATCGAATCTGGACCAGACAATCCAGTGATTGGCATCATGAGCATCGATCCACACAATTGGGATACGATGACGTGCACAGTCAAGTCAGCGAGCCTGACCATCCGATCCCGTTAGTCGCCTCTTACGACAAGCATAGTCGCCTTTTACGTCAAGCATGGGTTGATGATGACCTATTCTACCCTGGATCTTCACGGGTCCAAATTTCAAGTGTTTACTTTCTTTCGCCCGTTCGTTTTGCTGTTAAAGACTACAGTATTCATTTGTTTTAGATTGTGTAAGATAAAGAAAGTGTAGTTTGGCAAAATTTACGAATATGTTTGTTTTAACTGTGCTTCGGATGCTGGTTGAAATGTAAAGTTGATTTAGCCTGGGCCAGTAGCAGCCATTGTGACCACAGACATCCAATCCCCATCTGTGCCCTTCTTCCGACAAACATTATATGTCAGTTGTGGACAGATTTGTATCTAATTACAGTTGAGGACCCCATGGACACAACCAACAGTAAACTAATAATTGATCACAATACATTGTATTTCAGTTTATGGCCGTATTGGCTACTATGGAAGACGTCGGTTCTGTCGAATGTTGGGGCGCCTGGCTCGGGGGATGTACGCCCGCCGAGGATACAGCCGCCTGCTTGCCATCCTGGGATATGCTTGCCCCAACATCATCAACTTCCTCAGTCAGGTCACACCAGTTAGGCCAACCCCACGGCCAACACCAGTACCGACTGCAGCTACGACAACCACAACAACCACAACGACCACGACTACGACCACGACCACCACGCCCGCACTAAAATGCACGTCATTAACAAAACATTTCGTTTTCAGTGCTATATTTTAGGAGGCAGCACTATCACAGACCCGTGAAGATTCCGGGGTAGAATAGGTCTTCAGCAACCCATACTTGCCGTAAAAGGCGACTATGCTTGTCGTAAAAGGCGACTAACGGGATCGGGTGGTCAGGCTCACTGACTTGGTTGATACATGTCATCGATCCCAATACAAGACTCGGATATTTTACAGACCGCTGTCATTTAGCTGGAATATTGCTGAGTGCGGCGTTAAACAACAAACAAACCAACAAACAAACACTATCACATATTCAGAAATACATCACTGATTCTTAAACCTAAAACTGAAAATTGCTTTATTACATATCAAATCATATATACTTATATGGAGAAGATGTAAGTTAAGAATATATGTTTCCAATGTGTACGAATTAATGACTAAACTAACAATCAGTCACGTGTTACCACAGAGTTACTTTATTCTTATCACGATACGCTGCATGGATTTCCAAAACTTACACGCTAATCCTGTACGAGAAAAATGGTGCATCTCGCGTCATGGATCTAAGACATCACATGTGATGCGTTCATGAGCTTGGGTTCACACAATATACCAGTATGTTCGTTTGTACATCTAATATCTCTTGAATATGAGTAATTCTTCATATATTAACCAACATATATGACATTCGTGTTTCTTTTGTCGTTGAGTATAGACTCATCGGTGTGTAATTGTATCTCTTGTTTCCTGAAGCTTGCGGCACGGTCCTGGATCCCGCTGTCTCGACACAAATACGAAACACGCTGGTGTCCCTCCGCGTGGTCAATGGGGCTTCGGCCAACGTGGGAGAGTATCCCTTCACCACCACCCTCCTCATCAACGGTCAGTTTGCATGCGGCGCCACCATCATCGACTCAACTCACATAATGACCGCTGCCCACTGTACAGCGTAAGTCCGTCAACAAGCTGTTTCAGGCCATCAAGAAGGACTGGTTTTGAAACCTGATCTCGTGTTAACACGTACACAGAGGGATTGGGGCAAACAAAGCGCGAGAAATGTCAAATGTAGGGCATTGTTTTGTTGTGAGCAACGTTGGCGATGTTGACGTGTTTGCTACAACGAGCAATCCCTGTGTGAAATGTAACACGGGTTCAGATTAGAATACAGTAAAGTACGGTTATAACGAACTCAAAGGGACTACTAATTTTAGTTCGTTATAACCGAAGTTCGTTATAAGCATATATACAGCATAACTACAGCAAATAGTCGGGACCAAAAAAGTAAGTTTGTTATATCCGTCAGTTCGCTATAAGCGTGTTCATTATAACCGTAGTTTACTGTACTATCTATACATTTCTCCACCGTGAAACCTTAACACAAATCTACAATGAGTCTGACTCACTTGTTCAGTCGACCCGTGAAGATTAGAATACATGGGTAGGTTTTCAGCAACCCATGCTTGCCGTAAAAGGCGTTTATGCTTGTGGTATGAGGCGACTGACGGGATCGGGTGGTCAGGTTCGCTGATTTGGTTGATGCCTGTCATTGCATCCCAATTGCTTGGATCAATGCTTATGATATCAATCACTGGATTGTCTGGTCCAGACTCGATTATTTACAGACCGTTGTACAAACAGTTGTAAATAAATGTTCTTCATGATTCTCTGTCATGGCGTAGTGGACAGACTGCCTCCTCACTCTCAGTGGGCGTGGCTGAATTTGACCGGACCAAAGCTGACGGAGAGCAGGTCATCCAGGTGACGGCCATCACTGACCACCCTAACTACGACTCAGTTAAAACAAGTGAGTATCACCAACAAACCAACTGATCTACTGATGGCGATCTGATTTAGGGTGGCATTTGTGGTATTTGGTATTCCGGGGTGGAGTTGAGTAGAAATGGAGTTTAGCGCCGCCCAGTCCTTCTTTTAGCCCCTTAATGCCTAGCGCCCGACAGGGTAACAACAAGTACCATCTTTCAACGTCTTTTGGTATGACGCTACCTTCTCAATTTTCCTTCAAAATAATATTTACATCCAAAGGTCCATAAGTTTAATATTCTGTTGTCTACAACTAACACAAAGCTCATTATTAATATCGCTAAATATCTGTATCACAGTAAAGAAGAAAGATCACGTATTTTATCATTGTGACTGTTGCCATAAATATGTCATACATTTTGTACAAAGGGCCTGTGGCCTGTGTAGTACTGAATAAAGAATTCATTAACAGCATCTGTCCATGTACATTTCAGTCAATGACATCTCGATACTGACCCTGGAGACGCCAATTGACGGCATAGATAATGCAGAACCTGTGTGTCTCCCTACTGGCACTCAGTGCAACAATCTCGCCAACCGGAAGTGCACCGTCACCGGATGGGGCGCAACCGCCGTAACCAATGGTCGCCCAGGTACGGATAAACAGCTATTGGTAGTCGGAATAACGAAAAGAAATGTGCTTTCTTAGAACATCTTGGTGAAAGTCATATTCGCATTTCAAATCCGGTTTATGATGGAACATCCCTATCAAAAGCTTGTTAGTATTGTATATGTTTCAGTGGCGTTCCCGAACACACTACAGGAGGCCGTAGTCGACACTTACGATGCCGCGAGGTGCCCTACAAACTCCCCCGCCCCCTCTGACGTCAACACCCAGATCTGTGCAGTCGGCAACACGGACACCTGTAACGTAAGATGGCGCGAACTGATACACACTGTGATATAACCCATACTTACATTAATTGTCACATAATAACGCTGACACGTCTTCGAGACATATATTTCCTTACTATTTTGTTGTTTTTATAATGTATCTTTCTGGTGACGCTTTGTATAGTTTTCATGTATGTCATTATTGACATATCTGTACAGAGTTACCTTAGCCGTGCCAGAGCTGACGATATTAACTCTTGTTTCAACAACGCTATATCCGTGCTCGTGGTGTAACCAAATTGATAAACGACTACGACTTTAGCCACTTTGGTATTTCCAAATTAAGACAGGCATTGATAAATGTGAAATAGTGTCCCAAGCGACGTTAAGCCCCTAACTCAGCTCTATGACTTTGAGGTGAGGTGAGGTAAAATGGAGTTCAACGTAGCGTTTAAGATTATTATGCACGTGTGTGTGGCTACCTTTACTAGTCTGTGCTAACGCCAGTATAATAGCACTTGTCCACTGAGATGATATGCCGCAGTTTATCATTGAGACCCTATTCAGACACAGTATACAGACTCCGAGCCCACCAATCCCTGTTTTAGCCCCTTAAAGCCGAGCGCCAGGCAGGGTAATGACAAGTACCATATTTCAACGTCTTTTGGTTTGACACCTCAGGGGATCGAAACTCGAGCTGCCGTCTCTGGGCAGCTCTATCCGCTAGACCACGGGGGCCGTTCTATGACCGGTGACATACTACAGTTATAACCGTCGAGGCGTACCATTGTCTTATTAAACGTTATTTTTTAGAGGTAATATTGTGGTGAGTTGTTCCCCACAGATGTACCTGCGCAACGATGGTACATTTTATTAGCATCCTTAAAGACTTTGAAAGGCATTTAGAAGCGATACACAGAAGGAAGAGAATATATGGATGTCAACTTCTTTATTATAACACAACGTTTCGGAGTATATGCTTACTCCTTCATCACCTGATATCCATAAATCGACTCGTGACGATCCGGGTAAGAATAGGTCTTCAGCAATCCATGCTTGCCGTAAAAGGCGACTATGCTTGTCGTAAAAGGCGACTAACGGGATCGGGTGGTCAGGCTCGCTGACTTGGTTGATTCATGTCATCTATCCCAATTGCGTGGATCGATGCTCATGATATTAATCACTGGATTGTCTGGTCCAGACTCGATTATTTACAGATCGCCGTCGCATAGCTGGAATATTGCTGAGTGAGGCGTTAAACAACAAACCAACAACCAACCATAAATTATCTTGCTTTTATCCTTAAAGAGGCTGTACAAAATGTTGATATCTCATATAAGAAATAAACGACTTGTGTTCTTTCTTATCGTACAATAAAACAGTGCAGGGGAAAAAACCCACTCGGGCCTGCACCCTTCATGGTTTATTATCCCTGCAGTGTTTTATTGTTCGATAACCTCCCACTCGTCGTTTATTTCTCAAATAATATTTCTTTAATAAGAAGTCACCATTAGAGATTCATGTTGTCTCAGTCTATCCACTTCTAATCACGACTGACTGATGCACACTTTTGTCACTTCATCGTTCCCAGGGTGACTCCGGCGGGCCGCTTGTGTGCCAGTATGATGGGGCGTGGGTTCAGTGTGGTATTACGTCCTATGGACCTGCGAACTGTAACTTGTCTGGGACTAACGGCATCTACACTGACGTCTCCGCCTACACCGACTGGATCAACGCCGTCATCAACAACTAGATCTTTGTCAGATATGCAGGAAATAAAACTAGATTGATAAAAGCCATGTAGTGCAGGTGTTCTTTACGACGTCCCTTTTCAGCGACTGAGTTGATTACGCGGCTTTTGACAATATCACAGGAAAAGTGGTGAGTTTGATTTCTCGCAAGGATACACAGAATTAATAATTTCGGTGTCTTTCTGTATCAAGAGTATCATAAATAACATTAATTATCAATTATATATATTCGCATTATCATTTATAGATTAAAATTTAAAAATGAAGCAAAGAGGGTTTGGGTGATCCCGGCACAGTAGGTATACGGGCCTATTCCAAAGGATTTTGTATTTATCATTTTCCATGACGCCCTCTACATATTCCGGGTCGTACCCTGGATGGACCTCTATGTCAAAACCACAAGCATGGCGAAGACGGTAATAAAATTGTCGAGCCACCCCACCATGTGTTGGACAGTCTCATTAAATTCATTACATAATCTACATTTCATATTCAAATTTTGATGCAAAATCACACATTGACGGTTTCGAGTGGGAAGTGACTGGTCCTGAGCAGCAAACAGAAAAAGCCTTCTGTTTCACTTTTCAGGCCAGCCGACTTCATCTAAGTGAAGGACACTGCAGGATTGCTGATCTTCTCAACACACTGTACATAAACTTGATGCAGTGGTCGTTCACAAAGCCTCTCTGGGTCTAGGTCGATTTGATATGGCACTTCGCTTGGTTGACACTCATTTCTGTACCGTCCAGCAGTACAGAACCATCAACAAAATCAAAATCACCTTTCTTTGGGAGAAGTATTGTTCGACCCTTGCGGGGCGGTCGGGTAGCCTTGTGGTTACAGCGTTCACTCGTCACGCCGAAGACCCGGGTTCGATTCCCGACATGAGTACAATGTGTGAAGTCCATTTCTGGTGTCCCCCGCCGTGATATTGCTGGAATATTGTTAAAAGTGGCGTAAAACCACACTCACTACTACTACTACTACTACTACTACAGCCACCGACCAATTGGAAATTATTACTACTCTAAAATCATTATGGATGCTGTCGAAGCATATGCCACAAACTGAGATAAAAGAGAAGAGAACCTTGTTGAATGTCTCTCAGAGTGGGTTAGGTCAGTACGAGATGTTGCCATTCGTAGAATGCACAAACTGAAAAAGAGGAATCAGCACTGGAAGAAATCCATTCTGTCCCATCCAGCTGTCAGCCAAAGACAGACTGTCCTAAATGAAACGTTTGTAGTTGTTTCCACCGACTCGGCCTCACATAACATAACAATGCTATGTAAGCATCATAACACTACCGGTTTTACCACAGAATTTGGTACAAGCGACATATCAAACAATGACACATATCAGGCCAGCTAAAACATACTGCATAAAACCTTTTGATAAAGACCTATCATGTCATTAAAACGTTATATGTGACATTGAATGTACCCTTTGTGGATTGATTTACGCTGGAGAGACATAACAGAAATTATCGACACGAGTCAGCCACCATCGATCAGGCATCAAAAGATATGTTTCCAAGTGTGTCTACCAACATTTCAATTCTGAAAATCACTCAATCCTTTGCATGAAAGGTAGGATACTGGAGAAAATACACCATCCCTATAATAACCTTAAATGCAGTCGGACCTTATAGAATGTCCAGAGAAAATCATTGGATTCGACTGTTGTGTACAACAATGCCATATGGATGCAATGACAAAACAAAAGACGTTGGCAGTCTTTCATAACCAACGAACTGCTGATGTCAATGTATTGAGTCTGTTTCCGGCATCCCAAAGACGTCGACGCAGCCATGGTCACAAGAAAGGACGAAGGCCAAATTATGCCATTCATTTGGAAGATTTGTTGCCGCTCCTTCAGGGACCATTCGGACTGCACACAAAAAGAACAATACTATACTATGTGTCACTGAGCCCACAGTATCGACTAGAGAGTATAGTTCTTGATTGCTTTGAAACGTTTGGCCAAACCAGAAACTTACTCCACTAAATCAGACAAAGACCGCAATGGCTTGAATTTGAAATGTGCAAACAAGGTAAGTGATGCCTTAAATCTAAGTAACATTGTCAGAGAAAGGTCAGTTTCTCAAAATGTGCCACAATATTTCAAATTTTAGGAACCCCCAACCATTTCATTTTCCTATGTGAACTCAGCTCATGATATCGATGTTAGTTCCACTACTTGTGGCTGCCAACACGCATCATACTGCTATCAACATGAAGGCCATATAATCACAGGTGGCTTCTCTATTGTTGACAATAACAACCTTCGTCATTTATTCAAATATGGACTAAAATACCGTGAGCAACCTCATAACAATTGGGATCACAATTTTAACATTATTATGGATGCTGTCGAAAAATGGGACAAAAGAGAAGAGGTACCTGTTGGATGTCTTTCGGGGTGGGTTAAGTCAGTGTGTGATGTTGTCATTGGTAGAATACACAAACGTTAACGAAATTGGAAAAAACCCATTCTGTCCCAGCCAACTGTCAACCTACAGTCTGGCTGCCCTACATGAAAAGTTTGTTGTTGTTCACACTGACAAGGCCTCAAATAACATAGCCATTATATGTCAGCATCACTACATTAACTGTTTGATAAAAGAACTTGGTATAAATAACATATCAAATAAAGCCACATATAGGCCAGTGTGTTAACTGAGAAAGACATCTGCCCAAACCATGCATCGGTAGTATCAACTTTTGACTTGACACTAAAACCTGAAGACATGTCCATTCCTCTTTTGTACAGGATTCCAAAGCTCCATAAAAATCCGTACAAAGAGAAATATATTGCTTGGTCCAGCAAATGTACCACCAAATCCCAATCTCAAAGATATACTATAATGCTGAATACAAACAAGGAATGGGCTTCTTTATAGTCATAGAAAGTATTTGAGACGCAGTGGAATTATTACCATGTGGATTCTCAACAAAACAAATGATTTGTTTGCATTTTCAGAAAAGAACCGAGGTCAACATTCGTCCATGCCTTACAGCAACTGTTCCACGTGAAACACCCATTCCTTGATTCATGGGGCTTTCATTACGTGGTGACCATTGATATATTACTTGCCGTTTATTTCGTTTCAAAATTTCACTGTGGTGTGCGAATAAGCAGACAATTACACACGCGTAAACCAATTGAGTTCAACAGAATAATACTTCAAACACGTTAAAAGTATTCGTTTACTACCATACAGCTGCCTACCTTAATAATGTTGGGGTTCGTTCCACAAAGTAATAGCAGCGCTGAGGTGATCGTAACTCCCATATGTTAACGTAGGCTTACAACTGACGTTGCGCTGCGATCGCTTTGTGGAACGGGGACCTGCAACAAAAAGTTCACAATACCCTGTGACATAATTTGTGAACTTTTTTACAAGACACACCGGAGAAACAATGCCATGTGACGTCAAACTAGCAACAGGGTTGCTAGGGTCATCGACTGCGCATTTTCTCAGTGATCTATCATCTCAACACGCAACGTACACAAGCCCTAGCCCTAGCCCTAATTATGTAATGCCAGATTATTGTTATTAAACAATGGTATCTTCAAAGGGCGAGTACTAAAGTTACATATCTATCTTCAGAAGTTCAGGATAATTTTTTAAAAATTGAAATCAGATGTTTACTGAAAAAACAATGTGTGAAATGCTGGACTTCCTCAAAGATGAACAGAGATGTCATGAAATGGGAAAGGGTTTTGTCGCTTTTAATTAAATATGTTTTTCTTAAAGATCACAATATGATAAATACGAGTGTTGTATGTTTCGGCCATGTCGCTGTGATATAATGGCTGATGTGAACTCAACATTTTGCGTTATTTGTAATGCCAGGTCGATTCATCACATATGCTCGAAAATACCTCCATGTTCCATATACGCAGGTATTCTAATATCTCAGGACATGTAATGTACACAGGATAGCAATACAAATGAAGGAACGGTTTGCAAACAGTAGGCCACTTTGTTGATCATTAGTCTTTTGTTTGGCACATCTCCGTGACATAGTGACAGAATGGCCATCTGGTTTTTTTCTCATATAAACACATCAATACTACGAAACATATGAATGTGTATTATATGTTTAGTTTACCTATCTAACAAAGAAATATTCTTCATTTATTTTGCCACAGATGCAAATAGTTTGTCTAGCAGGACATCTGGATTGCCCAACATTTGGAGAAAAAGTGTTTATTTGTGGAATAGTATGTACACCTCTGAGAGATGTCATCCTGATTGCGGACCGGTGCGGTTGTCTTTGGTTAAAGCGTTCGATTCTCCACAAGGGTACATTATGTGGGGCTCATTTCTGGTGTCCCCCGCCGTAATATTGCTGGAATATTGCTAAAAGCGGCGTAAAAACTAAACTACTCACTCAATCACTCATTCAGCCTGATTGTCTCAAATATCAATCCATTTGTATTGATTATCTCGTCATTTACTTCAAAGAATGTACATATTAATTTTGCTGTGTGCACACTCTTTCCCATATTACAGTTACATGACAGCGTCCTGTAAATAATGGTGTTTGGACTTGTACAACCCAGTGATCGATACTATGAGCACCGATCTTCGCCATCGGGGTAGGATGACATGAAATGAACCGACCTTGACCACCCGATCCATTTAAACGCCTCTTCCTACCAGAACCTCACCCAACTCTGAATCTAATCGAACCGGAGACTGCAAATTGTGTTGTAAAACGATCAAATTTCTTAAACGTTTTTTCTACACTTTTAAGAAGTAGAATCTCTGCACTTGTGCACATCAGACTTAATTCAAATTAACATATCCTATAAAGTGTCAACAAAATCAGTAAATGTGCTATCGTGCAACTGGAATTGCCTGTCCATCACTTGATTATCTGGTTTGTTAGCTTGCCCCATCTCATGGCGTCGTCTTAACATGTACGTTCTCTAAGCACATTGTGTTAGAGGGTGGTGCTACCAGTTGGGCAGGACATGCCTAATCTTTTCGCAAACACTTGCTGTCATCTCTGATTCGTCGCTAATTTCATTTTACCCCCGATGTAATCAGTTACTACGGATAATCGAGTTTGATTATTCTCTGTTTGTTGTTGTTTTAAGCCGCACTCAGCAATATTCCCGCTATATGACGGCGGTCTGTAAATAATCGAGTCTGGACCAGACAATCCAGTAATTGATGTGATGAGCATCAATCCACACAATTGGGATACGATGACATGCATCAACCAAGTCAGCGAGCTTGACCACCCGATCCCGTTAGTCGCCTCTTACGACAAGCAGAGACGCCTTTTAAGCCAAGCATGGGTTTCTGAAGACCTATTCTACCCCGGATCTTCACGGGTCGATGATTGTCTGGCATCGACGTTATATATCATATACAATTAGGGTTTTAGTGGCATGAAGAGGTACATACTGCGACGTAGTGGTATCTTACAGAGATACATACTTCGACATAGAGGTTGTAACGTTGAAAGAATGGGTTATTTCAAAGGAGTTCCAATACATACACAAGAAACCAATGAAGACATCGATGTCCTGCTAATGTTATGCATACATACGACGAATCATAAACTTGATAGTTCGCTAGTACCTACTGACGTCACGGACACCTGTTGGGGGTTGTGGTGGCTACAAAAGGCCGCGGCATTGGGGATCTGAACATCTTCATCATGAAGTCATTGCTGCTGCTGTGTTTGCTGGTTCTGCTGACTGTTGCCCTCGTGGGTGCAAGGCACAGTGGAGGATACAGACGAAAGCCTTATGATCACCACAGACAACCGTAAGAACCACTGTCGATGTGATTTGTTTGGCTTGTTAGTTGTTAAACGCATCATTCAGCAATATTGCCGGTATACATGTATCACGTAAATCGAGCCCGGAACAGACAATGCAGAGATTGATTTTGTGTGCAACACTCCATGCCGTTGGTGAACGATGACACGTTGCTAACAAGTCTCTTTTGGTCGCCTATTATGAACAGCATATGATGATAGGGGCCTATTCTAACCCGGAATACTCAGGGGCCGAGGTGATTTTTTAGAGAATATATATGTCATGTTCTTAACGTAATCTTCATATGGTGAAGCGTACACCGGTGTCACAATCGTCTAAAGTACCGATATTGCTGTTCCAAGTTACCTTCCTGAGACATGGCAAGATCTAATGATCGTGAATTGTTATCCTTGGGTTAGCCATACAGTTGCTCATGGGTTTCCCCTTAGAATTAAACGTCTACGTCTACATCTACGTCTACGTCTACATCAATATCCTACCACGGTTTGTTGACACGCTGTGACAAAGTGAAATATTGTCCACATTGGCTTTAACTCATACATTAGAGGAATATCTCGGAATTTTTATTTTTATGATATCCCTAATATTCTCAACAGTGACGATATAGATGGTCACAGTTTATAAGAAGTCAGCAATGTACAGGTTAGCGTTTATGAATTCGATGTGTCAATGCATGGTCGAGGAGATAAATTCAAGAACATTTTGTTTGCAGCAGGCATGTATATCCCAAATGCATTTTTATTCACAAGCTCCTATTATCATGGGTACGAAAACAATGACGACGATGACTACGATGATGATGACGGCAACGACGTAGAGTATTACTACTACTATCACCACAGACCAGAACCCCAGCCCCCAAGCTTCCCGACTCATCTCTACAACCAGATTCCTGACGACGTCCTCGGGGACGCTCTCTGCGTCATGTTGGACACCAGGTTTGCAGTCCGGCTTCAGGCCGTTGAGCACATCTATGACCGGTATGGGGCAAGTCAGGGTTACGCAATCGCTGAGGTTTTACAACGGTTAATGCAGTCCGACTTCCTGGATCGTCTTGGCGATCTACGAAATCATGGTAAAAATCTTTCTCTCAGTCTTTTACATATTTTCAATTTCTCATCTTGCATAATTTTGTTGAAGTTTTAATCTGCTAATCTGCTAATGAAATGTCTACAAAGACAATGTGAAGACTACTAGTGGTAGTAGCAGTGACAGTTGTAGTGGTAATGGAAGTGGTAGTAGTAGAAGTAGTAGTTGGTGTAGTAGCAACTAAAGTAGTAGTAGTAGTAGTAGTAGTAGTAGTAGTAGTAGTAGTAGTAGTAGTAGTAGTAGTAGTAGTAGTAGTAGTTGTTGTTGTGTTGTTGTTGTTGTTGGTGGTGGTGTTGGTGGTGGTGTAGTAGTAACTAAAGTAGACGTAGAAGTAGTAGTATTAGTAGTAGTTGTTGTTGGTGTAGTAGTAGTAGTAGTAGTAGTAGTAGTAGTAGTAGTAGTAGTAACTAAGAGAAAGTAGAAGTACACGTAGTAGTAGTTGAAGCAGTAGTAGTAGACACGCCATGATATAACTGGAATACTGTTAAAAGCGGCGTTAAACCCAACACTTTCACTAACTCGCTCACTCAGTAGTAGTAGTAGTAGTAGTAGTAGTAGTAGTAGTAGCTGTAGCCGGAGTCCTAGTAGCAGTAGTGGTTATCGAGTAGTAGTAGCAGCACAACCAGTAGAAGTAACAAAAGAAGTAGCAGAACCATAATCATCGTCATCATCATCATTACTATGAATACAGTTTTCAGTGGCATGTCCACTGCTGGAAAGGAGAAGATGTGCAATCTGCTTCAACACATGCCTGACAACTACAACGTCTGTGGCTTCCAAACCCTCGTCAGCATCTTGGCTGACCAGTGCGACACCACACCTCAGGTCACCCAGACACCCTTGCCCACTACACCCACGACAGCTACACCAACTACAGCGAAAGCAACTACAGCGGCACCAACTACAGCGACAGCAACTACAGCGAAAGCAACTACAGCTGCACCCACGACAGCTGAACCATCTACAGCAAAAGTAACAACAACTACCACAACAACTGCACCTACTCTCAGTAAGTGGAAGAATGTGTTTTGCAAGATTGTATTTTTTTACTGGAACAGACAAATCATCCGTTGACTAGAACACAGACCTATGGTTATATGTGTTCCTAGATCGGTTCTTTTGGCCATGATACACTCAATCCCATCAGGCTGGTGTAGTCATGTAACATTACCTTCACAGTTAAAGTGCTTTCAAAGTTTGACAAAGTATATAGACTTGACAATGTTAATCATTTTCCAGATTGCAACGATATAACTTCTATCCGAAGTGTTGCCATAACAACAAGAATTGTTGGAGGCTTCGCAGCACAGCAGGGTGCCTTCGACTCCTACGCCTCCCTCAACATCGGAGGTAGCGCTAACCCCGTGTGTGGAGCTACAATCATCGATTCCTGCACTATTCTGACAGCTGCCCATTGCGTTAAGTAAGTACATCAACCTTATACTGCCCATTGTTTTCAGTACGTTCACCCACGTTCTACTGCCCATTGTGTTCAGTACGTACATCCACGTTCTACAGCCCATTGTCTTCAGTAGGTACACCCACGTTCTACTGCCCATTGTGTTCAGTACGTACACCCACGTTCTACAGCCCATTGTGTTCAGTACGTACACCCACGTTCTACTGCCCATTGTGTTCAGTACGTACACCCACGTTCTACTGCCCATTGTGTTAAGTACGTACACCCACGTTCTACAGCCCATTGTGTTCAGTACGTACACCCACGTTCTACTGCCCATTGTGTTCAGTACGTACACCCACGTTCTACTGCCCATTGTGTTCAGTACGTACACCCACGTTCTACTGCCCATTGTGTTCAGTACGTACACCCACGTTCTACTGCCTATTGTGTTAAGTACGTACACCCACGTTCTACCGCCCATTGTGTTCAGTACGTACACCCACGCCACTCCGTACATTCACATTCTACTGCTCATTCTGTACATTCACATTCTACTGCTCATTCTGTACATTTGATGTATGACGATGTCGAGATTTGTAAGAACGTAGTGATTATGGTATCAACCGTTTTCGGCTGGTCATACTTGGGTCAAATGTTTGTTGATATAATGAGTAGCGTCATCATAACACTCATGTATCTCATGCCATCGGGGTAGAATGACAACGAGGGGTCTGAAATCATAGAAAAGGTTCTATTCTGACGCGGCCCTCCAAGAGTGACGTGGGCTTTATAAAGTAAGGCAATGGTCTGTTTGTGGCCACCTGTGGTCATGCAGGGGTTAACCCTGCTTAATAGATGCCCTTCGGTGTACAGTGCCTACGTGGGCTTATGCCTGGCCACCGTGAAGATCCGCGGTAGAATAGGTCTTCAGCAACCCATGTTTGACGTAAAAAGCGACTATGCTTGACATAAGAGGTGACTAACGGGATTGGGTGGTCAGGCTCGCTGACTTGATTGATGCATGTGATCGTATCCCAATTGTGTGGATTGGTGTTCATGTTGTCAATCACTGGATTGTCTGGCCCAGACTCGATTATTTACAGGCCGCCGCCATGTAGCTGGAATATTGCGGCGTTCAAAACAAACAAATTACACTTGGCAAACATCAGCTGTTGCTCTAAAATGATATTTGGCTCCTGCTTGTGGTGCACGGAGTTGAGCAAGCCTCGTGTCTTTTGGTTAATGGCAACTAAGATTTTTCAGTTTGCTTACAGGTTAAAATTTCCATCTTTGTAAAGGAAACACTGTCCTAACCCAATTTGTACCTTTCTTGTCTAGTGACCAAACTGCTGATCAAATCAAAGTCAATGTCGGCGACCACACAACCATAACATCAACCACGCAGCTCAACGTCAACAGCGTCACGGTCCATGAGAACTACAACACTCAAACTACAGGTAAGATTCACGGCCCATGAGAACAACAACAATCAAACTAAAGGTAACAATCACAACCCATGAGAACTACAACACTCAAACAACAGGTAACAATCACGGTCCATGAGAACTACAACACTCAAACTACAGGTAAGATTCACGGTCCATGAGAACTACAACACTCAAACTACAGGTAAGATTCACGGCCCATGAGAACTACAACAATCAAACTACAGGTAACAATTGACGTCCAAACTAGATCTAATTCAAAATCATTTTATATCCAATATTGTCATTATTATTTCGAAAATGCCGTTGAACTCAGATTGTTCATATACGAGCTTGCTTACGTTACAGCCAATGATGTAGCGATCTTGAAGGTCGACCCCATTGACTTCAACGCTATCCCCAACACCGCACCAGCCTGCCTCGCCACCGCCGACTACGCTCTGACAGGACAGGATTGCACTGCAGTTGGAGTTGGAACCACGAGCTATGGTAAGCCAACAATGTCGTTATCATGGTTTTTTATGTGGCCCAGTCGGACTTTGGTCTGAAGAAGGGGGGGGGGGGGGAGGTGGAGGTGGGGGTGGTCAAACCACATTAACCTGATACACCACTGTCACGCTGTTCAAAGCGCCGTCTAGCCAAACTCACTCGTACACTCTCATGAGTCGGATCACTTATGATCATATGGCTTCATCCTATCACAGATGGATAGGTATGCATGCGACATGGCGACAGAGTGGACAGATGAAATTCGTTTTCCAGCCAATATAACGTCGGCCCTGTTCATTGTCGAGTTTCAATAGTAACTGATACTTTTACGCAGCTTCTGTTAGTTTGCAAGTTTTATGATCACGGATGATGTCAAGGATTGGCTTGACATAATGAGTTTTACTTGTGTCCGCTAGGTGGCCAGCAGCCAGATAATTACCTCCTACAACAAGTGTCCGTTCCAACTCAGGACGGCAACACCTGCGCCCAAGACAACAGCATCCTAGTCCAGATGACCGACCCCAACAACCAGATCTGTGCTGGTCAAGCGGGCAAAGACTCCTGCCAGGTCAGTATAGACGGCGCTGACACTCGCAACATAAATGAGGCTTGAAGCAGAGGGTTCCTATGATTATGTAAAGAGTCTTGTCGTTTCTATTAAGGACTATGTGACTAGTGTTAGCCGTGGTGTAAACAGTATGCAACCCGTACTAATGTTGTAGATGAAGGGTGCAAAAGGTGTAGTTCTTTCTTTGGTTTTATGAAGGTCGTATACTAGTACATACGGTGAGTCCACAAGATCATGGGTACTTCCTTAACCAATACAATGCTGTATATGGATAACTGGACGCAGTTAAAAAACTTTTGAGTGATTTCAGAGGCGAATGTGACTGTATGGTCGATTATCCATGTGGCCTGCATGGGGGATATATGACTGTCTACGTGGGGAATATGTAAGGTTGGTTGTGTTACGTGTTTACCGGGGTATATATAAAGGTGACTGTGATTGCCTAGGGATGTATAAAGGTGACTGTGACTGCCTGAGTATGTATAAAGGTGACCGTGTTTGCCTGGGTATATATAAAGGTGACTGTGTTTGCCTGGGTATATATATAGGTGACCGTATTTGCTTGAGTATGTAAAAAGGTGACTGTGACTGCCTGGGTATATATAAAGGTGACCGTGTTTACCGGGGCATATATAAAGTTGACTGTGATTGCCTGGATATAAATAAACCTGATTGTGTTTGCCTGGGTATATATATAAATTTAGTGATTGTCTGGGTATATATAAAGGTGACCGTAATTACCTGGTTATATATAAAGGTGGCTGTGATTGCCTGGGTATATATAAAGGTGACTGTGTTTGCCTGGGTATGTATATAAATGATTGTGATTGTCTTGGTATATATAAAGTTGAAGTAACTGTGATTGGCTGGGTATATATAAAGGTGACTGTGTTTGCCTGGGTATATATATACATGTAGGTGACCGTATTTGCTTGAGTATGTAAAAAGGTGACTGTGACTGCCTGGGTATATATAAAGGTGACCGTGTTTACCGGGGCATATATAAAGTTGACTGGTATTGCCTGGGTATGTATATAAACTGATTGTGTTTGCCTGGGTATATATATAAATTTTGTGATTGTCTGGGTATATATAAAGGTGACCGTAATTATCTGGTTATATATAAAGGTGGCTGTGATTGCCTGGGTATATATAAAGGTGACTGTTTTTGCCTGGGTATGTACATAAATGATTGTGATTGTCTTGGTATATATAAAGTTGAAGTGACTGTGATTGGCTGGGTATATATAGAGGTGACTGTGTTTGCCTGGGTATATATATAGGTGACCGTATTTCCTTGAGTATGTAAAAAGGTGACTGTGACTGCCTGGGCATATATAAAGGTGACCGTGTTTACCGGGGCATATATAAAGTTGACTGGTATTGCCTGGGTATGTATATAAACTGATTGTGTTTGCCTGGGTATATATATAAATTTTGTGATTGTCTGGGTATATATAAAGGTGACCGTAATTATCTGGTTATATATAAAGGTGGCTGTGATTGCCTGGGTATATATAAAGGTGACTGTTTTTGCCAGGGTATGTATATAAATGATTGTGATTGTCTTGGTATATATAAAGTTGAAGTGACTGTGATTGGCTGGGTATATATAGAGGTGAATGTGATTGCCTGGGTATGTATAAAGGTGACTGTGACTGCCTGGGTATATATATAGGTGACTGTGTTTGCCTGGGTATGTAGAAAGGTGACTATGACTGCCTGGGTATGTATAAAGGTCATTGCCTGGATAGATAGATATATATTATATAAAGGAGGTGTTTTGTGTGTCTTGTTATTGGCACTTCATAAAAGATAAATGTTGGTGATGTCATGGACAATAATGTGTGGTTCTTCTTCAGGGGGATTCTGGTGGTCCTCTGTACTGCCAGCAGAACGGTCAACAAGTTCTGACCGGTGTTGTGTCCTATGGTGTTAACTGTGGTCAAGCCGGTTATCCAGGTGTCTACGCCAAGGTGTCCAGCTATGCTGACTGGATCGCTGCTCGTTCTGGCTGTTAAACTGTGAACGTTGTGTGTAATAAATACTTACAAAATATATTCATCATGTATTTGTCCTTTCATTCTATGTTAAAAGGAATACTGTTGTAAATCCAAACGTCTCACACCGCCGACCGGAACAAGTGTTAGACTTGTTTGAACGGCGTTTCTCATGAAACTATTAACGCATTCACTCGATGGTACAAAATTGAATTTGGCAAGACGACATGACTAAGCGATGTTATTACTCACCTGTAAAGGGAGCCCTGCTTAATAACAACCGTTATTAAACAGTGTTTAATAACATCACGTACGTTCGGGACTATTTTTGGGTATCAGGTCATTCGAACGAGGGGCTTCGGTAGCACTGTCAACTGATACTCTGCAACGTCGAATCTACTCCTGGGGGTGGAGGGGGGGGGGGGGGGGTGTCTTCTTCCGATAGACACTACTATTTTTCACTAGAGACACATGGACACACCACGCATGCATCTCAAAACAGTAGCATTGACATATTTTCCTGGAATAATTCAAATCCGGTGGCAATTAGCAGTACACATTCATTTGATATAGGGTTTTCGGACTCTCACTTTTCATTGTTGTCGAGCAGGCATCATTGGAATATATAGTTTCAGAGCATCACTAATAAAACAATCAACAGAAACACCAAGATAAAGTCAACAATCACGGAAATAAACTCAAGGGTCTGGTCAAGGGGAGATAACCCGAGACTCCTCCCTCAAACCATCTGACCTAGTCAAAGTGAAGGCAAATTGCCTTGCTTGTTTTAAAGTTGGAGATAAGGGCCAATTGGTGAATGTCAAGATTGGCAACATTTACTTCACCTTGCTTGTTGACACAGGTAGTCAGGTGACCTTACTTTCCCAAGCCGCAAGCTGTCAACTCCATTGACATGGTCCTGGAGGCTGATAATGGGAGCTTATTCCAAGCACATGGGATATTCAAAGCACCTGTTCACATTAGTGATGACATGAACCCCACTGTGGAGGAATTCCTGGTTGCAGAGGTTGATAATTCCCATGATTGTGATGGCATTCTCGGTATAGATGTTCTGGGTAGACTGGAGGGTCTGATCGACATCCCTGGGTCAAGGATCCGGTTGATGAGCCGATGAATAACTACTATGAGTTCTGTGTTGGTGCCGCAAAAGTGTGTTATAGTGCCGCAAACGTTGTGCCATGTCAATACACTACATTTCAGAAGTAGTGCCGTGTTTTAATTCCACAAGATACATGTATGTTCAGTCTAACCTGGAGCTATATTAAGCGTGTGCAAAACATTTTGTTTGTGCTCCTCATGTTATATTTAGAAAGCTGTAGCCGGCTACATCCAGTAACAGTGCCAGGCTTTACATGGATATGTTCTTTAAAAACTGTATTTTTTCTGCATGAATACAACACCTATTCCATATTATTCAATAAGAAATTCATAGACAAGAGCATATGTTGGCTCATATGTGTGGCATTCCTCAGACTTAATAATTCATTTGTATCAGTTATCAGTTGTCTTCGGAATTGGGTTGGTTGGTTGGTTTGTTGTTTAACGCCGCACTCAGCAATATTCCAGCTATATGACGGCGGTCTGTAAATAATCGAGTCTGGACCAGACAATCCAGTGATTGATATCATGAGCATCGATCCACGCAATTGGGATCGATGACATGTCTCAACCAAGTCAGCGAGCCTGACCACCCGATCCCGTTAGTCGCCTTTTACGACAAGCATAGTCGCCTTTTACGGCAAGCATGGATTGCTGAAGACCTATTCTACCCCTGAATCTTCACGGGTCCAGAATTTTGGAATAGTGTCTGAGAACGAAATTCGCAGTGGTGACTGAATACACTGATTGTGTATGATTTCTAGATTCACCCCAATTTTGATCCTTGGTTCTTCTGATTCATACAAACTAATACTGTAGACACGAAAACGTCGGGGTTTTTTCACGTAAACGACGCTTTTTGGATGCTTTCTAACCATTGTTTTTCCGTCGAGAATCTGTCGTTATTTGACATCAGAATTTACTGCGAGAGAACGATTTCATCAAGCTCCTCCCTTTGCTTGATTAACATTGTCATTCGAGCTTCAGCGTGCTCTGGCATTTCTTTTTGTCGAGCTTTTATTGGCCAGCTCTCGCGTGTTAGACTACGGGTCTGGGTTTGGCGCGGTGCACGTGGCTCCTAGTGGAAGCAACGAATTCTACCGGTAGAGTTCTCCGCAGATTGTTTTCAACTTGCCATTGCCAAAATTATTAGAAAAGAAAATGTGAAGAAACAGCCACACTTAGATATTACTTTCCGTTTCGTGGTCAAATATAACCAACAAATACGTAAACACAAATCTGTAAACTGCAACTGAATGACTTACTGGCTGTCACAACTTATCTTTGTAGGTGGTTGCCGTTTGGTATATATTGCCAGAGACAATATACTGATACTTCGTCCCTGATATTGCTTGCAATGATAAATAGGCAGATGGCAGTATAACATCCCGTACAGTTATGTTTCAACATATATGTTCAAGTCAGGAGAATGTAGTTAAAAGGTGTAATGTCAAATTCTGTTATTAAATATTTCCCTTACATACAAGATACCTGGGTACCACATTTGCATTAACTTTAGTTAATATCATTAGAAAACGTTCAGACTTAGAAACGGTCAGAGAATAATAGATATACTCTGACACAGATATCTGGAATTTCGTACAATCTAGTGAATGAAAAGTCATTATCAGACAAATATAATGAATACATACGGAACGAAATATTATACTTCAATTGAAATATATTAAAACAAGCAGGCTATAGCAACTTATGTTAAAAACATATACAGTGTGTCCAGCCAATAAGGTTCATTCCCACGACGGCCACATAGTAAGCACAAGTTTGGCTGAGACTGAGACCATCTCACTTGGTGCTGTTGTTTTTGTGTGTATGGGAGGTCGCCTTCTGCCTCAGCAATTCCGGTTGATCTGTCCTTCTTTGGACGCTCCTGTAACTAAACATTGTCCTTAAAAGGTGGCCCATGGCATATGTGTGACAATCCAGTCTTCTTTTGAAACGTTAATCTATGTGTCAGTGATTTTTATAGATCACGTATTATTTTAAAACAGACAAATTGTGTGTTGGTAATGCTTTAATCTCAACATTAACAATCCCAAAAGAAAAATAACCCCTTCATTACACCACTGTGGCCAAGCTTGTTCTTTTATGCCAACAGTTGTTCTTTTTTGTCCAAACTCGAGACTCAGCAACATATCCGATTACACTGGCCCAGGCTGACCCGAGCGGGATTCCGTCAGTTCTCCATGCGATACTCACACCCTAGTCTGTCCCCTAGTCCTGCGCCATGACTGTGGAATTTATATTTTTTAGGTTGTTTCTTTTTACTAAATGCCAAGGGAAGTCTGGATCAAACTAACCAAGTGTAGTTTGCTTGATTTCAAAACAGATGAAGATGAAAGGTTCTTTCGAATAAAATATATAATTATTCTAAATAAATGTTTTCATTGACTAAGTGTTAGTCTATCCGTCCCCTATATTCTTGAGAATACATTTGAAACGGACTCAAAGTCAAGAATGATTTGCCTGCCTCAGTTCTGGTCCTGAAATCAAGCAATGTTCTGGGCTCAATTTGGATTCTTTTGAGTAGACCACGGACTTGTACAGTTCCTTGAGTAGATTTATAATTTTAACTACGAAAATTGTATCCCTCGGATGTTGATTGAATTTCGATGTGGGTATTTAGGGGTAACTTAATAATATGAAATACATATAATTTATGGTGAAGCTAATATATGTGCACGTGTAAAAACTTATTTTGTAGTCAACCAAAAAGACATTGTTTTGAAACGTCTCGTCTTATGAACACGTTCTTTATTTCAATATTGTATTCAATTCCACACATGACTGTCCACAACATTTATATATTTTACCTGTATACGACGACTACATTGGCAAGTATAACGATAAACACAAATTTGTGTTTGTTTAATATGTTGTGTGTTAAAATACGTGTTAGTTTAAAGGGAAATATAAACATTTAGTCTGTTCGGGTAGCTAATTCTAACTATTTTCTGCATAAATATTATTTAAAACACATAAACTTACCTCTTGCTACATTCTGTGGCCCGGTCAATATCAAGTAGCTATGACAAAAGAAATTCCAGACACACAAATATTATTTGGCGTCATGTAACACCAGATGTTATCAACCAATACTCATATTGTAGACAACCATAGAAATATGAAACATCAATGCTAGAGAATAACTTATTTCGATTTTCCAATAAAACAAATTCCATTTGGCGTAAACGTTAACAATAGCGGTAAAGATATATTAATGGAACACTACAAATCGGTGGTGACGCAGTTGTTTGCAGAAAGAAGTTGTTGCCTCAGATGAATAAAAGTTTTGCCGAAACAGTAAGCTCTTAGAACTCGTGTTTGCCAGCTGGGACCACGTCAATATACCATGTTTGAAATGTATGTACATGTTGAAAGCTTTGACAGAGACATGTATACTTCACACAAATAAAGTACAAGTTTACTTTTCTACAGTATGATATATATACATTATAGTAACACAGCTGGCTTCAGTTAAAGCAAATACAATCTTTAGAAATTATGAAATCAGGTCTATGTATGTGAATATGAACGGATCCTTCCTGTGTAATGCCTCACCAACCATCACCGAGCGCTGCGATCATTCCCTTCAGCTTATTGAGCCATTCTGGTTTAAACATGCATTTCCTCTGGTTTAAACATGCATTTCCTCTGGTTTAAACATGCATTTCCTCTTGTTTAAACATGCATTTCCTCAATATCCCGTATACGCTCGTAGACGTATACCACCCCACTGACAGAAATATAACCTGTTTTGTCAAATAGATCTTCAAACAGCCAATCCAAATCACTCTCCAAAACATACATTAATTTCAAGACCATACACATCACATTACAATATTGAATAAGAGATCAAGAGATAAAAAGCGATGGTTAATAAAGCAAAAAAATAGGACAATGAAACAATATCAGTGTCTGAAAGGAAGTGAAATACTTGTCGCGATATTTGTAACATAAGCAAAAGAGACCAAATGAAACAAAAGGGTTAGGTTTCAATTCAGCATTTTTCAGTGACGGCCATGATAGTGTTTGAATAGATAGACAATGCAAGTCAGTCAAGCTTACTTTTTTTCTTGTACGTTGTGGTAATGTACTAACACTATAACATTAAAGCAATGACTGAACAAATGTCGTTGAGTTACAAAATGTATTGGTGCGGTTTCCTGATTTAGTCAGTGTATGTGTGTGTGTGTGTGTGTGTGTGTGTGTGTGTGTGTGTGTGTGTGTGTGTGTGTGTGTGTGTGTGTGTGTGTGTGTGTGTGTGTGTGTGTGTGTGTGTGTGTGGTGTGCGCGTGCGTGTGTGTGCGCGGACTGATGCCGATTTATAGTGCTTGCTTGCTCACTGAGATACTATACCGCAGTAAAACATGAATACCCCACTCAGACACAGTATACTGACTCCGAGCCGACCAGCCCATAATGCCGAGCGCCGGACAGGGTAACAACAAGTACCATCTTTCAACTTCTTTTGGTATGACGCGGCTGGGTATCGAACCCCGGACATTCCGCTCTCCGGCGGACGCTCTACCACTAGGTCACGGAGGCGGCCAGTAGTTATAATGTCAATCAGAGAGACGCTTACATAGTCACTCGCCTGTCCAGACCGTGAATAACAGCGTTAACCAATAGTATCTAGGATGTCTTTACAAGAGATGGAAGACAAAAGACATTTTAAATTAATACTCATACTCATTTGGAAAGATCGTGAAGCGAGGCGCATTTTAGGATATGGAAACAAAATATACCAACTTCAACAAACAGATATAAAGTATTTTTTCGTGTCTCCGCTGTTCTAAAACACGCTTGATGATAAAGCCCCTCTATTGTCAAATAAGGGATTGGATGTTATTTGGATGATAATTGTGAGAAGCCGTAAAAGAGATGGCATCGTGTTTGTTTAGGATAAATAACAATGACTTCACACAGACACACACACACACACACACACAGACACACACACACAGACACAGACACACACACACACACACACACACACACACACACACACACACACACACACACACACACACACACACGCACGCACACACACGCACGCACACGCACACTGACAATTCCCTTCTCGGACAATAGCTAGCACTGACATTTACCCACATTGAATCATAATTTGTATCACAGTTTTATTTACAGTTTGAAAAGCTTTTATAATATGAATATTAAAATCCATCATCACTTGTCAAGTTCACTACAATGTCCCCTGCTAGAAGTGACATTTTGAATTTCACTCTTTGTTATTTAAACAATATTTCCCCAAAAGGAATGGGATTGCTGAACAGGCAAAGCCCATTTAAACACTTCTCCGTACAAAGGACATTTAACAATTACTAAGAGTAAACTGTACATGTAATAATAATTTTGGACTAATTGTATCTTCTGTTGCAAATATTATGATGCAAATATTCAAGTCACACACAAATACATGTACACACATACATATATCGGTACATAACCGAATCGGTGCACCCATTCAGTATACCAGCATGTCACATATACAAACAACTACTAATATTTCATTGAAAGTAGACACACATTTAAATTTTAAATCTTTTAGATTTTGCAATGAACAAATGAACAGTTTGAACAATAGCAAAGTCAGTATAGTACATGTTTTAGCATTTCCATATAATACTGAATCCATGTAATTTAATGTTATGTTGTAGTACATAGTGTTCCGAAGACTGCAGTAGTTGAAAAATGAAAAGAAGTAATATGTAGGATCCTCATAATGGTATCCACAGGAGCAGGTGGTAGATTCATGAATATGTCAATGATATTTCTGTACATTTAAACCACTGCAGCACAACCTGAGGTGGGAATGGATAGTCTGACAGAAACGGTTACCATAGTCTAAGTTAAAGCCAAATATTTTGGGATTTTCTATTGTGGTGATACTTTTAGTTAAGGCCTATATCCGGTAATTTATTCCTCATTCGCTCTCTTCCGGGTAAAAATGATTCGTTGAGTTAACTGTTGTGGCATATTCAGTCTTCGTTTATCTGTTCTCCATTTAAAATAGAGAGAAAACAACTCATGAATATTCTTATATTAAACGTTACAAAATTTAAGATGTTTAAAATGAAATTACTTTGTTATAGCCCAAGATTAGGAACATTGAGAAAACGATGTGTCTTGTTGAAAATAATCGTGATAGAATTCAAACTCGGAAAGAATATTTCACAAATATTTTTACAAATAAAGTAAGACGAGTTCTATGGATGAACAACTTCTTTATTACCATTGGTGCGTATAATGGTAATAAAGAAGTTGTTCATCCATAGAACTCGTCTTACTTTATCACTCCAACTTCTAAATGCCACTCAAAGAAGGTATTTTTACAAATGTTTAGTAAAGTTGTCTTTTTACCTCATCCGACTGCTCGGAATTTAGTCTCATATAAACACAGATTCTAACCAAGTCTGATCTTATTTTTACAAAGAATGCAAGAACTGGTTGAGTGAGCTCCTTCCATCAGCGTGAAAGCATTACCCACAGAGAAAGAAAGGATAAAAAATCCACATGCTATTATGTATTCACTACCAACTTCCTCTAATACTAAACTGATACCCTTAGTATCCCCTAATGAGATCATGTATACTTTGTCACACCCGGCAATTGTTGAAATCGCAAATCCTATCCGCTGTCAGATAACATGGCAGTCTATCTGTTTCCAATATCCTCTTATAATTAGTGACAAATGTAGGAAAACACATTCTGGAGGATATCACCAGACGCCTCCAAACGTCCACTTCATAATATTCTAAAGTCTAACGTTTAATGTTGGCTGATCCACTCACACCAATAATAAGCTTATCGCATACAGTGTTATATTGGAGTTGGTGCATACCATGAGTACGGATACAAGAGGGCGGATATAGTGATAATTGTTTATTTGTCTTAAGATGGCATATACATATAAAAACATAAAAGACATAAACATAATGCCAACTTCTAGCCTTCTTGGGCTTATAAGACATGAACATTAAAATACAAATCGTAAGACATGAAAATAAAAATTACACACATTTTGCCAAACGTAGGAATGAGGCTGTCATCCTGAAGAAGACTTGGTAGGTCGCACTGGTCACGGAATTCTGGGAAGAGGCTGGGCACATATTGGTTTCTGATGTCATCATAAAAATGAGAGTATAGGAGGAAATGACTTTCATCTTGGACAGGAGAGTCGTGACAGAGTTTACAGTATCGTTGTGCTGCAGGGGTCGGCGGGTAGCGTATCTTGCAGTTTCTATTTCTAGTCTCAAAGATCCACATCGGAGCGACGCAAGGATATATCTTTGGTTGCATGAGGGCGGATATAGTTATAGTGTGGTGGATAAAGGGGCATGATGAGAGGGGGGGGGGGGGGGGGGGGGGGGGGGGTTACTTACGGAAGCGTGAGTACGATGGATACATGGGGGCTGACGTAGATACAGTGAGATGGATGTAATATAGTGAGGAATCATGATTGTGTGAGTGCGTGCAAGGAGATACGGGGGTTGGCGTAGATATTTTCATATCAAAACAAAAACAGAAATTATGTGCATACCAAAATCACAATAGATATATGTACTCTACTCTACACACATGAGTCCCAAGCCGAAAATGCTTAGGCAGACTGCGACCTGTTAAACACTTAATGCAACAACAACAATCATGACTTATCATTCAAATTCAATCGTAAGCCTGGTATTAATCACCTCATCTTCGATAATCACCGACATGGATACACCTCCTCCTACACCGTCATCATCCCAATCTTGTTCTCCATATGTCATCGTGCGACTTGATGGAATCCGGAAAAGTATAGATTCCCTCGAAAGACGATTACCGAAAGACGCGAGCACTTCTTCAACGCCAGTGAGCAGGAAGACCAATTTGCGGATATGTCCGTTCAGTTGTTTCCCTATTCGTGCAAAGACGACTGTAATATCTGTCTAAGAAAACGGTGAGAAACTTATTATGGCCTTAGCATCAGATTAGGGTTGATGCAACGTTTACGAACACAGTGATTACTTAATCTTTTATATCTCTCCAACTTCGTCAGTTGTAATTGAATTGTCCTGGCAGAACACATAATGCATCAGCAAAGTTTCATTGTTGTTCATAAATGCATGTTCTTCCTTCTTATTACCAATCTGCAGTGAACAATTGTACTTATAGTCTTTACCTTTTATTGTGTGAAAATATTAAGAAAGGATTATTTCAAAAAGTATTGTAATTATAAACTGGTATTGTCCACATTGTTATTTCGGAATGACATGTGATTATTCTGATTTGATTGACAGGATGGTGTGGTCAGCTTCACTGGTTTGGTTGATGCATGTAATATCCCAATTGATGCTCATGTTGTCAGGCACTGGATTGTCTGATCAAGACTTGATTATTTACAAACTCTCATACAGCAGAAACATTGCTGCTTTTGGTGTTATGATATGTCTGTAATAATATGAGAATGTCATTATTGTTAATTTTGTTTCAGTGTGTGACAAGGAGGTTATCAAGATCCTCCTAGCGGACAAGGACTCACCTCTTGTAGTGGAGTGTCTTGAGTGAGTATGTTCTGAATATGCAATAATTTAAAACTATTGAAACTGAAGTATCTACATAAATATTACACAAAATAATCAGAGTTTATTAGGGTGGGGCTCACAAATGATTTCTCAATCATTAGTAAGTTGCACATCAGTACATGTCTACCAAATTCAATAATGCCACCACCATTGGTTCTTTAGAAATGGTGTTTATGGTTGTTTTATGATAAAATTCTTAAGTATTGAATGGAAATGTACAAGTTCTCTCGAATGTATCTCCAAAGTGAACGAAAGCTCTGGATCCTATATGTAACTGATGTGATTTCAGCTATACCATTGATTTGGTCACTGTTGCAAGAGAACAGGTGATTGGTGAGGTCTTGAAAAATCACACAGAGGAGGAATGGGCCAACAAGGACACTTTGCGAGGTATGATCAATTTTCAGGGTATGGTATTGAGAGTACACTGGATCAAAACACATGCACTAATCAGAATCCTGTGAATGATAAGTACAAAGGAAACAGGCCAAGGGTCTGATGCCAATGGACACGATACTAATACATACATATTAATATTACTTGTACTAAAAAAGAACTTAAGACATACATATTATGCAAAACAAGATCTGTAGTAAAAAAGTCAGTCACATATATACTGAACCGCAAACGAAACGTCACCATATTTGTCCAAACACTGTAAACAAACCTTGAGACATATAGGACACCCCGGAATCTTCACAGGTCATCATTAGTGCGAACACCGTGCGTCGACGATTGACGAGCAGACCCCTCCACTGTCACAGGCCACACCGAGGACCCATTGTGACACCACGTCATCGCCGAGACCGTCTTTAGTGGGCAACACAGCACCAGCATTGGTGCCAGCAGCAGTCGAGAAAAGTCCTCTTCTCAGACGAGTTGTTGCTGTATCTCAACAGCAGATGACAGAGGGAGAGTCTGTTGACGCCGTGGGGACAGTTATTTGGATGCTTGTGTTGTTGAGAGAGACTCGTGGGGTGGTCTGAGTGGGGTGGAATTGGTCTTGCACAGAAGGTTGGCCCTGTGGTCTTCCAGAACATAGGTCCGGGAGAGGCAATGGTGTCACAGCAGCACGGCACATTGATCAAGTCTTGAGACCACACGCCATACCTCATTTGGCACGTCGCCGCAACCGCGAGTTTCAGCATGATAACGCCCGTGCCCACACTGCGACAGCAACAAGATTCTTCCTCCAGCAGAATGGTATCAGAACCATGCAGTGGTCTGCCCTTGCAGTCCCGATTTAAATCCCATTGAGCACCCGTATACATGGCAATAGTATGTATATATTCCTAAAATGGAATCAAAATATTATTTATTTAAGTTTTTGTTCACATTAGTCTGGCTCTGAATGTAACAAATATATAATTTCGTTCTTTGAAAATGTTGCCAGCCACAGGCACTTACCCATTAGTTCCCTAGATAAACCCTGATTGTATTCATTTAGCACTATTCACATTATCATTTGGGGACTAACACACCATTTTAACATAATGTATTCTAACATATTCAATTGCCATGTTGATAATATATTGCTGATTGCAATCTACAGTAAGAACACTTATGGGAATTCCATGTAAGAATATAGATCCCCTGCAAGTTGGCAGCAACCCATGCTTGCTATAAGAGGTGTTTAAATGGACCCGGTGGTCAGTCTCGGTGGCTTGATTACATGTCATCATGTGTCGGTTGCATTGATTGATGCTCATGATGTCAACATTTGATTGTCTGGTCAAGACTTGAATTCTTTACAAAACGTCGTCATAACTTGGATATTGCTACAAAACTAGTTTGTTGTGCCAGACTCTATTATTTACAGACCACCGTCATATAGCTTGAATGGCGTTAGAGTCTGGACTAGACATTCCAGTGATTGACATCATGAGGTACGACATGCATCAACCAAGTCAGCGAGCCCGATCACCCAATCCTGTTAGTCGCCTCTTACGACAAGCATAGTCGACTTACCATGACACAGATTGATGATATTACTTTCAGATATGCTATGGTGGGGCATCACTGTATTGGGCTAGATGTAAACTTTTAAAACAAAATGTATAATGGTGCAAAGGGAATAACACCGCATTGTTAATATCATTTCGGATTTCGTCTTACTTTAAGTGAGTATAGTATTAGGCCGCTTTAGCAATATTTCAGCATCACGCTGGAGAACACCAGAACAGTGTTCTACCCACGTGGAGAATCGAACCCGTGGCTTTGGTGTGACAGGCCGTCGTATCAACCACTAGACTATCCCATCATCCCATTATTACCCTTAGATGAAATTATTTGTGCTACAAATTACGATTTTCTGTTTTGACATTGTTGAAATGCCTCCATTAAATGGCTTTCGAGGTACAATCAGGCAAAAAATCGGAAAGATTGGCATTTATTGCATTATTATAATACATAACGATATTTGACGTGTCATCCAACGAGGCGACACATTAATTACTTGGCTACCCCACCGCCCACTCTTATTTTGACAACTTGTCGTCTGATGTAGTTACACAACAGGAACAGTTTCTGCTGAGTACACACAGAGAGATCCTTACCCTCAGATGCAATTATTTTGTGATACACATTTCAGGTTTCAATTATTTGATACAGTCAATTCTGTAGAGTAACTGTCCATTCAGCAATCTAGTACTACTTGGCCAACTTAACTGGAACTAGACATCTCTGGGTAAACAGATGTAAGAATGTTGTAATAAGCATACACATCAATGGAAATAAGAAATTACTTTAAATATACATAAACATTACATACAATCCAGCACTTCTCCCAGATAAATATGTTAAGCAGCTTAAGTATATTGGAGTTGTGTAAACATCACACGTTCGAATGTTTGGAGAACATGTTAGTATTGCTTTATAAACAATTACCTTTCACAAGCTTTGATTATCAGAGGCAGGTTAAGTAAATTTGGGGAGAAAGGCATCAAAGGTTTGGGTGATATTTAAGTGACTGTCATCTTTGAGATCAGTTAATTCCACAATATTCTACTTTCCTCCACATACATTCACCATTTTCCCACCAACTTTGAAATATGTACGTCACGGGACATAGTTTTGTCAAGAGGCTAAGCACTCATACTCAGTCCAATCTTCTTACGACTATTGTATTTTTTCAGGCGAGAATGACGTCAGTTCTGCAAGAGGCGCTAGGAAATAGTCAACTCGATGAAAAGACTTGCTTCCCATCTCAGTGATGCAATGCCAAGACCACATCTGATTCTTGGATCTTTATTTGACAGACTGAAGCCAAGGTGCATGAGAAAAAATGCGTATAGAAAGAAAATGAGGACAATAAACAAGACTCTTCAGGAACAGTTGTCTGACAACCCTCAAGTTACCATATGTGACCACAGCCGCCAGCTTATCATGGGATTCCTTGTTTCTGCCTGATGGTGTCCATTTAGCAAACAAAGGGAACTTGAAATTTTACCCTTCATTGAAGAAGGCAATTGCATGCAACACGGCCAATTGATTGATTGGTTGGGTGGTTGGTTGTTTTACGCCACACTCAGCAATATTCCAGCTACATGACAGCGGTCAGTAAATAATCGAGTCTTGACCAGACAATCCAGTGATTAATATCACGAGCATCGGTCAACCCAATTGGGATCGATGACATGCATCAACCAAGTCAGCGAGCCTGACCACCCGATCCCGCATAGTCGCCTTTTACGGCAAGCATGGGTTGCTGAAGACCTATTCTACCCCGGAATCTTCACGGGTCGCCAATTGATTGACAGAAGATTGACCGATTGCTGTAAAGACTTCTAAATTAATTTGTTGCATGCTGACACCTGAATTTTTGTTTTTAGGATTATTTTGCTTCGACTTTATTTACAGGATGACCAGTTATCTATGTGGTGAAAAAAGGTTAATATAACAACAACACATTATCGTCTTTTGGATCAGTCCAATGACAATAAGTGAATGGGAGTTGATTCTGGTTGATGGCTCTACAGTTATTCAGGGTTTTTAAGTTTTTGTGTTACAGTTTCAGTGGAACAGTTAAGAAGTTCCTGGTGCCTGAACGTATAAATAATAACATAATAACAAAGAAAGGAAGGGGAACACTAACGTGTGTTGAAATGACAATCGCGGATGTCGAAAATTGACAAGAAACACCAACATTCATCCTAGTCATTGTTTAAGTGTGAGTGGCCTCGTTTTGAGTGTGTTTCATGAATAGGTCTTATCAAATAAAGTTAACACTTGATTTTGGTAGTTGTATCTTTGTATGTGCCAGATGAATAATAATAGATTGAACTATGTCGTTTTATTTTATGATTGAAGCTTTGGATTTTAGTTGGTTCAACCCATATCCTTCTTTAACAGATATTCAAGTTAGCTGAAGATATGTGATGATTCTTTACACGTATTGAATTAGGTTATCAAAATCAAACTGGATAATCCATTTCAAAGTGTAAAATATTTGCAACATTTAACTTATTTAAGTTGTATGAGGGCAGTCTGTAAATAACCGACATAATTGTTATAGTAAGCAAGATTAGTTGCCTATTGCAAGTCGCCTTTTTTGCTGAGTACTTTTCCTGTTTGTTTACGTCATTAAATACCCAGTTTATATACTTCCACAATAATGCCCAATGAGTTTAAACTATCTGAAAGGCACAAGGGAAAGTCTTGTGGTTTTAGTGTTTCCTCCTCATAAAGTTACACTAAATGTAAGTTAAAACTGATTTAATCTGAAACATTTCTGAGGATATTGAGGAATGTCATGACTCAGAAAATCACTGCAGTCGAAGGATATGCCCACACTGACATAATGTACTAGAAACAAGAAGAAAGATACTAGAAGAAAATATTGCATCCGGATACCTTTCGGAAACCTTCCAGATACTTCCAGCAACCTTTAATTTCTTCGTAATTGTCAGACATCTAATTATGTGTTTCACGGCTAATTGAAGAAAATGCACCCCCCATTTTTTTTACATTTTTGTGGGGTTCGTTTCCGGAAGGTATCTGGGCCGGATCCAAAGTGAGAAGGTCACCGGATGGTTTTCCGGAATCCGGAAACCTACACTTGTTTTACTGTGAACATTTTCCTGAATTAGCTCCGGTAACATTTAAGATCTTTTAAGAAATATTTCTCATTTTTCTACTTTTTCACTGACATTTCATTTTATGAAATATTTCATTTCCTCATGGAATGGTTTGTAAATGAGGATTGATGATCGATATTTATTCTTTTTTATTCAAATTTACTTTTCATATTATGATAATATTTAAGCATAATTCCTTAACGAATTAATCGTCAATGTGGAAACGACATTTACCTTAATTAGACATCGGTATTTTGCCGTCCGACCAAGAACAATCGAAAACCATCGATAGTTTCCGGTTTGCCAACACAAGATCATAAACGTTGAATCACAGTTTGACAAAAGGTAGCATATTCAAACACGTTCTTGTGATCATATAAATGTATCGATGACTGAGCCAACAAGTTCACTTGAATTGTATGGCAGCTTGATGAATCCTCTTACCGTGGAACCAAGACAGACAGTGTCTAGACATGCCTGTACAGCCTGATGTCGTTAAAGGTGCACAATACAACTGCTCAATACAATTGTACAACACAAGTGTTCAATGCGTGTGACGAATACAAACTACAGTCGATAGAACCAAATCATCCTTTCGCTGACGTTTGGTGTCATTGGTCAACTTACACTGTCATGCGACCATCCTTTAGGTGCACCGTGTGTACAAAGTTGTAACATACACAATACAAACAACAAGAAACAGGTGGTCAATATTTAGATACTTAACGAGCCAAAAGAAGAATGTTGGCTACGTTTTAAGCTGAAAATGCAGAAATGTGTCCTTGGGAGACCTTGTGTGCAACGTGCACCACCGGCAACAGCTGCACGACAGCACGCAACTACAACATTAGTCGATGCCAAAGCCCTGCAGCTTGTGCTTGGTCAGTGTAAATATATTTGCTTTCAAATGAAATAAATTGATCCAATGTACCAATGGATTCATTTGTTAAACAACGCGTAGGTACTGCCACGGGAGACACCTTTTCTCATAAGTAAACCATTTTTTGTTGTTATAAAACAGTCGGTGCAAATACAGGGAAATGTTGCGAATCAATGCACCGATGGCGTGCTGTTTATTTGCGTAACCGTGCCTTCTGACGTCACGGGCACCTGTTTGGGGTTACAGTGGCTATGAAATGCCACGGCTTTAGGGTTTTGAACATCTTCATCATGAAGTCGTTGCTGGTGCTGTGTTTGCTGGTCTTCCTGGCTGTTGCCTACGTGGGCGGACGCCGTCACCGTCGGGCAGACGGAAGTGGATACCACCCAGTAGTATCATACAGCGGCGCCGCTCACCTGTAAGTATGCCTGTATGTCACATTTGGATGGAACGTATTTGTCACCATGTAGAAAAAGGATGATTTCATACTTGAATAATTACACACTTGATCTTCACACGAAAACGTCATGCTAATTGTAGTTCATTTATTCTGCGTATGTATTCAGTCAATAGTTCGTTGGTAACTTCTAAAACATTTGTCATTCCTATTCGTTTTATAGATTTAGGTTTGTTCACGTGTTTCTTTGTTTATCTATATGTGCAATCACAAAAAAATAATCTTTCATTTTCATTTTGTTAAAAGGTACAACCACTACCAGCCTACTACCACTACCCCCCCTCCCGTTACCTTCCTGTCAGATCTTTACAACCAGCTTCCAGAAGACATTCTCGACAACGCTCTGTGCTACATGCTAGAAACCAACCTTCAAATCAAATATGAGGCTATATTTCGCATATACCTCACCCATGTTCAAGTTGAACAAATCTACTTGAATATGCGACAGATGATAAAATCTAACATCAGGGAAGGTCTCGCTGTTGTACGCGATGAAGGTAAAGGAATTGTTCCTTTTATGACAAATTTGTGTACAACAATAGATGTCCCAAATAAAATCTCTCAAACAAAATATGCCTACTGAGAATACCCGACTGCACACACAGTTAATGGTGAAACCATGATTTCAAATTATCATGTTTTTGTTTGCATTGGTTGCTGACCTATTATTAGCCGGATCGTCACGGGTTGTTATTATTATTTTCAGCACTCGCTGACATGTCCCCTGGGGGTAAGGAGAAGTTATGCAGTCTGCTTCAACACATGCCTGACAGCTACAACTCCTGTGGCTTCCAAAACCTCGTCAGCATCTTGGCCAATAACTGCACGTCGCCGGTCAACAACACTGTGTCAACAACACCCAAGCCAGCTGCACCAACTACAACGAAAGCAACTACAGCGAAAACAACTACATCAACATCAACAACGACCCCTACTCCCACACTTAGTAAGTCTATATCGATAATGCATTATCATAGTGCATATCTTCGAGGATAAGCATGTCCAAAGTAGATACACCAGTGACTCAGAATGTTCGTGAACCCAAAACCTCTGGATTTCGAAGTCGTACCAGCAAGGCTGTAGATATGGGAGGCGTAAGTTGGCTTCCATTCTCAAAAGAGTTTCACACTTTGCATCCTTCACGACCACCAATGCTCATTGTATCATTCATTCTTTATGAAAACACAGATCATTGTGGATATATGTGTCCTGGATCGTGAGTGAGTGAGTGAGTTGTGTTTAACGTCGCTTTTAACAGTATTCCAGTTATATCACGGCGTGTCAGCTTAATGTGGGAGGAAAGCCCGAAGGGATTCGAACCCACAATCATAGGTTTCTGGCGTGCCCAAGGGACGCAACTCTGCACAGCGAATCGCGACTCCTTAGACGACTAGGTCACCCGTGCCCCCTGTCCTGGATCGGTTGCTAGGGTCACCATACAATATATCACATCACGCTGGTGTAGTCATTTCACATTACCTTCACAGTTAAAGTTGGGGCACGGGTGGCCAAGCCTTCTAAGGTGCAGAGTTGTGTCCCTTGGGCATGCCAGTAACCTATAATTGTGGGTTCGAATCCGGGTCGCGTCGATTGGTTTGTCTGCACCAGACCCGTGCACTTGGGTTCTACCGAAGTGGCAATCTCATTATAATTAGATCTTAGTTCTCGCTACCGCTGAACTAAGATCTGAGGACATCCCATTACGGGTCATGTCAGACCGACCTTGAGCGAACTTTGACCGAGCAATGGAATGACCAATCAGAAGGCAGCTTTCTCGTGCTTTACGGCACTAATTTCAAATTGGCGACAACGCTTCGAAACATATTTTGACAAATTCTCGATTACAAATTTGAAACCTGAACAAAAGAACTTTCTGGAATGGCTAATAGATGGTCTAGATTGTAAGGATTCATTCGTTAAACCCGTAACTATCGTTCGTAATACCCAATGTTAAAGTTTTCGGGGTTGCATGATTTGAAATCACATTCCGACTGTCACTTTCATGATCTGGTAAGCGACGCTCTGATTGGTCGGATGAAAGGTCGTTCTGACGTGGCCCCTAATGGGATGTCTTCAGATCTTTGTTTAGCGGTAGTGAAAATAAGGTCTGATTTTAATGAGATTGACCGAAGGGGTAAACGTCCTGCATCACTCAGGGCTTTCCTCCCACATCAAGCTGTCACGCCGCGATATGTAAACTGTAAAACTGTAAAAAGCGGCGTTAAACCCAACTCACTGACTCACTAACTCACAGTTAAAGTGCTTTCAAAGTTTGACAAAGTATATAGAATTGACAACATTAATCATTTTCCAGATTGCAACGATATAACTTCTATCCGAAGTTTTGCCATAACAACAAGAATTGTCGGAGGCTTCGCAGCACAGCAGGGTGCCTTCGACTCCTACGCCTCCCTCAACATCGGAGGCAGCGCTAACCCCGTGTGTGGAGCTACAATCATCGACTCCTGCACTATTCTGACAGCTGCACATTGTGTTAAGTAAGTACATCGTCTTTATAATGCCCATTGTGTTAAGTAAGTACATCAACCTTATACTGCCCATTGTGTTCAGTACGTACATCCACGTTCTACAGCCCATTGTGTTAAGTAAGTACATCGTCTTTATACTGCCCATTCTGTTCAGTAAGTACGTCCACGTTCTACTGCCCATTGTGTTCAATAAGTACATCCACGTTCTACTCCCCATTGTGTCCAGTTCGTACATCCACGTTCTACTGCCCATTGTGTTTAGTAGGTACATCCAGGTTCTACTGTCCATTGTGTTCAGTACGTACACCCACGTTCTACTGCCTATTGTGTTCAGTAAGTACATCCACGTTCTACTGCCCATTCTGTTCAGTAGGTACATCCACGTTCTCCTGCCCATTGTGTTCAGTGAGTACATCCACGTTCTACTGCCCATTGTGTTCAGTAGGTACATCCACGTTCTTCTGCCCATTGTGTTCAATCAGTACATCCACGTTCTACTGCCCATTGTGTTCAGTAGGTACATCCACGTTCTACTGCCCATTGTCTTCAGTAGCTACTTCCACGTTCTCCTGTCGATTGTGTTCAATAGGTACACCCACGTTCTACTGTTCATTGTGTTCAGTAGGTACATCCAGGTTCTACTGCCAATTGTGTTCAGTAGGTACCTCCACGCTCTACTGCCCATTGTGTTCAGTAGGTACATCCACGTTCGACTGCCCATTGTGTTTAGTAGGTACATCCAGGTACTACTGCCCATTGTGTTCAGTAAGTACACCCACGTTCTACTGCCCATTGTGTTCAGTAAGTACACCCACGTTCTACTGCCCATTGTGTTCAGTAGGTACATCCACGGTCCATTGCCCATTGTCTTCAGTAGGTACATCCACGTTCTACTGCCCATTGTGTTCAGTAGGTACATCCACGTTCCACTGCCCATTGTGTTTAGTAGGTACATCCAGGTACTACTGCCCATTGTGTTCAGTAAGTACACCCACGTTCTACTGCCCATTGTGTTCAGTAAGTACACCCACGTTCTACTGCCCATTGTGTTCAGTAGGTACATCCACGGTCCATTGCCCATTGTTTTCAGTACGTACATCCGCGTTCCACTGCCCATTGTCTTCAGTAGGTACATCCGCGTTCCACTGCCCATTGTGTTCAGTAGCTACATCCACGTTCTACTGCCCATTGTGTTCAGTAGGTACATCCACGGTCCATTGCCCATTGTTTTCAGTACGTACATCCGCGTTCCACTGCCCATTGTCTTCAGTAGGTACATCCGCGTTCCACTGCCCATTGTCTTCAGTAGGTACATCCACTTTCTCCTGACCATTGCGTTCAGTAGGGACATCGACTTTCTCCTGACCATTGCGTTCAGTAAGTACATCCACGTTCTACTGCCCATTGTTTTCAGTAGGTACATCCACGTTCTACTGCCCATTGTTTTCAGTAGGTACATCAACGTTCTACTGCCCATTGTGTTCAGTAGGTACATCCACGTTCTACTCCCCATTGTGTTCAGTGAGTACATCCACGTTCTACTGCCCATTGTGTTCAGTTAGTACATCCACGTTCTACTGCCCATTGTGTTCAGTAGATATATCCACGTTCTACTGCCCATTGTGTTCATTAGGTACATCCACGTTCTACTGCCCATTGTCTTCAGTAGGTACCTCCACGTTCTACTGCCCATTGTGTTCAGTAGGTACATCCACGTTGTACTGCCCATTGTGTTCAGTTAGTACATCCACGTTCTACTGCCCATTGTTTTCAGTAGGTACATCCACGTTATACTGCCCATTCCGTTCAGTAGGTACATCCACGTTCCACTGCCCATTGTGTTCAGTGAGTACATCCACGTTCTACTGCCCATTGTGTTCAGTGAGTACATCCACGGTCCATTGCCCATTATCTTCAGTAGGTACATCCACGTTCCACTGCCCATTGTTTTCAGTAGGTACATCCACGTTCTACTGCCCATTGTGTTCAGTAGGTACATCCACGTTCTTCTGCCCATTGTGTTCATTAGGTACATCCACGTTCTACTGCCCATTGTCTTCAGTAGGTACATCCACGTTCTACTGCCCATTGTCTTCAGTAGGTACATCCACGTTCTACTGCCCATTGTGTTCAGTTAGTACATCCACGTTCCACTGCCCATTGTGTTCAGTAGGTACATCCACGTTCTACTGCCAATTGTGTTCAGTAGGTAGATTCACGTTCTGCTGCCAATTGTGTTCAGTTAGTACATCCACGTTCTACTGCCCATTGCGTTCAGTAGGTATATCAACGTTCTACTACCCATTGTGTTCAGTGAGTACATCCACGTTCTACTGCCCATTATGTTCAGTGAGTACATCCATGGTCCAATGCCCATTATGTTCAGTGAGTACATCCATGGTCCAATGCCCATTGTCTTCAGTAGGTATATCCACGTTCTACTGCCCATTTGTTCACTTAGTACATCCACGTTCTCCTGCCCATTGTGTTCAGTGTGCACATCCACGTTCTACTGCCCATTGTGTTCAGGAGGTACATCCACGTTCTACTGCTCATTGTGTTCAGTTGGTACATCCACGTTCTACTGCCCATTGTGTTCAGTAGGTACATCCACGTTCTACTGCCCATTGTGTTCAGTTAGTACATCCACGTTCTACTGCCCATTATGTTCAGTGAGTACATCCACGGTCCATTGCCCATTATCTTCAGTAGGTACATCCACGTTCTACTGCCCATTGTTTTCAGTAGGTACATCCACGTTCTACTGCCCATTGTGTTCAGTAGGTACATCCACGTTCTTCTGCCCATTGTGTTCATTAGGTACATCCACGTTCTACTGCCCATTGTCTTCAGTAGGTACATCCACGTTCTACTGCCCATTGTCTTCAGTAGGTACATCCACGTTCTACTGCCCATTGTGTTCAGTAGGTACATCCACGTTCCACTGCCCATTGTGTTCAGTAGGTACATCCACGTTCTACTGCCAATTGTGTTCAGTAGGTAGATCCACGTTCTGCTGCCAATTGTGTTCAGTTAGTACATCCACGTTCTACTGCCCATTGCGTTCAGTAGGTATATCAACGTTCTACTACCCATTGTGTTCAGTGAGTACATCCACGTTCTACTGCCCATTATGTTCAGTGAGTACATCCATGGTCCAATGCCCATTATGTTCAGTGAGTACATCCATGGTCCAATGCCCATTGTCTTCAGTAGGTATATCCACGTTCTACTGCCCATTTGTTCAGTTAGTACATCCACGTTCTCCTGCCCATTGTGTTCAGTGTGCACATCCACGTTCTACTGCCCATTGTGTTCAGGAGGTACATCCACGTTCTACTGCTCATTGTGTTCAGTTGGTACATCCACGTTCTACTGCCCATTGTGTTCAGTAGGTACATCCACGTTCTACTGCCCATTGTGTTCAGTTAGTACATCCACGTTCTACTGCCCATTGTTTTCAGTAGGTACATCCACGTTATACTGCCCATTGTCTTCAGTAGGTACATCCACGTTCCACTGCCCATTGTGTTCAGTGAGTACATCCATGTTCTACTGCCCATTATGTTCTGTGAGTACATCCACGGTCCATTGCCCATTATCTTCAGTAGGTACATCCACGTTCTACTGCCCATTGTTTTCAGTAGGTACATCCACGTTCAACTGCCCATTGTGTTCAGTAGGTACATCCACGTTCTTCTGCCCATTGTGTTCATTAGGTACATCCACGTTCTACTGCCCATTGTCTTCAGTAGGTACATCCACGTTCTACTGCCCATTGTCTTCAGTAGGTACATCCACGTTCTACTGCCCATTGTGTTCAGTAGGTACATCCACGTTCCACTGCCCATTGTGTTCAGTAGGTACATCCACGTTCTACTGCCAATTGTGTTCAGTAGGTAGATTCACGTTCTGCTGCCAATTGTGTTCAGTTAGTACATCCACGTTCTACTGCCCATTGCGTTCAGTAGGTATATCAACGTTCTACTACCCATTGTGTTCAGTGAGTACATCCACGTTCTACTGCCCATTATGTTCAGTGAGTACATCCATGGTCCAATGCCCATTATGTTCAGTGAGTACATCCATGGTCCAATGCCCATTGTCTTCAGTAGGTATATCCACGTTCTACTGCCCATTTGTTCACTTAGTACATCCACGTTCTCCTGCCCATTGTGTTCAGTGTGCACATCCACGTTCTACTGCCCATTGTGTTCAGGAGGTACATCCACGTTCTACTGCTCATTGTGTTCAGTTGGTACATCCACGTTCTACTGCCCATTGTGTTCAGTAGGTACATCCACGTTCTACTGCCCATTGTGTTCAGTGAGTACATCCACGTTCTACTGCCCATTATGTTCAGTGAGTACATCCACGGTCCATTGCCCATTATCTTCAGTAGGTACATCCACGTTCTACTGCCCATTGTTTTCAGTAGGTACATCCACGTTCTACTGCCCATTGTGTTCAGTAGGTACATCCACGTTCTTCTGCCCATTGTGTTCATTAGGTACATCCACGTTCTACTGCCCATTGTCTTCAGTAGGTACATCCACGTTCTACTGCCCATTGTCTTCAGTAGGTACATCCACGTTCTACTGCCCATTGTGTTCAGTAGGTACATCCACGTTCCACTGCCCAATGTGTTCAGTAGGTAGATCCACGTTCTGCTGCCAATTGTGTTCAGTTAGTACATCCACGTTCTACTGCCCATTGCGTTCAGTAGGTATATCAACGTTCTACTACCCATTGTGTTCAGTGAGTACATCCACGTTCTACTGCCCATTATGTTCAGTGAGTACATCCATGGTCCAATGCCCATTATGTTCAGTGAGTACATCCATGGTCCAATGCCCATTGTCTTCAGTAGGTATATCCACGTTCTACTGCCCATTTGTTCAGTTAGTACATCCACGTTCTCCTGCCCATTGTGTTCAGTGTGCACATCCACGTTCTACTGCCCATTGTGTTCAGGAGGTACATCCACGTTCTACTGCTCATTGTGTTCAGTTGGTACATCCACGTTCTACTGCCCATTGTGTTCAGTAGGTACATCCACGTTCTACTGCCCATTGTGTTAAGTACGTACACCCAAGTTCTACTGCCCATTGTGTTTAGTAGGTACATCCACGTTCTACTGCCCATTGTGTTCAGTAGATAAATCCAGGTTCTACTGCCCATTGTGTTCAGTAGGTACATCCACGTTCTACTGCCCATTGTGTTCAGTAGGTACATCCACGTTCTACTGCCCATTGTGTTTAGTAGGTACATCCACGTTCCACTGCCCATTGTGTTCAGTAAGTACATCCACGTTCTACTGCCCATTGTGTTCAGTTAGTACATCCACGTTCTACTGCCCATTGTGTTAAGTTAGTACATCCACGTTCTACTGCCCATTGTTTTCAATAGGTACATCCACGTTCTACTGTCCATTGTGTTCAGTACGTACATCCAGGTTCTACTGCCCATTGTGTTCAGTAGGTACATCCACGTTCCACTGCCCATTGTGTTTAGTAGGTACATCCAGGAACTACTGCCCATTGTGTTCAGTAGCTACATCCACGTTCTCCTGCCCATTGTGTTCAGTGTGCACATCCACGTTCTACTGCCCATTGTGTTCAGGAGGTACATCCACGTTCTACTGCTCATTGTGTTCAGTTGGTACATCCACGTTCTACTGCCCATTGTGTTCAGTAGGTACATCCACGTTCTACTGCCCATTGTGTTCAGTGAGTACATCCACGTTCTACTGCCCATTATGTTCAGTGAGTACATCCACGGTCCATTGCCCATTATCTTCAGTAGGTACATCCACGTTCTACTGCCCATTGTTTTCAGTAGGTACATCCACGTTCTACTGCCCATTGTGTTCAGTAGGTACATCCACGTTCTTCTGCCCATTGTGTTCATTAGGTACATCCACGTTCTACTGCCCATTGTCTTCAGTAGGTACATCCACGTTCTACTGCCCATTGTCTTCAGTAGGTACATCCACGTTCTACTGCCCATTGTGTTCAGTAGGTACATCCACGTTCCACTGCCCATTGTGTTCAGTAGGTACATCCACGTTCTACTGCCAATTGTGTTCAGTAGGTAGATCCACGTTCTGCTGCCAATTGTGTTCAGTTAGTACATCCACGTTCTACTGCCCATTGCGTTCAGTAGGTATATCAACGTTCTACTACCCATTGTGTTCAGTGAGTACATCCACGTTCTACTGCCCATTATGTTCAGTGAGTACATCCATGGTCCAATGCCCATTATGTTCAGTGAGTACATCCATGGTCCAATGCCCATTGTCTTCAGTAGGTATATCCACGTTCCACTGCCCATTTGTTCACTTAGTACATCCACGTTCTCCTGCCCATTGTGTTCAGTGTGCACATCCACGTTCTACTGCCCATTGTGTTCAGGAGGTACATCCACGTTCTACTGCTCATTGTGTTCAGTTGGTACATCCACGTTCTACTGCCCATTGTGTTCAGTAGGTACATCCACGTTCTACTGCCCATTGTGTTAAGTACGTACACCCAAGTTCTACTGCCCATTGTGTTTAGTAGGTACATCCACGTTCTACTACCCATTGTGTTCAGTAGATAAATCCAGGTTCTACTGCCCATTGTGTTCAGTAGGTACATCCACGTTCTACTGCCCATTGTGTTCAGTAGGTACATCCACGTTCTACTGCCCATTGTGTTTAGTAGGTACATCCACGTTCTACTGCCCATTGTGTTCAGTAAGTACATCCACGTTCTACTGCCCATTGTGTTCAGTTAGTACATCCACGTTCTACTGCCCATTGTGTTAAGTTAGTACATCCACGTTCTACTGCCCATTGTTTTCAATAGGTACATCCACGTTCTACTGTCCATTGTGTTCAGTACGTACATCCAGGTTCTACTGCCCATTGTGTTCAGTAGGTACATCCACGTTCCACTGCCCATTGTGTTTAGTAGGTACATCCAGGAACTACTGCCCATTGTGTTCAGTAGCTACATCCACGTTCTACTGCCCATTGTGTTCAGTTAGTACATCCACGTTCTACTGCCCATTGTGTTCAGTTAGTACATCCACGTTCTACTGCCCATTGTGTTCAGTAGATACATCCACGTTCCACTGACCATTGTGTTCAGTAGGTACATCCACGTTCGACTGCCCATTGTGTTCAGTAAGTACATCCACGTTCTACAGCACATTGTCTGCAGTAGCTACATCCACGTTATTCTGTCCATTGTGTTCAATAGGTACACCCACGTTCTACTGTTCATTGTGTTCAGTACGTACATCCACGTTCTACTGCCCATTGTGTTCAGTAGGTACATCCACGTTCCACTGCCCATTGTGTTCAGTGAGTACATCCACGTTCTACTGCCCATTGTGTTCTGTAAGTACATCCACGTTCTACTGCCCATTGTGTTCAGGACGTACACCCACGTTCTACTGCCCATTGTGTTCAGTAGGTACATCCACGTTCCACTGCCCATTGTGTTCAGTGAGTACATCCACGTTCTACTGCCCGTTATGTTCAGTGAGTACATCCATGGTCCATTGCCCATTGTCTTCAGTAGGTACATCCATGTTCTACTGCCCATTGTGTTCAGTGAGTACATCCACGTTCTACTGCCCATTGTGTTCAGTTAGTACATCCACGTTCTACTGCCCATTGTGTTCAGTGAGTACATCCACGTTCTACTGCCCATTGTGTTCAGGAGGTACATCCACGTTCTACTGCCCATTGTGTTCAGTAGGTACACCCACGTTCTACTGCCCATTGTGTTCAGTAGGTACATCCACGTTCCACTGCCCATTGTGTTCAGTTAGTACATCCACGTTCTACTACCCATTGTGTTCAGTAGATACATCCAGGTTCTACTGCCCATTGTGTTCAGTTAGTACATCCAGGTTCTACTGCCCATTGTGTTCAGTAGGTACATCCAGGTTCTACTGCCCATTGTGTTTAGTAGGTACATCCACGTTCTACTACCCATTGTGTTCAGTTAGTAAATCCATGTTCTACTGCCCATTGTGTTCAGTTAGTACATCCACGTTCTACTGCCCATTGTTTTCAATAGGTACATCCATGTTCTACTGCCCATTGTGTTCAGTAGGTACATCCACGTTCCACTGCCCATTGTGTTTAGTAGGTACATCCAGGTACTACTGCCCATTGTGTTCAGTAAGTACATCCACGTTCCACTGCCCATTGTGTTTAGTAGGTACATCCAGGTACTACTGCCCATTGTGTTCAGTAGGTACATCCACGTTCTACTGCCCATTGTGTTCAGAAGGTACATCCACGTTCTACTGCCCATTGTGTTCAGTGAGTACATCCACGTTCTACTGCCCATTGTGTTCAGTAGGTACATCCACGTTCTACTGCCCATTGTGTTCAGTTAGGACATCCACGTTCTACTACCCAATGTGTTCAGTAGGTACATCCACGTTCTACTGCCCATTGTCTTCAGTAGCTACATCCATGTTATTCTGTCCATTGTGTTCAATAGTTACACCCACGTTCTACTGTTCATTCTGTTCAGTACATACATCCACGTTCTACTGCCCATTGTGTTCAGTAGGTACATCCACGTTCTGCTGCCCATTGTGTTTAGTAGGTACATCCAGGTACTACTGCCCATTGTGTTCAGTAAGTACACCTACGTTCTACTGCCCATTGTGTTCAGTAGGTACATCCACGGTCCATTGCCCATTGTCTTCGGTAGGTACATCCACGTTCTACTGCCCATTGTTTTCAGTAGGTACATCCGCGTTCCACTGCCCATTGTGTTCAGTAGGTACATCCACGTTCTACTGCCCATTGTTTTCAGTAGGTACATCCACGTTCTACTGCCCATTGTGTTCAGTTAGTACATCAACGTTCTACTGCCCATTGTGTTCAGTGAGTACGTCCACTTTCTCCTGACCATTGCGTTCAGTAGGGACATCCACGTTCCACTGCCCATTGTGTTCAGTAGGTACATCCACGTTCTACTGCCCATTCTGTTCAGTGAGTACATCCACGTTCTACTGCCCATTCTGTTCAGTAGGTACATCAACTTTCTACTGCCCATTGTGTTATTTAGATACATCCACGTTCTACTGCCCATTGTGTTCATTAGGTACATCCACGTTCTACTGCCCATTGTCTTCAGTTAGTACATCCACGTTCTACTGCCCATTGTCTTCAGTAGGTACATCCACGTTCTACTGCCCATTGTGTTCAGTAGGAACATCCACGTTCTACTGCCCATTGTCTTCAGTTAGTACATCCACGTTCTACTGCCCATTGTCTTCAGCAGGTACATCCACGTTCTACTGCCCATTATGTTCAGTGAGTACATCCACGGTCCATTGCCCATTATCTTCAGTAGGCACATCCACGTTTTACTGCCCATTGTTTTCAGTAGGTACATCCACGTTCTACTGCCCATTGTGTTCAGTAAGTACATCCAAGTTCTACTGCCCATTGTGTTCAGTAGGTACATCCACGGTCCATTGCCAATTGTCTTCAGTAGGTACATCCACGTTCTACTGCCCATTGTCTTCAGTTGGTACATCCACATTCTACTGCCCATTGTGTTCAGTAGGTACATCCACGTTCCACTGCCCATTGTGTTCAGAAAGTACATCCACGTTCTACTGCCCATTGTGTTCAGTTAGTACATCCACGTTCTACTGCCCATTGTGTTCAGTAAGTACATCCACGTTCTACTGCCCATTGTGTTCAGTTAGTACATCCACGTTCTACTGCCCATTGTGTTCAGTAGGTACATCCACGTTCTACTGCCCATTGTGTTCAGTAGGTACATCCACGTTCTACTGCCCAATATGTTCAGTGAGTACATCCACGGTCCATTGCCCATTGTCTTCAGTAGGTACATCCACGTTTTACTGCCCATTGTTTTCAGTAGGTACATCCACGTTCTGCTGCCCATTGTGTTCAGTTAGTACATCCTCGTTCTGCTGCCCATTGTGTTCAGTGAGTACATCAACGTTCTACTGCCCATTGTGTTCAGTTGGTACATCAACGTTCTATTGCTCATTGTGTTTAGTAGCTACATCCACGTTCTACTGCCCATTGTGTTCAAATAGGTACATCCAAGTTCTACTGCCCATTGTGTTCAGTACGTACACCCACGTTCTACTGCCCATTGTGTTCAGTACGTACATCCACGTTCTACTGGCCAATGTGTTCAGTTAGTACATCCACGTTCTACTGCCCATTGTGTTCAGTAAGTACATCCACGTTCTACTGCCCATTGTGTTCAGTAGATATATCCACGTTCTACTGCCCATTGTGTTCAGTAGGTACATCCACGTCTACTGCCCATTGTGTTCAGTGAGTACATCCACGTTCTACTGCCCATTATGTTCAGTGAGTACATCCATGGTCCATTGCCCATTGTGTTCAGTAGGTACATCCACGTTCTACTGCCCATTGTCTTCAGTTAGTACATCCACGTTCTACTGCCCATTGTCTTCAGTAGGTACATCCACGTTCTACTGCCCATTATGTTCAGTGAGTACATCCACGGTCCATTGCCCATTATCTTCAGTAGGTACATCCACGTTTTACTGCCCATTGTTTTCAGTAGGTACATCCACGTTCTACTGCCCATTGTGTTCAGTGAGTACATCCAAGTTCTACTGCCCATTGTGTTCAGTAGGTACATCCACGGTCCATTGCCAATTGTCTTCAGTAGGTACATCCACGTTCTACTGCCCATTGTCTTCAGTTGGTACATCCACGTTCTACTGCCCATTGTGTTCAGTACGTACATCCACGTTCCACTGCCCATTGTGTTCAGAAAGTACATCCACGTTCTACTGCCCATTGTGTTCAGAAGGTACATCCACGTTCTACTGCCCATTGTGTTCAGTAAGTACATCCACGTTCTACTGCCCATTGTGTTCAGTTAGTACATCCACGTTCTACTGCCCATTGTGTTCAGTAGGTACATCCACGTTCTACTGCCCATTGTGTTCAGTGAGTACATCCACGTTCTACTGCCCAATATGTTCAGTGAGTACATCCACGGTCCATTGCCCATTGTCTTCAGTAGGTACATCCACGTTTTACTGCCCATTGTTTTGAGTAGGTACATCCACGTTCTGCTGCCCATTGTGTTCAGTTAGTACATCCTCGTTCTGCTGCCCATTGTGTTCAGTGAGTACATCAACGTTCTACTGCCCATTGTGTTCAGTACGTACACCCACGTTCTACTGCCCATTGTGTTCAGTACGTACATCCACGTTCTACTGGCCAATGTGTTCAGTTAGTACATCCACGTTCTACTGCCCATTGTGTTCAGTAAGTACATCCACGTTCTAGTGCCCATTGTGTTCAGAAGGTACATCCACGTTCTACTGCCCATTGTGTTCAGTAGGTACATCCACGTCTACTGCCCATTGTGTTCAGTGAGTACATCCACGTTCTACTGCCCATTATGTTCAGTGAGTACATCCATGGTCCATTGCCCATTGTGTTCAGTAGGTACATCCACGTTCTACTGCCCATTGTCTTCAGTTAGTACATCCACGTTCTACTGCCCATTGTCTTCAGTAGGTACATCCACGTTCTACTGCCCATTATGTTCAGTGAGTACATCCACGGTCCATTGCCCATTATCTTCAGTAGGTACATCCACGTTTTACTGCCCATTGTGTTCAGTTAGTACATCCTCGTTCTGCTGCCCATTGTGTTCAGTGAGTACATCTACGTTCTACTGCCCATTGTGTTCAGTAGGTACATCAACGTTCTATTGCTCATTGTGTTTAGTAGCTACATCCACGTTCTACTGCCCATTGTGTTCAATAGGTACATCCACGTTCTACTGCCCATTGTGTTCAGTACGTACACCCACGTTCTACTGCCCATTGTGTTCAGTACGTACATCCACGTTCTACTACCCAATGTGTTCAGTTAGTACATCCACGTTCTACTGCCCATTGTGTTCAGTAAGTATATCCACGTTCTACTGCCCATTGTGTTCAGTTAGTACATCCACGTTCTACTGCCCATTGTGTTCAGTAGGTACATCCACGTTCTACTGCCCATTCTGTTCAGTGAGTACATCCACGTTCTACTGCCCATTATGTTCAGTGAGTACGTCCATGGTCCATTGCCCATTGTGTTCAGTCGGTACATCCACGTTTTACTGCCCATTGTTTTCATTTGGTACATCCATGTTCTGCCGCCCATTGTGTTCAGTTAGTACATCCACGTTCTGCTGCCCATTGTGTTCAGTGAGTACATCAACGTTCTACTGCCCATTGTGTTCAGTAGGTACATCAACGTTCTACTGCTCATTGTGTTCAGTAGGTACATCCACGTTCCACTGCCCATTGTGTTCAATAGGTACATCGACGTTCTACTGCCCATTGTGTTCATTACGTACACCCACGTTCTACTGCCCATTGTGTTCAGTACGTACATCCACGTTCTACTGCCCATTGTGTTCACTTAGTACATCCACGTTCTACTGCCCATTGTGTTCAGTAGATACATCCACGTTCTACTGCCCATTGTGTTCAGTAGGTACATCCAGGTTCTACTGCCCATTGTGTTCAGTAGGTACATCCACGTTCTACTGCCCATTGTGTTTAATAGGAACATCCACGTTCTACTGCCCAATGTGTTCAGTAAGTACATCCACGTTCCACTGCCCATTGTGTTCACTTAGTACATCCACGTTCTACTGCCCAATGTGTTCAGTAAGTACATCCACGTTCCACTGCCCATTGTGTTCAGTGAGTACATCCACGTTCTGCTGCCCATTGTGTTCAGTAGGTACATCCACGTTCTGCTGCCCATTGTGTTCAGTAGGTACATCCACGTTCTACTGCCCATTGTGTTCAGTAGGTACATCCACGTTCTGCTGCCCATTGTGTTCAGTAGGTACATCCACGTTCTACTGCCCATTGTGTTCAGTAGGTACATCCACGTTCTACTGCCCATTGTGTTTACTAGGTACATCCACGTTCTACTGCCCATTGTGTTCAGTAGGTACATCCACGTTCTACTGCCCATTGTGTTCACTATGTATATCAACGTTCTACTGCCCATTGTGTTCAGAATGTACATCCACGTTCCACTGCCCATTGTGTTCAGTAAGTACATCCACGTTCCACCGCCCATTGTTTTCAGTAGGTACATCAACGTTCCACTGCCCATTGTCTTCAGTAGGTACATCCACGTTCCACTGCCCATTGTGGATAGTAGGTACATCCAGGTTCTACTGCCCATTGTGATTAGTAGGTACATCCAAGGTCCACTGCCCATTGTGTTCAGTAGGTACATCCACGTTCTACTGCCGATTGTGTTCAGTTAGTACATCCACGTTCCACTGCCCATTTTGTTTAATAAGTACATCCTGCTGCTGAAAAATGATATTCGGCTCCTGCCTTTTCCTGTTTGTGGTGCATGGAATTAAGCAAGCCTCGTGTATTTTGGTTAATGGCAACTAAGATTTTTCAGTTTGCCTACAGGTTGGAATTTCCATCTTTGCAAAGGAAACACTGCCCTAACTCAACTTGTACCTTTCTTGTTTTAGTGGCCAGGCTGTTGATCAAATCAAAGTCAATGTCGGCAACCACACAACCATAGCATCAACCACGCAGCTCAGCGTCAAGAGCGTCACGGTCCATGAGAACTACAACACTCAAACTACAGGTAACAATCACGGCCCATGAGAACTACAACAATCAAACTACAGGTAATAATCACAGCCCATGACAGCTACAACATTCAAACTACGGGTAACAATCACGGCCCATGAGAACTACAACAATCAAACTACAGGTAACAATCACATCCCATGAGAACTACAACACTCAAACTACAGGTAACAATCACATCCCATGAGAACTACAACACTCAGACTACAGGTAACAATCACGGCCCATGAGAACTACAACACTCAAAGCTACAGGTAACAATCTCAGCCCATGAGAACTACAACACTCAAACTACAGGTAACAATCACAGCCCATGAGAACTACAATAATCAAACTACAGGTGACAATCACATCCCATGAGAACTACAACAATCAAACTACAGGTAACAATCACAGTCCATGAGAACTACAACACTCAAACTACAGGTAACAATCACGGTCCATGAGAACTACAACACTCAAACTACAGGTAACAATCACGGTCCATGAGAACTACAACACTCAAACTACAGGTAACAATCACGGTCCATGAGAACTACAACACTCAAACTACAGGTAACAATCACGGCCCATGAGAACTACAACAGTCAAACTACAGGTAATAACCACGGCCCATGAGAACTACAACACTCAAACTACAGGTATTAATCACGGCCCATGATAACTACAACAATCAAACTACAGGTAATAATCACGGCCCATGAGAACTACAACACTCAAACTACAGGTAACAATCACAGCCCATGAGAACTACAACAATCAAACTACAGGTGACAATCACAGCCCATGAGAACTACAACACTCAAACTACAGGTGACAATCACAGCCCATGAGAACTACAGCACTCAAACTACAGGTAATAACCACGGCCCATGAGAACTACAACAATCAAACTACAGGTAACAATCACAGTCCATGAGAACTACAACAATCAAACTACAGGTAACAATCACAACCCATGAGAACTACAACAATCAAACTACAGGTAACAATCACAGCCCATGAGAACTACAACAATCAAACTACAGGTAACAATCACAGTCCATGAGAACTACAACAATCAAACTACAGGTAACAATCACAGTCCATGAGAACTACAACAATCAAACTACAGGTAACAATCACAGCCCATGAGAACTACAACACTCAAACTACAGGTAATAACCACGGCCCATGAGAACTACAACAATCAAACTACATCTAATAATCACGGCCCATGAGAACTACAATAATCAAACTACATCTAATAATCACGGCCCATGAGAACTACAACAATCAAACTACAGGTAATAATCACGGCCCACGAGAACTATGTACAACACTCTAACTACATCTAATAATCACGGCCCATGAGAACTACAATAATCAAACTACAGGTAACAATCACGGCCTATGAGAAAAACAACAATCAAACTACATCTAATAATCACGGCCCATGAGAACTACAATAATCAAACTACATCTAATAATCACGGCCCATGAGAACTACAACAATCAAACTACAGGTAATAATCACGGCCCATGAGAACTATGTACAACACTCTAACTACATCTAATAATCACGGCCCATGAGAACTACAATAATCAAACTACAGGTAACAATCACGGCCTATGAGAAAAACAACAATCAAACTACAGGTAACAATTGCCGTCCAAACTAGGTCTAATTCAAAAACATCCTACATCCAATATTGTTATTATTTTTTCGAAAATGCCGTTGAACTCAGATTGTTCATATACGAGCTTGCTTACGTTACAGCCAATGATGTAGCGATCCTGAAGGTCGACCCCATTGACTTCAACACCATCCCCAACACCGCACCAGCCTGCCTCGCCACCGCCGACTACGCTCTGACAGGACAAGACTGCACTGCAGTTGGAGTTGGAACCACGAGTTATGGTAAGCCCACAATGTCGTTATTATGGTTTTATGTGGCTCAGTCGGACTTTGGTCTGAAGAAGCCATTAGGCGTGCCAGAAACCAACCTGTGATCATTGGCTCGGATCCAAGGTGGACCTGATTATCTTTGGTTTGTCGGCACCTCACTCGTTTCACCAGAAGTGGTAAACATCTAAGACCGGCACCACTTTAGTATATGATCACCGACGATGTCAAGGATTGGCTTGACGTAATGAGTTTTACTTGTGTCCGCTAGGTGGCCAGCAGCCAGATAATTACCTCCTGCAACAAGTGTCCGTTCCAACTCAGGACGGCAACACCTGCGCCAAAAACAACAGCATCCTCGTCCAGATGACCGACCCCAACAACCAGATCTGTGCTGGTCAAGCGGGCAACGATTCCTGCCAGGTCAGTTTAGGCGGCACTGACACAACAAAAAATGAGGCTTTAAGCAGAGGTTTCCAATGATTATGTAAAGAGTCTTGTCGTTTCTATTTAGGGCTATGTAACTAGTGTTACCTGTGGTGTAAACAGTATGCAACCCGTACTAATGTTGTAGATGAAGGGTGCAATAGTGGAGTTCTGTCTTTGGTTTTATGTAGGTCGTATACTAGTACTTACAGTGAGTCCACAAGGTCATGGGTACTTCCCTAACCATTTCGATGCTGTATATGGATACCTTTTGTGTAATTTCAAAGAGGCGAATGTGACTATGTTCGATCACCGATGTATGGAGCATATTTTATGGAGTAGAAATGTTGCCTGCATTGGGGATATCTTAAGGTATATGTCTACGTGGGGGATATGTAAGGTTGGCTGTGTTTATGAGGGGATGTGTAAAGGTGACAGTATTTTTGTGAAATGATGTAAATGTGACTATACTTGCGTGGCATGTGCATATGACCATGCTTGCTTGGGTATCTATAAAGGTGACCGTAATTGCCTAGGTATATATAAAGATGGATGTGATTACCTGGGTATATATAAAGGTGGCTGTGTTTGCCTGGGTACATGTAAAGATGACTGTGTTTACCTGGGTATATATAAAGGTGGCTGTGACTGCCTGGGTATATGTAAAGATGACTGTGTTTACCTGGTTATATATAAAGGTGGCTGCGTTTCCCTGGGTATATGTAAAAATGACTGTTTTGACCTGGGTATATGTAAAGGTGACTGTGTTTACCTGGTTATATATAAAGATAACTATGATTACCTGGGTATATATGAAGGTGTCTGTGTTTGCCTGGGTATATGTAAAGGTTACTGTGACTGCCTGGGTATATTTAAAGGTGACTGTGTTTACCTGGGTATATATAAAGGTGGCTGTGACTGCCTGGGTATATGTAAAGGTGACTGTGTTTACCTGGGTACATGTAAAGGTGGCTGTGTTTGCCTGGGTACATGTAAAGATGACTGTGTTTACCTGGGTATATATAAAGGTGGCTGTGACTGCCTGGGTATATGTAAAGATGACTGTGTTTACCTGGTTATATATAAAGGTGGCTGTGTTTGCCTGGGTATATGTAAAAATGACTGTTTTGACCTGGGTATATGTAAAGGTGACTGTGTTTACCTGGTTATATATAAAGATAACTATGATTACCTGGGTATATATGAAGGTGGCTGTGTTTGCCTGGGTATATGTAAAGGTTACTGTCACTGCCTGGGTATATTTAAAGGTGACTGTGTTTACCTGGGTATATATAAAGGTGACTTTGATTACCTGGGTATATATAAAGATGACTGTGTGTGCCTAGGAATTTATAAAAGTGACTGTGATTACCTGGGTATATATAAAGGTGACTGTGATTACCTGGGTATATATAAAGGTGACTGTGATTACCTGGGTATATATAAAGGTGACTTTGATTACCTGGATATATATAAAGATGACTGTGTGTGCCTGGGAATATATAAAGGTGACTTTGTTTGCCTGGGTATATATAAAGGTGACTGTGATTACCTGAGTATATATAAAGGTGACTGTGATTGCCTGTGTATATAAAAAGGTGACTGTGATTGCCTGGGTATATATAAAGATGACTGTGATTGCCTGGGTATATATAAAAGTGGCTGTGACTGCCTGGGTATGTGGGAAGGTGACTGTGTTTACCTGGGTATATATAAAGGTGACTGTGATTGCCTGGGTATATATAAAAGTGACTGTGATTACCTGGGAATATATAAAGGTGACTGTGTTTACCTGGGTATATATAAAGGTGACTGTGTTTACCTGGGTATATATAAAGGTGACTGTGTGTGCCTAGGAATATATAAAGGTGACTGTGATTACCTGGGTATATATAAAGGTGACTGTGATTACCTGGGTATATATAAAGGTGACTTTGATTACCTGGGTATATATAAAGATGACTGTGTGTGCCTGGGAATATATAAAGGTGACTGTGTTTGCCTGGGTATATATAAAGGTGACTGTGATTACCTGGGTATATATAAAGGTGACTGTGATAGCCTGGGTATATATAAAGATGACTGTGTGTGCCTGGAAATATATAAAGGTGACTGTGTTTGCCTGGGTATATATAAAGGTGACTGTGTTTACCTGGGTATATATAAAGGTGACTGTGTTTACCTGGGTATATATAAAGGTGACTTTGATTACCTGGATATATATAAAGATGACTGTGTGTGCCTGGGAATATATAAAGGTGACTGTGTTTGCCTGGGTATATATAAAGGTGACTGTGATTACCTGGGTATATATAAAGGTGACTGTGATTGCCTGTGTATATAAAAAGGTGACTGTGATTGCCTGGGTATATATAAAGATGACTGTGATTGCCTGGGTATATATAAAAGTGGCTGTGACTGCCTGGGTATGTGGGAAGGTGACTGTGTTTACCTGGGTATATATAAAGGTGACTGTGATTGCCTGGGTATATATACAGATGACTGTGATTCCCTTGGTATATATAAAGATGACTCTGTGTGCCTGGGAATATATAAAGGTGAATGTGTTTGCCTGGGTATATATAAAGGTGACTGTGATTACCTGGGTATATATAAAGGTGACTGTGATAGCCTGGGTATATATAAAAGTGGCTGTGACTGCCTGGGTATGTGGGAAGGTGACTGTGATTACCTGGGTATATATAAAGGTGACTGTGATTACATGGATTTATATAAAGGTGACCGTGTTTACCTGGGTATATATAAAGGTGACTGTGGTTGCCTGGGTATATATGAAGGTGACTGTGTGTACCTGGGAATATATAAAGGTGACTGTTTGCCTGGGTATATATAAAGGTGACTGTGATTACCCGGTATATATAAAGGTGACTGTGATTGCCTGGGCATATATAAAAGTGGCTGTGACTGCCTGGGTATTTGGGAAGGTGACTGTGTTTACCTGGGTATATATAAAGGTGACTGTGATTACCTGGGTATATATAAAGGTGACTGTGATTACCTGGGTATATATAAAGGTGACTGTGTTTACCTGGGTATATATAAAGGTGACTGTGATAGCCTGGGTATATATAAAAGTGGCTGTGACTGCCTGGGTATGTGGGAAGGTGACTGTGATTACCTGGGTATATATAAAGGTGACTGTGATTACCTGGGTATATATAAATTTGACTGTGATTACCTGGGAATATATAAAGGTGACTTTGTGTGCATGGGAATATATAAAGGTGACTGTGTTTACCTGGGTATATATAAAGGTGACTGTGATTGCATGGGAATATATAAAGGTGAATGTGATTGCCTGGGTATATATAAAGATGACTGTGTGTGCATGGGAATATATAAAGGTGACTGTGTTTACCTGTGTATATATAAAGGTGACTGTGATTGCCTGGGAATATATAAAGGTGACTGTGATTGCCTGGGTATATATAAAGGTGACTGTGTTTGCCTGGGTATATATAAAGGTGACTGTGATTACCTGGGTATAAATAAAGGTGACTGTGACTGCCTGGGTATATATAAAGATGACAGTGTTTGCCTGGGTATATATAAAGGTGACTGTGATTGCCTGGGTATAAATAAAGGTGACTGTGACTGCCTGGGTATATATAAAGATGACTGTGTTTGCCTGGGTATGTGGAAAGATGACTGTGTTTGCCTGGGTATGTGGAAAGATGACTGTGTTTAACTGGGTATAAATAAAGTTGACTGTGACAGCCTGGGTATGTGGAAAGGTGACTGTGTTTGCCTGGGTATAAATAAAGATGACTGTGTTTGCCTGGGTATGTGGAAAGATGACTGTGTTTTCCTTGGTATGTGGAAAGATGACTGTGTTTGCCTGGGTATGTGGAAAGATGACTGTGTTTGCCTGGGTATAAATAAATGTGACTGTGACTGCCTGGGAATATATAAAGATTACTTTGTGTGCCTGGGTATATATAAAGGTGACTGTGATTACCTGGGTATATATAAAGGTGACTGTGATTACCTGGGTATAAATAAAGATGACTGTGACTGCCTGGGTATAAATAAAGGTGACTTCGACTGCCTGGGTATGTATAATGGTCATTGCCTGGATATATTTATAAAGGAGGTGCTTTGTGTGTATTGTTATTGGCACTTCGGGCACTCGTGAAGAGTAAACTCCCAGTGGTGAGTGCTGGGTAAAGCTACTGGAGGTTCTACTATATTGATCAAGCAAGGCATCATCCATAGCACTGTTCCACTCAGTACAAATCTTCAAGCTGTGGCTGTCCGACTTACATTGTACATTGCACATACTCCTTGTATATTCCTCCTTCGAATACTCTTCAGCAGGCTGATCTTCAGAATCCCTGTATCATCATGGACGATTTAAATGAGCATAACCCTTTATGGGGAAGTGCAAGTACAAACAATAAAGGGAAAGTCATTCAAGATTTTGCATCTGATAATACTTATGTATGTTTAATGACGATTCAAGCACTTATTTGCATCCAGCCACAGGAACTTATTCTGCACTTGATCTGTTCCTCACTGATTCAGCTATTTACAATGAATTTGAGTAGTCCGTAAATGACGACCTGGTGGAAGTGATCACTTCCCTACTGTTCTAAAAGCTGTACAACCGGATGATGATCCACTTTCATTGAGGTGGAATTTTACACTGGCAAATTGGTCCTTGGTTGAATTATTATGTACTGAACAAATAAAGCCTGGCAATTTCAAAAATGTACCAAATACCATACAATTGTTTTCGGCTCAACTTAATAATATTGCTGACCAAACAATTCCTAAGTCCTCTGCAAATCCTCATATTCGTAAACCATGGTTTAATAACGACTGCAACCAAGCGTAGGAAAGTGTAGGAAGAAAGCAGAAAACTATTTCAGCAAACACCCTACTGTTCATAATTTGAATAATGTTAAAATTACTAGTGCCAAAGCACGACGTGCTTATAAGCAAAATAAGCGCCATCTTGCAGGAACTATGTCTCCAATACTAACTCACGGACACCAATGTCCAAAGAATGGAACATGGTTAAAAAATAAAAGGCAAAGGTTCAAAATCGTCTGTAGACCATCTTAAAGACGGTGACAAATTTATAACTGATAAAATTGATATTGCAAATATTGCGAAACTCTTGCCGAAACTTTTCCATTATCAAATTATGTACCTGAATTTCAGAGATATCAGAAACATCAGGAAAAGAAAAAAGTTAATTTTGATTCTGGTGAATGGTGAAGATTACAATGAAGTATTTTCATTGCATGAGCTACATACCGCTCAAGCCTTGTAGTCCCCATACCAAAATTATCGCCCTATATCATTGACCAGTTCTGTTTGCAAAACCATGGAACGAATGGTGAATAATAGATTAGTTTGATATCTGGAAACTAATAACTGCTCACAAATATACAGTGTGGTTTCATTTAGTACGGTTAGAATCCTTTGTTAAAAATGTTATTGTAAATTAAAAAATACGTATTATCAATTTTCTTTGTTCTTGAGAATGCATATGATACTACCTGGAAGCATGGCATTTTAAAGGATTTACACGATTTTGGCTTGAGAGGTCGTTTACCTCATTTTATATCATACTTTTTAACAGACAGGCAATTTCAAGTCCGAGTGGGTACAACCCTGTCTGATCATTATCAGGATCAGGGTGTCCCAGAAGGCAGTATTTTGTCTGTCACTTTATTTAGTATTAAAATAAATAGTCTGTCCAAGGTTTTAAATGATTCAGTATCTCGATCACTTTTTGTGGATGATTTTAATCTATCTTGCCGTGGGAAAAATATGTATACAATAGAGAGGCAGTTACAAATCTGTCTCAATAAAATTAACAAGTGGTCTCTCGAAAACGGGTTTAGATATTCTAAATCTAAAACAAACTGTATACACTTCTGCAGAAAATATAAGCCGCATAAAGACTCTGAATTAATTTTAAATGGCACCCCTATCAAAGTTGTAAAGGCGGCCAAATTCTTGGGACTAATCTTTGATAACAATTTAACTTTTTTACTTTGCTACGAAACACTTATGACACTTATAAATCTATACTTACAGATGGATCCAAGGATGGTGGGCCAGTTTCTAGTGCCACTGTCACAGTATCCAGAACAGTATCTTCACGATTACCCGATAATAGTTCCATATTCACAGCAGAAGCACACGCAATTTTAACAGCACTGAAATATATCAAGAACAAATCCAAACATAAATAATTCATTATTTTTTTCAGATTCACTTTCGTGCCTTCAGGCTATTAAAAATATGTCCTGTTAACATCCATTTTTAATTGAAATTCTTGAGTTATTTAATGATCTTGCGACTGGCCAATATGACATCGTCTTTTGTTGGTTACCAAGCCATGTTTGTATCACTGGTAACACATTGGCTGATGCTGCTGCAAAAGCGGCACTAAACAAATCCTTGACACCCCTTCTTATCCCATACACTGATTATAAACTTATAATTAGATCTTACATCCGTGATCTGATGCAAAAGAAGTGGGACACCCAAGTAGGTATCAATAAATTACATGAAATTAAACCGAATATTGGTTACACCTACTTGGGCTGCAGGTCATTTTGCGACGATGTCCTATTGGCCATTCGAGATATACACATGAATAATTCTTAAAAGGTGAGGACCCTCCGTTTTGCATCCCTTGTGATGAAAGAAACATAGTCAAGCACGTCCTGCATGACTATTGATTTTTCGATCAGAAGGGATAAATAGTTCAGTGTAAAAACAGTGAAGGACGTTTTTAGTGAAGTTCAATCTCATTTAATACTACCTTTTTTTAAAGAAATAGAACTTATTCATAAATGTTGATGTACTTACTGTATTGCCTTAAAAATTGGTAGTGCTAATAATGATTGTAAGTGGCTGTACCCTCGAGGGGGTTGAAGTAGCGAAAAATTATTGTCCCCCGAAGAGGGTATGTAAGTCCCATATCATTCGAAGTATTTTTATGCATGCCAGGCTTTTAAACGTAGATTATTCGTCATTTTAATCTTAGGCTTAACTGGTAAACTATCGCCAGTGACTGAAGGGATGATATAAATCCATCCAGGGTCCATGCATGAAGCAAAGGCACTGTAAGTCCCCATGGTTCCCAGTATGGTGATCTCCCCATAGTTACTGACGATCTCTGGCCCATTTTTATGTTGTGTTGTTCATTAATACTTATGACTTTTATATATTCTCAACTAGTTTTAAACAGACTCTGTGATATTCTAGCTATTGTACGGTCCATCGTTGACAGCTTTTTTTTTAAATTGTCTAAGTATATGTATTATTAATGTACTTCTCGTCACGATATGTCTGAAATACTGCCGGTGTGACGTTAAATCTTAACTCACTCACTATTGGCACTTCTTCGTAAAAGATAAGTATTGGTGATGTTGAGTAACTAACATGGTGTGGTTCTTCTTCAGGGTGATTCTGGCGGTCCTCTGTACTGCCAGCAGGACGGTCAACAAGTTCTGACCGGTGTTGTGTCCTACGGTGTTAACTGTGGTCAAGCCGGTTATCCAGGTGTCCACGCCAAGGTGTCCAGCTATGCTGACTGGATCGCTGCTCGTTCTGGCTGTTAAACTTTGGACGCTGTGTGCGATAAATACTTACAAAATAATTCATCATGTATTTGTCCTTTCATTCTAAGATAGAAAGTGGGTTGGTTGGTTTGTTGTAACCAATAAGCAATATTCCAGCTATATGACGGCGGTCTGTAAATAATCGAGTCTGGACCAGATCATCCAGTGATTGATATCATGAGCATCAATCCACGCATTTGGGATCGATGACATGCATCAACCAAGTCAGCGAGCATGACCACCCGATCCCGTTGGTCGCCTTTTACGACAAGCATAGTCACCTTTTGGAATACTGTTTGAAATCCAAACGTCCGACACCGCGGACCCGAACAAGTATAAGATTTGTTTGAACGGCGTTTCTCATGAAACTATTAACGCATTCACTCGATGGTACAAAGTTGAATTTGGCAAGACGACATGACTAAGCTATGTTATAACTCACCTGTAAAGGGGCACCTGCTTAATAACAATGCACCGTTATTAAACAATGTTAAATAACATCACGTGTGTTCGGGACTATTTTGGGGTATCAGGTCATTCGAACGAGGGGCTTCGGTAGCACTGTCAACTGATACTCTGCAACGTCGACTCCTGGGAGGGGGGGGGGGGGGGGGGGGGGGGGGGGGAATCTTCTCTCGATAGACACTACTATTTTTCACTAGAGTCACATGGACACACCACGCATGCAAAACAGGAGCATTGACATATTTGCCTGAAATATTTCCAGTCCGGTGGTTTTGGCAGTTGCATGTAACAGGACGCATACATTTGGGATAGGGTATACGGACTCTCACTTTTCATTGTAGGAGAGCAGGCATCGTGGGAATGTAAAGTTTCAGTGCATCACTAATAAAACAAAGTATGATCAAGGCCGTAATTAACTTTTTTGACGGGGGGGCACTGATGATGTGGCACTGACCAAGTGGACAGTCGTTTGAAATTTCGTCCTCGTGTCAACCGATGCAGCTTCGTGTCGTGAATCTGTACATGTCGTGCTCCGACATTGAACATATTGTGAAGCTTGAAGGTAATTGCTACCAATTTCAGAACAGATAAACCATCTGCTGACTCGTATGAAGGGATATTTTAGCGGTATGTTAAAAATATGCTTTGGGTTGTTTTCTCCCTCGTCGCTCTTCAGTTTGTGAATCAGTTGTGTGTGTGTGTGTGTGTGTGTGTGTGTGCGTGCGTGTGTGTTCTACACAACTCCAATAGCCAACGTAAACTGGCTGTAATGTTAATACATGACGCTGCCATATAGGTACACAGGAATGGTATCATGTCTTGCTATTCTAGTGTAATCATGCCGTTTATTCCTTCATCCCATCAATTAATGAGGCCTGCTTGTCTCACCAGATAAGTGCATGTTCTAATGTGTTAAACTGTAAAGGGAGGAAAGGGGCTAATTTCACTTTGTCATGTATACTCTTTAAAAATGTAGTGGATAGTCGTAAAGTAATTAAAATGTACAAATTTGTAGGAGATATTAGTTTCTGGTAATTCTTGTAAGCTGATAATGATGAAAGAATTGGGAACACCTTACTGCCGGTAAGTAAATGTTATGACCGCCAGCTGAGGACGATATGAGTAAGATGGGAAATTTCAAAGTTGACGTTTTTTTTTCGAGAATCTGCACTTTACTAAGACAGTGTTATCGCATTTGTTACATTTGACCACTTTCCTAAAGGCATTGTGTGTTCGTAGCCTTCGACCATGGGAGCCGTGCCAATTGACACTTGTCAGAGGGGTACACAAAGTACGTGATCTGGACTACCAGTTGTCGGACTTTCATTTTGTGGAGGCCTCGGTAGCTGAGTGGGTCAGATTGCTGACTTTGTGTGCTGGTGATTAGGTGACTCACTCTGGTAGTGTGGGTTCGAATCCCGTATGGGACTCAACCAAAAAAAGGACGAGAATCTGTACTTTACTAAGAAATTGTTATCCCAAATATAACATTTGTTACATCTGACCACTTTCTAAAAGGCATTGTGTGTTCGTATATAAATATTAATGAGGACGACATATATGCACAAATACCAGATACTATTTTTGAATGAATAATTGACTGAATACTAATTCCTGTCTAGCCTTGGAATAACCCTCAACAGAAACACCCAAGATAAAAGTCAACAATCACGGAAATAAACTCTACAATATATGTGAGAATAATAACGTGTATATATTTAATTGAAGAATAGGAAGAGGCATGAATTCTGTAAAACAACGTGTAAAGAAGAAAAACTTCAGAAAGAATTTGTTTCATCTGAGAAGTCTTCTTCGGGACACTACTCTAGATAACATTTCTACTATCAACAACACCATTGGGTGTGTGTGTGTGGGGGGGGGGGGGGGGGGGGGGGAGGGGGGGGGATCAATACACTCCATTTTCGTTCAGCTAAAGACACATTAGGATTGTCACATAATTCACGTGCGCCTACAAGACGAACCCGGGTCTTCGGCGTGACGAGCTAACGCTTCATCCACTAGGCTACCCCATCGCCCCACCAGAAAGAATATATTGACGAGTGAGTGAGTATGGTTTTATGCCGCTTTTAGCAATATTCCAGCAATATCACGGCGGGAGACACCAGAAATGAGCTTCACACTTTGTACCCATGTCGGGAATCGAACCCGGGTCTTCGGCGTAACGAGGTAACGCCTTTAACCACCAGGCTACCCGACCGCTCCAAAATATTGACGAAGACCCTTTATCAGACATTGATGTCCAGACATGAACATTATACGTAATGACAATCCGCTTAACGAACCCATCACAACGGAAGAAGTTATAATAAGCTGTTATTTATTAATTTGAAGAACAACACAGCCAGTGGTGAAGACACTACCGATAATAAATATGTCGCCGGATACATTAAGGTTAGTTGCCAAGAGTGATCTCTATTTTATTTTACGGACGCTTCATCTCTCACTCTCACTCCTGGTTATCTTACCAGCAGTATCTCAAGCCCATTCCTGGGGTGTGACGTGGACACTTTCAAATGTCACTTTTTGTCACGCCATAGACGAGGGAAGCCCTGCTTTCTCACTTGACTAATCAAGTCATATTGATGTCATTTATATCTTTTTACAGATAATAAAATCCTTTTAACCTATCGTCACCGCCTCAGTCTACTCAATTACATTGTTGGCAAGGACCCGCGATATCGCCCGAACAGGGACTGAGGTAGTGCCACAACTTCATCAACAACCTCATCACAAAATCAACATCAGCACGACCGATTTCACCCCTTCATCTACATCGAAGTTGTTATGGTCAATGTAATCATCGTCAGCAACTGTGTCATCCATATCGCCTGAATCACCCTAACAGACTTTTTAAGTATATACTTTGACATTTTAATGATTTTATAATCATAAATCTACGTTGTCAAGCTACGATAATTTATATTCAGACTGTGATAGACATTATATTCAGGCAAGTGTGTATTGTAATATCTCCACCTGTACTTGTGGTGTATGGACTCGGAACACATCCGGCAAAGTTGACAGGTGATTTTTACAAACTGCAAAGATGAACTTTAACATCTACTGATTGTGTATTACACTTCTGATTTCACCCTGGAAATGTGTATGCTGTGGAATTCTGACATTTATACTGTATGTTTATGCTTTGGTACCAGCTATATTTATGTATTAGTATTATATTCTTATAAATCCATATAGTAGATACTTCAAGTGTTTATTATGTGATGATAAGAATATTGACTAACACTGCAGTTATTTATTAGTAGTTAGTTGATAGTTACTCTAAGATAATCATTAGTATTTACCTTTAGTTATTAATGTTATAGTTAGATATTGGGAAACAATTAGACAAGCTGTATAAACGATGTCTACCTAGATAGTGTCTCATCTTGGACTTTGCCATTTAATTTCTAAGATTGTTTATTCATTATTCACTATCGTAACTTGGCGTTGGTTTTAGTATTTACTTCATTGTGTGAATGAGAATGAGCGCGACCCACATCACCGGCATTAGCATTTACTAATGTACACAAGCACTTGTTTTCGCGGTCACTTTTCGCGTTCCGTGCTTTCACAAAGGTGATGCATCAAGTGTTCCCTTAAAGGTGATGCATCAAGTGTTCTACTTTCACTAGGCCAGCGGGCTACAGTTGACACTATCGTGAGGAAACGTGAAGGTCTATATTGCACTTTGGATAATCCGGAATCACTAATGCAAGCTCTCTACACGACTCGTCAACAGGACTCTGAATCAGTTGCATCATGAGGAAATTAGATTGGAAACCCTACTACAGAGAGCTACAGAGAGCCACAGATAGAGGAAGCTACATTGATGCTACGTCGAGAGATAGTATTCTGAGAAATAAATTCTGGAGTGGATTATTTCGCGAAGCATTAAAGAATGCTACCCGACCTGCATTTTACTCAGGACAGGATTTCGAGGATCTTCTGCATCCAAGGATGAGATCCAAGGCCCCACAGCAACCACACGTCAAGATATCTCAGCAGTTATCAGACGTTATAAAGAGACTGGACAAGCTGGAACTAGCGCAACCAAACCAACAGCCCCAGATGGACAACAAACTTCTGAAGCAGATCTTGGATAGACTTTCAGTCTTTAAAGCCCAGAAGGATTCTTCTACAGTTACAGGTATCCAAGTTAGAGGCCGAGGTCGTGGTAGAATTCGACGTGGGAGACGTGGTGGTGGATCTTTAAACTAAAATGGCCTACTGCTGAAGGGCTAGTAGAGACCAATGGAAGAGACAGCCCTAACCCAACAGATGTACATGACAGAATGGACCCGTGAAGATCCGGGCTAGAATAGGTCTTCAGCAACCCATGCTTGCCGTAAAAGGCGAATATGCTTGTCGTAAAAGGCGACTAACGGGATCGGGTGGTCAGGCTCGCTGACTTGGTTGATACATGTCATCGATCCCAATTGCGTGGATCGATGTTCATGATGAAAATCACTGGATTGTCTGGTCCAGACTCGATTTTTTACAGACCGCAGTCATATAGCTGGAATATTGCTGAGTCCGGCGTAAAACAACAAACCAAAACCAAAAAACGTGACAGAATGATCGGAGATGCTAATGAAACTCAAGTAGTCATCGCTGGTGTTAAATGTTCTGTACTTTTAGATACAGGATCCCAGATTACAACTGTCAGTCAAGGCCTTTACAACTCTACTTTATCAGAGATTGAATGTCAGTCCCTAAGTGAGTTTGAACTTCAAATAACTTGAGCTGCAGACACTGACATACCTTACTCTGGATACATTGATGTATCAATCTACATTGCTTGCTATGATGTCGAATTTCAGATTCCTTTACTAATAACCAAGGATACAAAATACAACATCCCTGCAGTGATCGGCATCAATGTTCTCAAGAGATTGAAATCCAGAACCCAGGAATTGACTACTGCTCTGGATTCAATTAGTTACCATGGCATTCTAGGAACAGTCAAGTTTACCAATAGTAAACCTGTCATTATTCAGCCAAATCAGATGATCACCCTCAGTGGAAACGTCATAGCCTAGGGAATTACACAGAACATATTGAGGCTGACTACGAAATGCATACAGGTCTGTCTGTTCGTCCTCGCCTAGTAGAAGTTGAAAATCATGGGAAGTTATCCAGAATACCAGTACGATGATGCAACCTGTCTACACAAGTCATCACCATTCGTGCCCCTGGATGTGTTTGCTAAGAAGACCCATCATGTATCAGAGGACACAACAGATACTTCTTCTAAGAACTGCAAATCAAGGATTGATCTCTTGATGATCCACACAGAAGCAAGTAGTCTCTGACATGCTACAGCGTTGGGATTGCCTCATGTCTTCAGGTATCACTGACTTAGGTTGTTGCAACACTGAATCAGGTTGACAGATGAGACTTCTTTCAAGGAGCCACATCGATGAATCCCTCCTGGATTATTTGAAGAAGAATGGAGCACCTACATGGAGCAATTAGAGAATCTCACAGTCTCTACTCATCTAATGTGGTCTTATTCTGCAAACAGGATAACAGTCTCCGTTTCTGTCTTGACATGAGTTTATTTAATTCAAGAACAGTTCGGGATTCCTACTCAATTCCAAGAATTGATAAAACCTTAGATTGTCTGTCTGGATTGAGATGGTTCTCAAAGTTGGACTTACGCTCTGGATACTGGCAAGTTGAGCTTGAGGAAAAGGATAAGGAGAAAACTGTATTTACCGTTGGACCTTTAGGTTTTTATAATGTAATAGAATGCCCTTCGATCTAACAAATGCTCCAGCAACATTTCAAAGGCTTATGGAGAAATGTATGGGAGATTTGAATGACAACATCATGTTCTCCAGCACAATTGATTGAGTATTTCAAAGACTCAGAAATAACGGACTCAAACTACAGGCGATTTGTGAAGGATTTTGCCAAGATCGCTAAGCTACTCAATGATTTGCTCATAGGACAAGGTAAGAAGAAGAGCAGGCGACCTACAAAAGAGAACAACAATTGGATCTGGTCAGATTATTATGCTGATTATTTCCTGCCTTTTGAGGTACACACAGATGCAAGCGGAACTGGACTTGGACTTTATCAGAAGCAACAAGGACGTTTGGGGGTTGTAGCCTATGCCAGTAGAGCTCTACGAAAGAGTGAGAAGAATAAGCCAGCTCACAAACTGGAATTTCTGGCGCTCAAGTGGGATATAGCTGACAAGTTCCACGAATATCTCTATGGAAACAAGTTTGAAGTGAATACAGAAATTAATCCTTTGACATATGTCCTCACAACTACAAAACTTGATGCCACTGGAAATCGCTGGCTAAGGCTCAGCACTTTCAGCATATGATTTCAAGATTATTTATCACCAGGGAAACAAGAAACAAGATGCAGATGGATTGTCCAGACGCCACGATCTTGCAAGAACATTAATCAAACTGGATATTCCAAGTATCAAGGCCATCTATCAAGGTCACCAGATGATAGGTACTCGCGCTGAAAGTCTCACCTTTCAAGAGGATGCCATATATCTAGAGGAACCATTCCTGCCTTTAGCCTTGAAAGAACACAACTGGAAAAAAGAGCAATCATTGGATAAAACACTTGCTCGGGTGATATCACTTTTGAACCCAGGACACAAGCTAATGGCAACGTTCGCTTGAAGATAAATCCGTCAGGAAACTCCTTCTGGAATGGGAGAAGATTATTATAAACAAAGGAGTTCTCTATCGAAGTGGCAAATAGTTCAGATGGAGTTGTACATCAAATTGTGTTACCAACCATACACAAGGAAACAGTTCTGAAGGCCATCCATGATAACACAGGAAATCAAGGCAGACCGCACTCTCGACTTTATTCGAAACAGGTTCTTCTGGGCTGGCATGAATGAGGATGTAGAGAAATACATTCGTAAATGTGAAAACTGCATCAGACGGAAATCACCTGTAACAAGGAAATAAGCTGAACTGATAGTTCCGGAAAGCTGGCTGACAGGTGTAATCAGGCCAGTTTACAAGAACATCGAAACCAACCTGAAAACTACAGACCAATCAAATTACACTCTCTCTGGGAAAACTGTTTAACTGCTTTGAATAACCGACTGACAACATTTCTTAATTTACTATCAGAAGCACAAGCTGGATTTAGAAGTGGATGCTCAACATGTAGATTGCATTTTACCTTACACAATATCAGGGGGGGAAATGATTTGTGCTTTCATTGATTTTCAAAAAGCTTTCCCCAACTTCAAGCGAATTATAACTTACGGCCATGGTGTAAATGGAAAGTGTCTTAATATCATACAAAATATGTATCAATCTATAAAACCATGTGACTCAAATAACATAAATACATATCAATACTTCCCCTGCTGTAAGGGTGTACGTCAAGGTGAATATTTAACCCCCGTTTTATTTGCACTATTTCTTAACGACCTCGAGCAGTTTCTACAGAATCATGATCGTACTGGTCTACAGTTCAATGACGAATCACTTTAGCAATTTATTGATACCTCCTTACAACTATTTATACGTTTATATGCCGACGGTATTATTAGCCAGCAACGAAAAAAGATCCACAAGCCTCATTGATCGCCTTTGGGAAATATGGTGATGAATCGAAACTCAAGGTAAATGTGGAAAACACTAAAGTCCTCACATTGGGTGATACGAAGTGAAACATCAGCATGTATCATGTATCTGAATAATACCCCATTGGAAAATGTCGACACTTATAACTATCTTGGTGTTAGCTTAAGTAGAAAGCGCCCATTTACTGACACCAAACAGTCGTTACAAGGTCAAAAATGCAATGCACTATGTTCATTCTATAATGATATTGCAATCTCAATACAATGTCATTTTAAATTTCTGATGCCCTTGACCCTACCCAAACTTACGGTTATGAAATAGGGGGTATGAAAATGTATTTTCAATTGAAAATGTACACTTAAAATTCATTAGTAAAGTTGTATGGGTTAAAAACAGCACCTTATTATATATGTTGATTATATATAGAGATTCCGGTAGAAAAAAATTATCTGTTGTTATTAACTCAAGAGCCGTGTCTATTCTGCGCATTCTGAATACCTTTTTATATACCCACGCAATCATTAACACTTTTATATATACCAAGGCAATCACAGTGACCTTTATATACACCCAGACAACTATTAACACATTTATATATATCCTGTCAATCATTAACACCTATATTTATATACCCAGATAAACATGAACACCTTTATATATACCCATGCAATCATGAACACCTTCATATATACCCAGGCGATCTTGAACACCAGTATATATACCCAGGAAATCGTGAGCACCTTTTTACATACTCAGGCAACCACAGTCACCTTTATATATATATTCAAGGAAATACAGCCACATGTACATATACTGAAGGAATATTAATCATGGTCACTTTTACTCCTTCCCCGCGCAAACACGGCCGACCTTATATATTCCCCACGTCGACACTGTCACCTTTACATATCCCCACGCAAACATTGTCACCTTTACACATTCCCCCCAATTAACAACAGATATGACTGTAAAGGTCAGGGAAGTACCCCATGACCTTGTGAACCAAACGTAAGTACACGACCTACATAAAACCAAAGAAAGCATTCGTGACCAACAAGTGTCATTCGGGGAGAAGCCGAATAGCGACTCGTGCCCGTCTCGTGGCCATTTTTGCGACTGGATTCCGTCTTAGCGCAAACGGGCATAGCGAAAAGAATTGTCAACTCATTGCGTAATGATTCACGTATATTTCCCCCATATATCATACATATTCCAGATGCTATTGAAAACACATCGGGACTTACAGTATTGTACAGAATGATTGAACACACCCAACTGCATCTTTGGTATTGTTTCAAATGCAAGACCTAAGTAAAGTAATGTAAATTATTACTCACCAAACCAGTAACCGCAAAGTGCAAGGTTTGAATATAACTATTTATAACCTATGTATACGTATTATAGTAATATCACTGACAACGTTAAAAGGGGGAATTCCAGAAAAATTATTAAAGGACGCTACAGGAACAGGACCAGTTTGTATACAGTTTTGAAGTTTCAACAGCATGGTCAAACATGCCTGAAACCGAAACAAACAATTTATTTTCGCTTCATTTAAATAGCACATCATGAACAGTTTCATAAAGCTCATTTAAATTAGGTTGTTTCTAGATAGTGGTCAATGCAAATGTTTGGAACCGAAATGTAAACACTTGTCTATCCGGAAAAGGGCATAACTGTACCTTAAATAATGTATTATTATGACCAAAACTACTATTTAATGTGACTGTTACATCATCAAATGGTTGGAATTCGATGCAATACTTACAGGGTATAATCAGATATGAGGCGCTCCACGTCATGTTATGACCACGTCATGTTATGACCACGTGCTGAATCATTTATACCCGCGCAAAATAATACCGGGCAGGTAAAATTGTATGGTCATAAAGTTACATATTCGGAAGTTTAAAATAAATTTACTTATTTTCATCTAATTAAAATCAGTGTAAACCATCAGAATAATTCCGCCTGCAATAACTAGTTGAGCCGACGTGAACGATCGATGAGCACTAACGGCAGCCATTACAGTCGGGTCGGGTCGGGTCGGGTCGGGTCGGGACGTGGGGATGGGCGCTCTTTATTTAGACGTGTATGAAGATACTGGAGTATGCTGATTTCGTAATAATTACTTAAAGTATTGCTATTATTGCTTATACTGATTGTTTATTTGTCGGATAAGTGTACGTTTAAGAAGGATAGCATTTATTTCAAGCCATTTTGCAGTTTGGAAAGTCCGGTCAAGGCGACCCGGAGAACCCCGTGACGTTATTAGGATGCCGTGACTCATGTTACCTTTGGTGTAAACAGCGTGTAGCCCGTGCCCACAGCCACAGTGGTACATGTAGGGTGCAAACGATGTAGTTCTTTCTTTGCATTCGTCACCACTCGCCCCTTTCCGTAACCTGCAAGAAGACTCGTCCCCCTGTAGATGAATGTCATTGCGAAAATACGACAAACCAATCAGAATGCGCGTATGACTTCAAATCTTCGGTCAAAGAATCCCTCAGTAATAATTTTTGACTTAACATAGGTCTTGCATTTAGACGGGTAGTAGAATGGGCCCGATTCTATCAATCGGCTGGTCAAATAAAAGAAGACATCATTCTTCTTCATTAGAAGAAGAAGTTTCTCAATTTGTGTCTGATTCCTGGCCAAAGTTCTTGGTTATTGAAGCTGCGGATGGAAGTCCATTGAAACTTAATCCATTTGCCGTCTCCAAGGGCATCCAAGGTGTCTGTGGGGACGTTAAAAATGTTACTCGACTGAGATGTGGTTCTCTTTTAGTGGAATGTGTAAGGAGACAACAATCTGTCAATCTGCTGGGTCTAAAGCAGTTTGTAAACATCCAGGTTGTTGTCTCAGTGCACACGACAAAGAACTCGTGTGGAGGCATTGTCAGAGACTGGTCACACTGTCTTTCTGACATGTCAGAAGAAGAAATTGCAGACGAGCTGAAATCTCAAGGTGTCACTGTTGTAAAACGGTTTACTAGGAAACAAGGTTCAGAAATCATAAACACGAATACTTACCTGTTTACCTTTGGACTGACAACTCTTCCCAAATCTGTTAAAGCCGGGTATTGCAACATCGGAGTGGAGGTATATGTACCAAATCCACTCCGTTGTTCTAAATGCCAAAAATTTGGACACAGTGCAAAATCTTGCCATGGCAAAACAAAATGTTCCTGTTGCGGTGAAGCTCATGAGAGCACTAATTGCACAAATGACATCAAGTGTGCCAACTGCAACGGTGAACATTTAACATCATCAAAATCTTGTCCAACATTTGAATATGAAGCAAAAATTATGAAACTCAAATGCACACAAAATATTTCTTATTTTGAAGCCAAAAAATTAGTTCCAGTTCAATCAAATCCATATCTTACATATTCAGCTGCAATTTCTTCTCCTGCTCCAGTTTCTGTTCCGAGACCAACAACAGCCTTCATCGAGATGTGATATTTCAAAGGCAAATTGGCCTTTATTTAAATCATTATGTGAGGAAATATGGACAACTGATATTTTAATAAATGTCCCTGATCCCATTCTGGTGTTCTCTGACAAACTGAATGAAATTGCTGAAGAAACTATTCCTAAGTCCTCTGTAATACCACACATTCGTAAACAATGGTTTGATACAGATTGTAAAAAGGCCAGAAAGATAAGGAAGAAGGCGGACAAGTATTTCCGTCGACATCCTACGGTACATAATTTTAATAATGTTAAAATAACAAACGCCAAGGCACGGCGTACATTTAAACAAACAAAACGCCAATCATGGAGAACGTATGTATCAAAAATCAATTCCCGAACTCCGATTTCAAAGGTGTGGAACATGATACAAAAAATCAAAGGTAGAGGTTCAAAGTCTGCTCTTCATCATCTTGAAGATGCTGATAGATTGCTAACTGACAAGACTGACATTGCAAATAAACTGGGCGAAACTTTGGCCAAAACACTCTTCATCATCTAATTACGTACTTAAATTTGGAAAATACAAACAGCAACAAGAGAAGAAAAGTATTGATTTTAGTTCCGACAATGGTGAAGATTATAACGAAATATTTTCAATTCATGAGCTAAATACTGCACTTGGACAAGCCCATGAAACTGCAACAAGTGCTGATAACATCCATTGTCAACTTCTGAAACTCCATTAAGGTTGTTGAGGAGGCCAAATTTTTGGGACTTGTTTTTGACCATCATTTGACCTATTTGCCGCATATTAAGTATCTGAAGAATAAATGCCTGAAGGCTTTAGATTTATTGAAAGTCTAAATTCTAAGTCAAATTCTAAGTGGGGAGGGGATCAGACAACCCTCCTCCACTTATACAGATCACTTATTCGCTCCAAATTAGATTATGGCTCGAATGTATATAGCGGAGCATGTTAGAGTAATCTCGAAAAATTAGATACAGTCCACGATCAAGGCCTAAGACTCTGTCTTGGCGCCTTCAGGACATCTCCTATTGATAGCCTTTATGTCGAAGCTGATGAGCCTTCTCTTCACCAACGCCGTATTAAATTGTCTCTACAGTTTATTACAAAACTACGTTCAAATCTATCAAATCCTGCTTATGATACAGTTTTTCATCGACAATATGAAGAACTGTTTCAGAAGAAACCTAAACATATTCCACCTCTTGGGATTCGGATGAAAACCCATATTACTGCTGCCAGTATAGAACTGGATACCGTATCTCCTTACAGACTATTTTCAACTCCCCCATGGCAATTGGTTCGACCGACAATGGACCTAACTCTTGCTAATAACAAAAAAAATCAGAAACTAATGAATTACAATATCAACAGGATTACATACAGTTGAAGCGCAATTATGATTCTCCCCGTTCTATTTTCACTGACGGATCCAAGGATGGTGGCAATGTTTCGAGTGCCACTGTCATTGGATCTAAAACTATCTCTTCCCGATTACCAGACAACAGCTGTATATTCACAGCCGAATCTAAGGCAATACTCACAGCTTTGGAATACATTCAACAGCAGTCCATCCACAAACAATTTATGATATTTTCTGATTCACTGTCCGTCTTCAGGCGATTAAAAACATGTCTTCGGGTCATCCATTCATCTTGAATGTATTAGAAATGTACAATGATCTTGCCACTGGCCAATACGACATTGCCTTCTGTTGGTTGCCCAGGCATGTCGGCATAGTGGGTAACACAATGGCTGATGCTGCTGTCAAGGCAGCACTCAACAAACCTGTGACACCACTTTTTATCCCATACAGTGATATTAAAGATCCTCCATTCTGTATCCCTTGTGATGAGAGAATCACCATCAAGCATGTTTTGCTTGATTGTGTCGATTTCTCTCTCACAAGGGATAAATATTATCATCCATCTTCTTTAAAGGATCTTTTGAATAATGTCAGTACTCATTTAATTCTTGAATTTTTAAGAGAAATAGAACTAATAGATAAATTTTGAATAGATGATATGCAATTTAAATAAGTTAAATATTAACATCAACTGAGATAATTGATGGTGGTGCCACTCGGATGGTTAAAGTAGCGTAAAAATATTGTCCTCCTGCTAGTGCCACGTAAATCCATTCTCGATCAAGGTAAGTAATATTGACATGTGTTTTAGAACCTAGATTGTATTGTCTTTTTTAATATTGGCTAGCATAAGGTACAGGCACTGGTAGCCAAAGTGATGGCATAAATCCTGCTGGGGAGTCCTGCAGGAAGCATAGGTACTGTTCCCATAATCTCCAGTAAGGTGGTAACTTTGGTTAGCAGTGGTCTATAGCCTTGTTTTAATTGATAGGACTTAATCTATTATAGCTATGTTTTTTAAAAGGAATTATGATCTAGTTTGTTTTATTAAAAACTGTGATATACCTTACTATTTTACTGTCCTTTGTCCACAGATATTTTAGATTTAATACCTAGTTCCCATCGCTATATGGCTGAAATATTGCCGATGCGATGTAAAATTTAACTCACTCACTCACTCATAATTGAGGGTTTGTGGCTGATTTAGACTCGGCTCATGGAAATACGCCCTAGACTTTAACTTTGTTCATAAATATTCTCATGGCCTAAAGTTATGAAAGGTATATGAAATATTAAGCTTCCTGTTTATTTAGTGCAGTTAAGGCATTGTTTCTGTACATTTTATTGGACTATTATGTGCAATTTCCAGGTTTGTGTTGTAATTTACCTTATTGTTAAATGTTCATGCCTTTGTGAAATAAACAAGCCCAACCAAGTATTACTGCTGTATTATAAGTGAATGTGTAAATTAAGGCAATGTAAAAGCCATATACTCAATGAAATCCTTTCTATCTGTTACAGTCAATCTAATGTTTGTACATGAGACACAAGAATAAGACAAGAATATAGAATCAAGATTATTGGTTGGAAGTTCATGTTGTAATCAACAAACAGCATATAATTTGGGTGACGGGTAAGAATTCACTTACTATCCAATTTGGACTTAAGTAATACCACCTAAATTAATTTACACTTAAACATAATGCATTTGCCTCATTTAGTAACAACAAAAGAAAACTTGTCAGTAAATAACTATTTGATTGGCATTCATAGAAGTTGGTAGGCCAATAAATAAAGATACAACTTTATGGATGACAACTTCTGGTAACTTGAATATAGCCACGTTTTTTGTGTAGATTCTAACAACGTTACCCAGCTTGATAACAGTGTAAGAATCTATTTCGAAACGTCGCTACATGCAATTAACCTGAAGTTGTTATACATAAAGTTTAATGTTTTCTTATTGTCTGCAAATTATTCCAGTAAATGAATGATGCTTTGGTTTGGTTGTTGGTTATATAAATATAAAATTTATGTATAATCTTAAAAATTATTGGGGTAACTCTTTTAGAATCTTTTATTGAGCTCCACAACAAATATACAGGTTCTGCATCTGAGGGCATCTTAGTCGAGCCAAGGCAGTCCTGATGTAATGACAGAAATACAATTGATATATGTTTCAGTACAAAATAGATTATGAACTTGTTTGTGAGCCAAGAGACATTATGCCAATGCAGTCCTGTTCATCCATAGTGTTTTATCTAATCATAAGTTCTTTCACTAATCTCTGAAAATTATTAATAGTATTAATATATTTAGATTTCTACATAAAGGTTAAAAGTGAGAAAGAAACTCTTGATAGGTCTGCATAACAAGAGGGATGACTGCAACGTTCCATTGAGACCAGGGATGGTTTCTGGTGTCGAATTTGGAACAGGTCTACCAAAGGTATACCAAGGAGTGTCTGGTATAACTGGAATACTTGTTGCCAGATATGAATGTGTCAGTCAACATGTATTTTTGTGGCGTTTTCATGGTTATCATACTATTTTGGAAAGAGCACTTTTACGACATTTAAAAAGATAAATCTTCAATATGAAGAGATATTTAATTAATCTTGAATGCTTTGTTGCTGTTCTTGCTTGAAATTCATTGAATTTTTGCTCGCATCATTCTTCGTATTTCATACATTATAAATACAGTACCACGTATTTGGTATCGTAAGAAACCTCATAGAACCTACTTTCTGAACAAAAATTATACCAGTTACGGAATTTTGTGACATCTTATATAAAAGTGTATTGCTGTCAAACTTCAGGAAGGTGCTAGTGCTTGTGACATTAGTGCATGTAATTGTGGGTCAGCTGCTGTCTCTGAAGTCCTACATGGAGAGCACCGGTAGATTGTGACAGGTTCAGTGCTGTTCACATGAACTAGTATTTGTTTTCACGCAGTTTCGATGTTTCAGGTACAAAATTTGGATTTCTCATCATTCTACGATTATTCTGAAACACGGGTGGTATTTGTTTTCAGTGTCACTCAGGTCATGTGTTCTATCATTATTGATACTATGTTCTAGTATTATTGATACTATGCCTGGGTATCATAGTCAATTATTATGAACATTTAATGAACAAGGGATGACTACATGTGCAGGTAACCTGTACAAATAAAATAAGAAAATAACAGTTATATAAACGTAAGATGCAGTCATGGTGTACCGGGTAATCATGTGTGCTTGAAATTATACATTACAATTCCTAATGGTATACTGTAAAAAACACTTGACGGATTATGAAAGCATCAAGTGTGTCATGTGACCTTGACATTAACCTTTGACCTTTAAACATGCATACGCATGTTTGTAAATAGCTGTATAAGTTATACAATCAATAACAAAAACATCAAGTAAAGCTTTAGCATTATCTTCGAAATAATAACTTTATTCGAAAGCCAGTAAAAGTCCTCGTTGCCATGGAAACTCCAAAAATGTTATTGTCCGACACTTGTTATCTTGGCAACATTGGATTTCATAAAGTGTCTCTGTAAATCGATTATGCTGGTCTTATACTTTTGTTCACACCAAAAGGAGTAGAAACATTCAATTTTAGTCCTGATTAACTCCAAAACTGATGAATATGCCCTTGGCCTTGGCCTTTGCCCTTGAAGATGTTTATCCATGTGTAGTTATGACGCAGAGTGCAGGATAACATGAACACTCGTAAACATCCAGGAAAAGCAACAGTTAGAGAATGACAAGATATCGTACATTTCTGTGCTACAATTGAATATGCATGGTAACCATGGACAGGCACCAAATGACATGTTTTCTAACATTTACCGTCGTGAAATTGATTTTATCAGAAAGGAAAGTAGATTCTGGGAGGTTTCTTATGATACCAAACACACAGTACTGTACTTATTATTTGCTTAGCAGTTAGGAATGATGCGAGATAAAGCATAGATAGTGAATCAACCAGGGTATGAAACTCCCAAAAATTTCAGCCAGACCACAGGACTGGCTAGCTGAAATACTTGCCAGCCCTGACCAAAACCTGCCTGCCCACTATAATCATATGTTTCTCAGGATTATTTAATTAAAAATATGAAAACTGATTCCTTGTAGCATAAGCGCATCGCTAAATGTTAGGTTGTCTAAAAGCTAACTGGGTTTCTTTTTGGTTACATTTTATCATTCATCTTTACATGTGAATTAATGCTTATCATCGGGAAATATTTAGAACATTTTCACCTATGAAATATAACCCGACCGTCGGGCAGGGGGATTTGAAAATCTGACAGCCCGAGTTGAAATCAACCCGTCTCGGACGGTCGGGCAGGCAGGTATTTCGAACGCTGAATCAACCAAGAGCAGCGAAAGGCAACAAGATAGCAAGTGATGACGTCACCAGTTACGGGGTTGGACGTTGTGACGTCACCTGAAAGGAGATGGCTGGATAATGATGTCATAGTGTAAACAAGGGACAAGTATAAACAGGAAATGGGAAAGAAGATGGTTGAGCGGATTTCAATAAACGCATTTAGTGTATAGCACTAAATGCAGTAGCAGTTGTGTTCTTTCCACAATAGCATGGTTACCATAATGGAAACTCACCATAAATGAAATTTTGCCTGACACGTTCATGTCTGACATCAAAGGTTTTGGCAAACTAGAGATACAAGCTTTCAAGCGATACCAAATATACTTTTTACACCTCCGGTAGACCTATTGCCTTTATTTTGCTATCGCCATTAGTTTGCTCGCTGGTTGTAGATTGCCACATTAGTTTTCATTCAAGGCCTCAGTAAAGCTTTAAAACGTTTTATGGTAGACAAATGTGAAATATTATGTCCGATGCAATTCCCTATTTTGACCACCTGGTGTCATCACTATTTGATAGTGATGCATAAACATATGCTCATGATATAGTCTGAAGCTTACAACGGACTCTGCTTTTCGCAGAGATTTCCTATGAATATGGAAGCGTTTTGTCGCGCTTTTTTTCAACTTTCCAATTGTCAGCTTACGCTTTGTGTAAACCAATACTCCATACACTTTTTTCACTTTAGCTTTAGTATGCGGTGATGTCTTCTATAGACATTTATGTGCTGTGGGTTGAGGAAAGAACGTTCTTTCTTTAGTTTTTCATTCATTTAAAATCGTATTAAAAAAATTACAAGTATGGTAGCTGTTCATCTGAGATATATGGAACTACGTGTATTATAAAGATTACAGTCATGACATCAGATACATTTCACGAACAGGAAATACATGGCTAATAAATTTTTCATCGTGTACATCAAACAGGTTTTAGTGTCTTTGACGTGATAGTGATAATTATTGTTGGAAAACACATATACAAATGCGATGTAGTGTTTCTTTACACTATGGAATTGTCCAGGCTGAAGATACATCACTATAAAAGACTGGCCATAAATAGCAACTTTCTTAAAGCATTTTCTTCCTGAATTAGCTCCTAAGAAATATTTCACAGTTTTCTGCTATTTCACAGACATATTTTTTTTTTAATTTATGAAATCTTTCATTTGCCTCATGGAATGGTAGGTATATGAGGATTGATTATCGATATTTATTCGTTTTTACTTTTCATATTATGATGCTTTTTATGCATAATTCTATAACGAAACAATAGTCAACGTTGCAACGACATTTACCTTAAAGAGACATTAAGGTATTTTGCCGTCCGACCAAGAACAATCGCAAACCATCGATAGCTACCGGCACTCCTGGTAATAAGTATTGAATTATGAACAAATTAACGTTATTAATCCTTTAAAATCAGAGACCACATGGCGATAGGTGATATTCGCCCATGTTTCGGTTTGCCTTGAACACAAGCTCATTAGCTTTGAATCACAGTTTGACAATATGTAACATATTAAAACACGTTATTGTGATCATATAAATGTATCGATGACTGAGCCAATAAGTTTACTTGAATTGTATGGCAGCTTGATGAATCCTCTTACCGTGGAACTAAGACAGACATTTTCCAGACATGCCTGTACAGCCTGATGTCGTTTAGGGTGCACAAATCAACTGCACAATATAATTGTACAAAACAAGTGTACAATGCATGTGACGAATATAAATTACAGTCGATAGAACCACATCATCTTTTCGCTTACGTTTCGTTGTCATTGGTCAACTTACACAGTCATGTGACCATCATACAGGTGCACCGTGTGTACAAAGCTGTAACATACACAATACAAACAATTAGAAACAGGTGGTCAATATTTAGATACTTAACGAGTCAAAAGAAGAATGTTGGCTACGTTCTAAGCTGAAAATGCAGAAACGTGTCCTTGAGAAACCTTGTGTGCAACGTGCACCACCATCAACAGCTGCACGACAGCACGCAACTACAACATTAGTCGATGCCAAAGCCCTGTTGCTTGTGTTTGGTCAGTATGAATATATTTGCTTTCAAATGACATAAAATGATCCAATGTACATATGCTGTATTTGTTAAACTACGTGTAAATACTCCCATGTGTATTCGGAAGACACCTTTTCTCATAAGTAAACCATTTTTTGTTGTTTCAAAAGAGTCGGTGTAAATACGGGGAAATGTTGCGAATCAATGCACCGATGGCGTGCTGTTTATTTGCGTGAATATGACTAATGACAATATGTTAGGTAACCGTGCCTTCTGACGTCACGGGCACCTGTTGGGGGTTACAGTGGCTATAAAATGCCACGGCTTTAGGGTTCTGAACATCATCATCATGAAGTCGTTACTGGTGTTGTGTTTGCTGGTCTGCCTGGCTGTTGCCTACGTTGGCGCACAAAAACGGTTTTACGCATACGCATACTCTTCTGGGCAGACAGGAAGTGGATACAGCAGATATAGAGCACCAAGATACAGCGGCTCCCAAGGAAGTACATACGGCAGATACAGAACACCAACATACAGCGGCTCCCAAGGAAGTACATACGGCAGATACAGAACACCAACATACAGCGGCTCCCAAGGAAGTACATACGGCAGATACAGGAGACCAACATACAGCGGCTCCCGTTGGCAGTAAGTGTGGCTGCATATCACATTAGGATGGAACGTTTGTGTCACACTGTAGACGAAGGATGATTTCATATTTGAATAATTACACACTTTATTCTGCGTATGTATTCAGTCAATAGTTCTATGGTTACTTCTTTACACATTTGTCATTCCCATTCATTCTGGGGCACTGGTGGCCCAGTCGTCTAAGGCGCCGCAATTACAATCATACAGTATATCACTTCAGGTTGGTGTAGTCATTTAACATTACCTTCACAGTTAAAGTGGGGGCACGGTTGGCACAGTCGTCTAAGGTGCCGCGTCTAAAGTATCGCTGTGCAACCGATCCAGGACAGGGGGCACGGGTGACCCAGTCGTCTAAGGAGTCGCGATTCGCTGTGCAGAGTTGCGTCCCTTGGGCACGCCAGAAACCTATGATTGTGGGTTCGAATCCCGGTTCGCCCCGATTATGTTTCTAGGTTTGTCAGCACCATACCCGTGCTCGTGGGTTTCATCGAAGTGGTAAACGTCTGAGACCTGCATCACTTCGGGCTTTCCGCCCACATTAAGCTGACACGCCGTGCTATAACTGGAATACTGTTAAAAGCGGCGTTAAACCCAACTCACTCACTCACTTATTCATTCTACAGATTTGGGTTTGTTCACGTGTCTCTTTGTTTATCTGTATGGGCAATCACAAAAAATAAATGTATCTTTCATTTTCATTTTGTTGAAAGGTACAACCACCCCCAGCCTACTACCACTACTCCCCCTCCCGTTACCTTCCCGTCAGAACTTTACAACCAGCTTCCAGAAGACATTCTCGGCAACGCTCTGTGCTACATGCTAGGAACAAACCGTTACATCCAAAATGCGGCTTTACTTCGCATATTCCACACCCATCCGCATCAAGCTCTTCAAATCTACACAATTATGCGACAGATGGTAAACTCTAACATCAAGGAAGGTCTCGCTGTTGTACGCGATGAAGGTAAAGGAATTTTTCCCTTTATGACAAGTTTATGTACAACAATAGATGTCCAAAATAAAATCTCTCAGACAAAATGTGCCTACTGAGCATAAACGATGCACATAAATTTAATGACTTAAAATGATCATGATTTCGTTTGCATGGGTTGCTGAAGACCTATCTTCATGGATTATTATTATTATTATCAGCACTCGATGCCATTTCCCCTGCTGGAAAGGAGAAGATGTGCAATCTGCTTCAAAACATGCCAGACAACTACAACGCCTGCGGCTTCCAAGACCTCGTCAGCATCTTGGCCAACGACTGCACACAGCAGGTCAACAACACCGTGCTAACAACACCTACGCCACCTGCACCAACTACAACGAAAGCAACTACAGCTGCACCAACTACAGCGAAAGCAACTACAACTACAACAACTACAACAACGACTGCTGCTACTACGACAACAACAACATCAACAACGACTGCTGCTACTACGACAACAACAACATCAACAACGACCCCTACTCCCACTCTTAGTAAGTCTATATTGATAAAGCAATATCATAGTGCATATCTTCGAGGATTAGCATGTCCGAAGTAGATACACCAGTGACTCATGATCAGAATGTTCCTGAACCCAAAACCTTTGGATTTTGAAGTCGTACCAGCAAGGCTGTAAATATGGGAGGCGTAAGTTGGCTTCCATTCGAACTCAAACGAGTTTCACACTTTGCATCCTTCAGGACCATCCAATGCTAATTGTACCCTGAATGGGGGATTATGTTTATGACGACTTTAATGTTTACCAGTGACTCTTTCTGATCCCCTCAATTTTACGTATTTTAACACTGGTGCATGCGTCTTCGAATAACTTCCCTTACCAATGACATCTCCCCTCATCAGATAACAGACCAACCAACCCCCTACTGTGGATCTGATCCCCACAATAGTCATGTCATTCTTGAATAGAAATAAACAATAGTCACCATCCACGTTATTTGACACCATACTCTGGTATACAGGACAAGGATGTACTACATGATATTTTAGTTTTGTTATGTTATCGCTTCACTCCAAACATGTTTATTATTTTGTAAGGAAAATGGAATTGACAACGATTGGTTTCTTCACATGTTTTAAAATGTTTTCTTTTGAAAAACACAGATCATTGTGGATAATGTGTCCTAGATCGGTTGCTAGGGTCATCATACAATATATCACTTCAGGCTGGTGTAGTCATTTCACATTACCTTCACAGTTAAAGTGGGGGTACGGGTGGCCAAGTCTTCTAAGGTGCAGAGTTGTGTCCCTTGGGCATGCCAGGAACTATGATTGTGGGTTCGAATCCCTGTTCGCCCCGATTATGTTTCTAGGTTTGTCAGCACCATACCCGTGCTCGTGGGTTTAAACGAAGTGGTACACGTCCTGCAGATCATTGTGGATAATGTGTCCTAGATCGGTTGCTAGGGTCATCATACAATATATCACTTCAGGCTGGTGTAGTCATTTCACATTACCTTCACAGTTAAAGTGGGGGCACGGTTGGCCCAGTCGTCTAAGGTACCGCGTCTAAAGTATCGCTGTGCAGAGTTGCGTCCCTTGGACACACCAGAAACCTATGATTGTGGGTTCGAATCCGAACGGTTACGTTTCTATTATTCGATTATGTTTCTAGGTTTGTCAGCACCATACCCGCGCTCGTGGGTTTCACCGAAGTGGTAAACGTCCTGTATCACTTTGTGATTTTTCTCCCACATTAAGCTGACACGCCGCGATATAACTGGAATACTGTTAAAGGCAGTGTTCAACCAAACTCACTCACTCACTCACAGTTAAAGTGCTTTCAAATTTTGACAAAGTTTATAGACTTGACAATGTTAATCATTCTTCAGATTGCAACGATATAACTTCTATCCGAAGTGTTGCCATAACAACAAGAATTGTTGGAGGCTTCGCAGCACAGCAGGGTGCCTTCGACTCCTACGCCTCCCTCAACATCGGAGGCAGCGCTAACCCCGTGTGTGGAGCTACAATCATCGACTCCTGCACTATTCTGACAGCTGCACATTGCGTTAAGTAAGTACATCAACCTTATAATGCCCATTGTGCTAAGTAAGTACATCGTCTTTACATTGCCCATTGTTTTCAGTACGTTCACCCACGTTCTACTGCCCATTGTGTTCAGTAGGTACATCAACCTTATACTGCCCATTGTGTTAAGTAAGTACATCAACCTTATAATGCCCATTGTGCTAAGTAAGTACATCAACCTTATAATGCCCATTGTGCTAAGTAAGTACATCAACCTTATAATGCCCATTGTGTTAAGTAAGTACATCAACCTTATACTGCCCATTGTGCTAAGTAAGTACATCAACCTTATAATGCCCATTGTGCTAAGTAAGTACATCGTCTTTACATTGCCCATTGTTTTCAGTACGTTCACCCACGTTCTACTGCCCATTGTGTTCAGTAGGTACATCAACCTTATACTGCCCATTGTGTTAAGTAAGTACATCAACCTTATAATGCCCATTGTGCTAAGTAAGTACATCAACCTTATAATGCCCATTGTGCTAAGTAAGTACATCAACCTTATAATGCCCATTGTGTTAAGTAAGTACATCAACCTTATAATGCCCATTGTGCTAAGTAAGTACATCAACCTTATAATGCCCATTGTGCTAAGTAAGTACATCAACCTTATAATGCCCATTGTGTTCAGTAGGTACATCAACCTTATACTGCCCATTGTGTTAAGTAAGTACATCAACCTTATACTGCCCATTGTTTTCAGTAAGTACATCCACGTTATCCTGCCCATTGTGTTAAGTAAGTACATCAACCTTATAATGCTCATTGTGTTAAGTACGTACATCAACTTATACTGCCCATTGTGTTAAGTGAGTACAGCCACGTTATCCTGCCCATTGTGTTAAGTAAGTACATCAACCTTATGCTGCACTTAGTGTTAAGTAAGTACATCAACCTTATACTGCCCATTGTGTTAAGTAAGTACATCAACCTTATACTGCCCATTGTGTTAAGTACGTATATCAACTTATACTGCCCATTTCGTTAAGTAAGTACATCAACCTTATACTGCCCATTGTGTTAAGTAAGTACATCAACCTTATAATGTTCATTGTGTTAAGTAAGTACATCCACGTTATCCTGCCCATTGTGTTAAGTAAGTACATCAACCTTATAATGTTCATTGTGTTAAGTAAGTACATCAACCTTATGCTGCACATTGTGTTAAGTAAGTACATCCACGTTATCCTGCCCATTGTGTTAAGTAAGTACATCAACCTTATAATGTTCATTGTGTTAAGTAAGTACATCAACCTTATACTGCCCATTGTGTTAAGTACGTATATCAACTTATACTGCCCATTTCGTTAAGTAAGTACATCAACCTTATACTGCCCATTGTGTTAAGTAAGTACATCAACCTTATAATGTTCATTGTGTTAAGTACGTACATCAACCTTATACTGCCCATTGTGTTAAGTAAGTACATCAACTTATACTGTCCATTGTGTTCAGAAAGTATATCAACCTTATACTGCCCATTGTGTTAAGTAAGTACATCAACCTTATACTGCCCATTGTGTTAAGTAAGTACATCAACCTTATACTGCCCATTGTGTTAAGTAAGTATATCAACTTATACTGCCCATTGTGTTAAGTAAGTACAGCCACGTTATCCTGCCCATTGTGTTAAGTAAGTACATCAACCTTATGCTGCACTTAGTGTTAAGTAAGTACATCAACCTTATACTGCCCATTGTGTTAAGTAAGTACATCAACCTTATACTGCCCATTGTGTTAAGTAAGTACATCAACCTTATGCTGCACTTTGTGTTAAGTAAGTACATCAACCTTATACTGCCCATTGTGTTAAGTACGTATATCAACTTATACTGCCCATTTCGTTAAGTAAGTACATCCACGTTATCCTGCCGATTGTGTTAAGTAAGTACATCAACCTTATAATGTTCATTGTGTTAAGTTAGTACATCAACCTTATACTGCTCATTGTGTTAAGTACGTACATCAACCTTATACTGCCCATTGTGTTAAGTAAGTACATCAACTTATACTGTCCATTGTGTTCAGAAAGTATATCAACCTTATACTGCCCATTGTGTTAAGTAAGTACATCAACCTTATACTGCCCATTGTGTTAAGTAAGTACATCAACCTTATACTGCCCATTGTGTTAAGTAAGTATATCAACTTATACTGCCCATTGTGTTAAGTAAGTACAGCCACGTTATCCTGCCCATTGTGTTAAGTACGTACATCAACCTTATACTGCCCATTGTGTTCCGTAAGTACATCAACTTATACTGCCCATTGTGTTCAGTAAGTACATCAATTTATACTGCCCATTGTGTTCAGTACGTAGACCCATGTTCTACTGTCCAATCCGGTCTTCTTGGTGGGACAGGATCCGTTCACCTTTTCGCGAACAACTGCTAACATCACTGTTTATAGTGATTCATAAACACCTGCTAACATCACTGTTGATAGTGATTCATAAACACCTGCTCATGAAACATTGGGAAGCGAACAAAAGAGATTTCTTATGAATATGGAAAGTGTTTTGACGCATATATTTGGGTATCACATGAGACAGGTATACCTATACATTCTGGTTGACGTTCAGTTGTTTGATAGATATTTGTTGGCAAAGGAAACACTGCCCTAACCCAATTTGTACCTTTCTTGTCTAGTGGCCAGACTGCTGATCAAATCAAAGTCAATGTCGGCGACCACACAACCGTAGCATCAACCACGCAGCTCAACGTCAACAGCGTCACAGTCCATGAGAACTACAACACTCAAACTACAGGTAAGGGCGGACCATATGATTTCTAAGGGTGGGGACAGGTTTATTTAGGAGATTTTGTTTGAAAAAAAATAACTCAATAAAAAGTATCAAACACAATATGGGCATCCTCACATACAGAATATTTCGTGAGCAAAGCCATAATCTTTGACAAAGAGACAGCGTGCCTGTAACCCGTATTTATTAACAATCATTTCAAATCGTCCATTTTAAAAGGCCATAACAGCTGTTGAATGTGATGGGATATGTCCATTAAGCACCATATACCCTTAATTGGAACCTGGCGAGCAAAAGAAAAGTTACCAGTCAACATTGTTCCTAAAAACAGAACAGAAAGATACTGGTATGGTCAAAAGACATGAATTAACAACATCATTCCAAGTTCCGCCATGAGAATCAAGTTGGCCTAAAGTGTACCCTTTTGCAGTTTGAGATGCATCAGTTGTGAGGATAAAGGGTTTGGTTTGCTCGGGACATGCAAGGATGGGGGCTGTTGTAAGGGCTTGCTTTGGCTTTGCGAATGTATGTTGGCAATTGTTTGACCAATCGAAAGACGCATCTTTTTTCAGAAGGTTTTGTAGAGGGAGCGATGCCAGAAAGGTTTGGTAAACGTTGTGACAATAAGAGATCTAAGAAATGACACACGTCATGGACATTTTTAGAGGGTGGGATCGGTGGGACTGAATCTATTTTTGAAGTATATCGACATGGATGCCATCTTTGCTGATGATATGCCCTAAGTAGGTGACTTGTTTTGTCTCAAATTTACACTTGCTTAGTTTTCAAGTTAATGTTCATGGCACTACACAGTTTTAGCAAATAATGCTAATTTAAGGAGAGTAGGGTTGATGGTGTTGGCTGAAAAGGTGAGTTGGATGAGCAATAGGAGCATTTTGAGGCCAATGAGGAGGCGAGTCCATCCAAAATCACCATCAGGTGTAGTTTAGGCCGACTTGTGTTTTGCATCTGGATGGAGTTGTATTTGTCAAAAGCCACTCGTACAATCAAGCACACTATGAATATTGGCAGAGGTGGTAGAGGGAAAACATGTAGGCTTGGTAACTGCGTTGAGGCGTCTTTAATCTGCGGCGAAGCGGTAAGAGCTGTCACGTCTTTTTTAACCTTGACAATAGGAGAGTACCTTTCAGAAGAACTGTCTGAATGATATCAGCTTCAAAGATTGCACCCGTCTGGAACATTCTTCCCCAATGGGTGCGTTTTGCCTATAAGAGGGAGTCTATTGGATCTGGTGTCACCTGTTTCTATTCTGTGATGATGTAAGTGAGTGTGTCCTAATTCTGACCAGTCTGAGGCAAAAACTGATCTTTGCGATTGGAGAAATGCATTTTACTTTGTACTTGGACTTTCAATATTTTTAAAATGCTTTTGGGGACAAAAGCTCCACGACGTTTAGGCGTATTGTTATGGTTCATGGCTAGTTGTGGCATCAGCCAAGGCCGCCGCCTCACCAACGACGTTGACATAGACGATGACGTATCACCCCTATCCTGTCTATCCAGTGTGCCTGTAACGGACCATCAGCCTGGTGACTGGCATTCGGCTACAGCCAAACCTCATTGCAACGTGGTCATGCGTTGCTTCTTGATGTATCATACCAATGGCTTGTTCTTTCAGTACCATTAATCTCAGCATGTTATTTGTCACTGTCCAACGGTTTTGGTGTGAATGAACAGTACATCGTTCCTTCTAGATCCATATCTTTGTAGGCAGGCATGCTGCAAGTGCAGCAAAGGTTTCACATTAAACTCAAGTTCCACTGATCTGGGTAATGAAGCACGTGCATTAATCAGCAAACTGTTGTGGTTGTGTTTGGGCGATCGATTCTCAACCTTTTTGTAACTCTATTCGGGGTTTGGACACAACGTGTTATGCTATTTATGTCTATCATCCGCATCATCTAGGTAATTGAAAAGTACATTCCTCCAGTAGCTGTGAGCACAAACATTTTTGCTGCAGATGGTGCTGTAAAAGAATTATTTATCATTGTATGTAATGCTTTATTATCCTGCTATTTTCATTGTCCTGTTTTAAATTCACCTACATCAGTACTGTTTTAGTGAAAAGTGAGAAAATGATAATATAATAATAAAATGATGAAAATGAAATGAAAATAAAAAAAGAATCTCAGCTCCTAAAAATGAAGGAAAAAACATGACTGTACCCGAAACACACACACACACACACACACACACACATGCCCATGATAGCTACAACACTCAGACTACAGGTAATAATCACAGCCCATGACAGCTACAACACTCAAACTACAGGTAATAATCACAGCCCATGACAGCTACAACACTCAAACTACAGGTAATAATCACAGTTCATGAGAGCTACAACACTCAAACTACAGGTAATAATCACAGCCCACGACAGCTACAACACTCAAACTACAGGTAATAATCACAGCCCATGACAGCTACAACACTCACACTACAGGTAATAATCACAGCCCATGACAGCTACAACACTCAAACTACAGGTAATAATCACAGCCCATGACAGCTACAACACTCAAACTACAGGTAATAATCACAGCCCACGAGAACTACAATACTCAAACTACAGGTAAAAGACACGGCCCATGAGAACTACAACACACAAACTACAGGTAAAAGACACGGCCCACGAGGACTACCACACTCAAACTACAGGTAAAAGACACGGCCCATGAGAACTACAACACTCAAACTACAGGTAAAAGACACGGCCCACGAGAACTACAACACTCAAACTACAGGTAAAAGACACGGCCCATGAGAACTACAAACTACAGGAATCTATTGCAGTCCAAACTAGATCTAATTCAAAGACATCCTATATCCAATATTGTCATTATTATTTCGAAAATGCTGTTGAACTCAGATTGTTCCTTTACGAGCTTGCTTACGTTACAGCCAATGATGTAGCGATCCTGAAGGTCGACCCCATTGACTTCAACGCCATCCCCAACACCGCACCAGCCTGCCTCGCCACCGCCGACTACGCTCTGACAGGACAAGACTGCACTGCAGTTGGAGTTGGAACCACCAGCTTTGGTAATCCCACAATGTCGTTATGCAGTTTTTTAAATGTGGTTCATTCGAAATTTGCTCTGTTAACTATAACGTCGGCCCTGTTCATTGTCGAATTTCAATAGTGACTGATGCTTTTACGCAGCTTCTGTTAGTTTTCAAGTTTTATGATCACGGATGATGTCAAGGATTGGCTTGACATAATGAGTTTTACTTGTGTCCGCTAGGTGGCCAGCAGCCAGATAATTACCTCCTGCAACAAGTGTCCGTTCCAACTCAGGACGGCAACACCTGCGACCAAGACCAAAGCATCCTCGTCCAGATGACCGACCCCAACAACCAGATCTGTGCTGGTCAAGCGGGCAAAGACTCCTGCCAGGTCAGTATAGGCGTCCACTGACAATCGCAACATAAATGAGGCTTTAAGCAGAGGTTTCCTATGATTATGTAAAGAGTCGTGTATTAATGATTATGACACACGCGTTACCTGTGGTGTAAACAGCATGCAACCTTTGATCACAGCCACAATGGTACTCGTTTATAACGAACATGCTTACAACGAACTGGCAGATATAACGAACCTATTTTTCAGTCCCGGCCATTTGTTGTATATATGCTGTATATATGCTTATAACGAACTGCGGTTATTATGAACTAAAATTAGTGGTCACTTTGAGTTCGTTATCAGCGTAGTTTACTGCAGTTATTTTGTTGGTTTTATGTAGGTCGTACACATAATGTGATGCCACAAGGCTATTGGGCACTACTCTTACACATACAGTATTATGGATAACTGGAAGCAGTTTAGGGTCCCTTGGTCGCTCACCTATGTGTTGGGCATACCTTGCTGGAAGAACAATTTAACACTATCTGCATAGGGGAAATGTGAAAGTGACAACGTGGAAAATATGTGAGGTTTCCGTCGGGATGTGTAAAGGTGACTGTGATTACCTGGGTATATATAAAGGTGGCTGTGATTGCCTGGGTATATATAAAGGTGACTGTTTGCCTGGGTATATATAAAGGTGACTGTTTGCCTGGGTATATATAAAGGTGACTGTTTACCTGGGTATATATAAAGGTGGCTGTGATTGCCTGGGTATATATAAAGGTGACTGTTTGCCTGGGTATATATAAAGGTGGCTGTGATTGCCTGGGTATACATAAAGGTGGCTGTGATTGCCTTGGTATATATAAAGGTGACTGTAATTGCCTGGGTATATATAAAGGTGACTGTGACTGCCTGGGTATATATAGAGGTGGCTGTGACTGCCTGGATATATATAAAGGTGGCTGTGACTGCCTGGGTATATATAGAGGTGGCTGTGACTGCCTGGGTATATTTTGAGGTGGCTGTGCTGCCTTGGTATATATAGAGGTGGCTGTGACTGCCTGGGTATATATAGAGGTGGCTATGACTGCCTTGGTATATATAGAGGTGGCTGTGACTGCCTGGGTATATATAGAGGTGACTGTGACTGCCTGGGTATATATAGAGGTGGCTGTGACTGCCTGGGTATATATAGAGGTGGATGTGACTGCCTGGGTATATATAAAGGAGACTGTGACTGCCTGGGTAAAAAGGTGACTGTGACTGCCTGGGTATATATAAAGGTGACTGTGACTGCCTGGGTATATATAGAGGTGGCTGTGACTGCCTGGGTATATATAGAGGTGGCTGTGACTGCCTGGGTATATATAGATGTGGCTTTGACTGCCTGGGTATATATAAAGGTGACTGTGACTGCCTGGGTATATATAGAGGTGGCTGTGACTGCCTGGGTATATATAGAGGTGGCTGTGACTGCCTGGGTATATATAAAGGTGACTGTGACTGCCTGGGTATATATAGAGGTGACTGTGACTGCCTGGGTATATATAGAGGTGGCTGTGACTGCCTGGGTATATATAGAGGTGGCTGTGACTGCCTGGGTATATATAAAGGTGGCTGTGATTGCCTGGGTATATATAAAGGTGACTGTAATTGCCTGGGTATATATAAAGGTGACTGTGACTGCCTGGGTATATATAGAGGTGGCTGTGACTGCCTGGGTATATATAGAGGTGGCTGTGACTGCCTGGGTATATATAGAGGTGGCAGTGATTGCCTGGGTATATATAGAGGTGGCTGTGACTGCCTGGGTATATATAGAGACGGCTGTGACTGCCTGGGTATATATAAAGGTGACTGTGACTGCCTGGGTATATATAGAGGTGACTGTGACTGCCTGGGTACATATAGAGGTGGCTGTGACTGCCTGGGTATATATAAAGGTGACTGTGACTGCCTGGGTATATATAGAGGTGACTGTGACTGCCTGGGTACATATAGAGGTGGCTGTGACTGCCTGGGTATATATAAAGGTGACTGTGACTGCCTGGGTATATATAGAGACGGCTGTGACTGCCTGGGTATATATAAAGGTGACTGTGACTGCCTGGGTATATATAGAGGTGACTGTGACTGCCTGGGTACATATAGAGGTGGCTGTGACTGCCTGGGTATATATAAAGGTGATTGTGACTGCCTGGGTATATATAGAGGTGGCTGTGACTGCCTGGGTATATATAGAGGTGGCTGTGACTGCCTGGGTATATATAGAGGTGGCTGTGACTGCCTGGGTATATATAGAGGTGGCTGTGACTGCCTGGGTATATATAAAGGAGGTGTTTTGTGTGTCTTGTTATTGGCACTTCATAAAAGATAAATGTTGGTGACGTCATGGACAATAATGTGTGGTTCTTCTTCAGGGTGATTCTGGTGGTCCTCTGTACTGCCAGCAGGACGGTCAACAAGTTCTGACAGGTGTTGTGTCCTACGGTGTTGACTGTGGTCAAGACGGTTTTCCTGGTGTCTACGCCAAGGTGTCCAGCTATGCTGACTGGATCGCTGCTCGTTCTGGCTGTTAAACTACGAACGCTGTGTGTAATAAATACTTACAAAATAAATTTATCATGTAATTGTCCTTTCGTTGTACAATCATTTCTGAGAAACACCGATTTTACGGAGCATGTGTGAGATTTGTTTGAACTCTAACGAAACTATTAACTCATTCACTCGATGGTACAAAATTGAATTTGGCAAAATGAAATGACCACGCTGTACTCTTACTCTCACGTGAAGGGAGCTCCTGCTTAATAACACCAAGTGCGATCGGGACTATTTTGGGTATCAGGTGGTCATTCGAAAGGGTACGTCAGTAGAACTGTGCAGCTGTACTCTGCAACGTCTACTCTACTCCTAGACGGATATAATCTACTCCCGATAGAAACTACTATTTTTCATATTTTACTTGAATATGTCAAGTCCATGAGTTTTAACACTTGCCGATCACAGGACTATCACCCTTGCATTACAGTAGTGCGATTGTCCTTCCAACTTGATCTGTTGATAGGCTTGACTCAAGTCCGACTTTGAGAATTCTTCCCCTCCACCTACTACGGCGTAAAGATCTTCTGTCTCAGGCATCGGATAGTTATTCAACTTAGGCACTTTGTTACTGTGACTTTGGAATCACCACGCGTCCATGAATGATGTAATGTTTCTTTTCACATCACGTTTTGTTTATTAGTGACGCTCTGAAATTGTCTATTCCCACGCTGCATGCACCACTGGGAAAAATGTATTTGTTTGAAATGGAAACAAAGCTGTTGTTACACTGACGCAAAATCACTCACACCAATACAGTATTTATCTGCATTTCTGACTAATTCCACAAATATCAATACCGGGACTACACGTTTTTAAACCCACTCCTTATTTAGCCCATGGGCTTAAAACGGAAAAATCAAACGCTTTTAAACCCATTGGCTTAAATTAAATTGAAAAATTGATTGATCTGTCTTTACGGATGCTCTTCAACAAGTGTTAAAGCACGCTTCTGTACGGCCAAGTAGCACTAACATTGCACCTACATGGTGCAGAGGTTTCCCCATTTACAAGACACATTGGACGCCTAAGGTTGGTGATATTCTGGAAACTCAGGGAGCGGGCGAGTAGCCTTGTGGTTAAAGCGTTCGCTCGTCACGCCGAAGACCGGGGTTCGCTTCTTGACATGTGTACAATGTGTGAAGCCCATTTCTGGTGTCCCCAGCGTGATATTGCTGGAATATTGCTAAAAGCGGCGTGAAACCATACTCACTCACTCACTGGAAACTCAGTATGACATTTAAACGCATAAACACGCAAACAGCGATAATGGTTTGTTGTTACTTTATTAATAGCTGTAATTTCAATTTTGAACGCGTCCATGACTCATAAATCATGTTGCTCTCTCATTCCAGTTGTGGGTATTGTTTCATATTCATTCTTCCCCTTATGTTTTTGTCCCTTTTCGTTTTTACGCCCTTGACTTAGATCTGGATAAATTGCTACTCATTTGACATAGACAATATCTGTCATTAAGCCCTAGCATCTTTATCATGGATTCAAGGCCATCGTTCATTCCCACTGCGTCAGGACCGTGAAGATCCGGGGTAGAATAAGTTTTCAGCAACCCATGCTTGACCCGCGAAAATGCGGGATCGGGATCGGCTGGGCAGCCTCTCTGATTTGGTTGAGGTATGTCATCGTATCCCAATGTGTAGATCGATGCTCATTATGTCCGTCACTGCATTGTCTGGTTCAGACTCGATTATTTACAGACCACCGTCATGTTGATGAAATATGGGTGAGTGCGACGTTAAACAACAAACAAACAAACAAACAGAAAACCCTACTACGACCTGCCTTGTGTCTGTGTACATACCCATCACGGGCATGACATGTCTGACACACCGCCATGCCGACCTGTTTCCAGCATACTGCTTCCTGGATCCAGTCGGACATCGAGCCTCATCGAAGCTGCTCAAGTAGGACAATTGCGGGCCATGACACTGCACTGACTTTGTGAATAGGGCCTTCGATCATCATGTTCACTTGTGCTGCACATGGCCATTGTATCACATATTTGCCATCGATTGCCGTGTCTTATTTGATTGTCAACCTTAGTCTGGGTATTTCTATGTCATTTGTTGATTTTTCATTGCTCTTGTGTGGTTATTGACTAATTTCACATTCTAGCTTTGTACGTACTGGTTTCTGGGTTAACCTTAGAGTTTAAATTTAAGAATGAACTTAACTTTACCTTAAGGAAAATGTGAGAAGATGAAATGTAAATATGTCTACAAGATGCACGTATTTCCTATAAACAGGTTAACGAACAACCATTTCATTTTTATAAAGTTGAATATATTACTTTTGTAAAATGTTTCATAATATATTAAATTTGTGTTGCCCAAAGTTCATTGTAATATAAAGACTCTCAGTTGCGAGTGTAACCCCTTATTGCCGGAGGGGGTCACGGCTGGCCCCGTCGTCTAAGGCGACGCGATTCGCTGTGCAGAGTTGCGTCCCTTGGGCACGCCAGAAACCTATGATTGTGGGTTCGAATCCCGCTTCGCCCCGATTATGTTTCTAGATTTGTCAGCACCATACCCATGCTCGTGGGTTTCACCGAAGTAGTAAACGTCTGAAACCTGCATCACTTCGGGCTTTCCTCCCACATTAAGCTAACATGCCGTGATATAACTGGAATACTGTTAAAAGCGGCGTAAAACCCAACTCACTCACTCACTCACTCTTCTCATTCTCCACCGAGTGAGTGAGTTGAGTTTAACACCGCTTTTGACAGTATTCCAGTTATATCACGGTGTGTCAGCTTAATGTGGGAGGAAACCCACGACGGGCACGGGTATGGTGCTGACAAACCTAGAAACATCGGGGCGAACCGGGATTCGAATTGCGGTGCCTTAGATGACTGGGACACTTTTAATGGTAGAGCGTACTGGGGCTTATAACACTGTGCGTCATGAAACATAATTCGGTAGCCGGAGTGTAAATGGGAGACCCATTTATTTACCACAACTGATGTCATAACCTTTATATTCGAGCTGGTGTTATTAGTTATCTATTCCAGTTAATGTCATTAGTTATTGATCACAGCTGATTCTAAAACTTATTGATCACAGCTGATTCTATTACATATTGATCACAGCTGATTCTATTACTTATTGATCACAGCTGATTCTATTACATATTGATCACAGCTGATTCCATTAGCTGATTCTATTACTTATTGATCACAGCTGATTCTCTTACTTATTGAACACAGCTGATTCTATTACTTATTGATCCCAGCTGATTCTATTACTTATTGATCACAGCTGATTCTATTACATATTGATCACAGCTGATTCCATTAGCTGATTCTATTACTTATTGATCACAGCTGATTCTATTACTTATTGATCACAGCTGATTCTATTACTTATTTGTTCCCGCTGATGTTTCTACTTATTACCCTATTTGAATTTATCGTTGCTGATGTTAAAATTTATTTATCCCAGCTGATGTATTTACTTACACATCTAAGCTGGCGGCTTTGATGTCGTTAGTCCTGTGACGTCAAAAAAAAACAAGCGGGTCATTGCTAGACGCGGAGTAAAATCCTACCTATTCACTGTGTTACATGCATTGACATATGTAAGTTTGCGTGTCCAGCGTTGAATGCGTGAGTGAACCTCGCATCACCACATGTATTTGGCTCAAATAAACAACCCGAGAAACTTCTTCATAGAACAGTCAGTCACCCCAAATGATCTGACCGGTATTGTCCTAATGAAGTGGTTTCTTGCGTGTAACTTCTTTTCACAATAGAGCTCATGTCCAACGCACAAGCCTATTTGTCCGGGTTCAAACAATGTGACCTAAACCCGGAATGAGAACGTGCACACTGTTACCGGGATCGACCGACAAAACCCCGAGCTCTCTCCCCGTCTATACACTGAACTGCCCATCGCTCGTGAAGCTACATACCACGCGCTGCTTACTGTTTAAACTATTTCCTTTAGCCGCAAGGGGAGAGAAGCAAGCAATATTAATGATTCTTTCTATTAAATCCTTTTTTTTCTAAAAGAATACACAAAGAAGTCTTTTTTTTAAGGAAAGTGTGTACATTCATTGTAATTTTCATCTTACATCATATGATTAAAACATACTGAGGTCAGTATAGTAGCTCACATTCCTCACGCCGTTGTATAGTAGCTCACATTCCTCGCGTTTGTATAGTAGTTCACATTCCTCGCGCCGTTGTATAGTAGCTCACTTTCCTCGCGCCGAAATATAATAACTCACAGTTCTCACACTGTGTTATAGTGGCACCTTGTTCTCACATCGTGTTATAGTAGCTCCTTGTTCTCACATCGTGTTATAGTAGCTCCTTGTTCTCACATCGTGTTATAGTAGCACCTTGTTCTCATATCGTGTTCTAGTAGCCCCTTGTTCTCATATCGTGTTCTAGTAGCTCCTTGTTCTCATATCGTGATCTAGTAGCTCCTTGTACTCACATCGTGTTCTAGTAGCTCCTTGTTCTCACATCGTGTTCTAGTAGCTCCTTGTTCTCACATCGTGTTCTAGAAGCTCCTTGTTCTCATATCGTGATCTAGTAGCTCATTGTTCTCACATCGTGTTATAGTAGCTCCTTGTTCTCACATCGTCTTCTAGTAGCACCTTGTTCTCACATCGTGTTCTAGTAGCTCCTTGTTCTCACATCGTGATCTAGTAGCTCCTTGTTCTCATATCGTGTTCTAGTAGCTCCTTGTTCTAACATCGTGTTATAGTAGCACCTTGTTCTCACATTGTGTTATAATAGCACCTTGTCCTCACATCGTGTTATAGCAGCTCCTTGTTCTCACATCGTGTTATAGCAGCTCCTTGTTCTCACATCGAGTTATAGTAGCTCCTTGTTCTCACATCGAGTTATAGTAGCACCTTGTCCTCACATCGTGTTATAGCAGCTCCTTGTTCTCACATCGTGTTATAGCAGCTCCTTGTTCTCACATCGTGTTATAGTAGCACCTTGTCCTCACATCGTGTTATAGCAGCTCCTTGTTCTCACATCGTGTTATAGCAGCTCCTTGTTCTCACATCGAGTTATAGTAGCACCTTGTCCTCACATCGTGTTATAGCAGCTCCTTGTTCTCACATCGTGTTATAGCAGCACCTTGTCCTCACATCGTGTTATAGCAGCTCCTTGTTCTCACATCGTGTTATAGCAGCTCCTTGTTCTCACATCGTGATCTAGTAGATCCTTGTTCTCACATCGTGATATAGTAGATCCTTGTTCTCATATCGTGTTCTTGTAGCACCTTGCTCTCACATCGTGTTATAGTAGCTCCTTGTTCTCATATCGTGTTATAGTAGCTCCTTGTTCTCACATCGTGTTATAGCAGCTCCTTGTTCTCACATCGTGTTAAAGCAGCTCCTTGTTCTCATGTCGTGTTATAGTAGCACCTTGCTCTCACATCGTGTTATAGTAGCTCCTTGTTCTCATATCGTGTTATAGCAGTTCCTTTGCATATCGTTTTCTAGTAGCACCTTGTTCTCACATCGCGATCTAGTAGCTCCTTCTCATATCGTGTTCTAGTAGCTCCTTGTTCTCATATCGTGTTCTAGTAGCTCCTTGTTCTCATATCGTGATCTAGTAGCTCCTTGTTCTCACATCGTGTTATAGTAGCTCCTTGTTCTCACATCGTGTTATAGTAGCTCCTATTTCTCATATCGTGTTATAGCAGCTCCTTCGCATATCGTCTTCTAGTAGCTCCTTGTTCTCATATCGTGTTATAGTAGCACCTTGTTCTCACATCGTGTTATAGCAGCTCCTTGTTCTCACATCGAGTTATAGTAGCACCTTGTCCTCACATCGTGTTATAGCAGCTCCTTGTTCTCACATCGTGTTTTAGCAGCTCCTTGTTCTCATGTCGTGTTATAGTAGCACCTTGCTCTCACATCGTGTTATAGTAGCTCCTTGTTCTCATATCGTGTTATAGCAGTTCCTTTGCATATCGTCTTCTAGTAGCTCCTTGTTCTCACATCGCGATCTAGTAGCTCCTTCTCATATCGTGTTCTAGTAGCTCCTTGTTCTCATATCGTGTTCTAGTAGCTCCTTGTTCTCATATCGTGTTCTAGTAGCTCCTTGTTCTCACATCGTGTTATAGTAGCTCCTTGTTCTCACATCGTGATCTAGTAGCTCCTTGTTCTCATATCGTGTTCTAGTAGCTCCTTGTCCTCACATCGTGTTATAGAAGCTCCTTGTTCTCAGATCGTGATCTAGTAGCTCCTTGTTCTCACATCGTGATCTAGTAGCTCCTTCTCATATCGTGTTCTAGTAGCTCCTTGTTCTCATGTCGTGTTCTAGTAGCTCCTTGTCCTCATATCGTGATCTAGTAGCTCCTTGTTCTCACATCGTGTTATAGTAGCTCCTTGTTTTCACATCGTCTTCTAGTAGCTCCTTGTTCTCATATCGTGTTCTAGTAGCTCCTTGTTCTCATATCGTGTTCTAGAAGCTCCTTGTTCTCACATCGTGATCTAGTAGCTCATTGTTCTCACATCGTGATCTAGTAGCTCCTTCTCATATCGTGTTCTAGTAGCTCCTTGTTCTCATATCGTGTTCTAGTAGCTCCTTGTTCTCAAATCGTGACTAGTAGCTCCTTGTTCTCACATCGTGTTATAGTAGCTCCTTGTTCTCACATCGAGTTATAGTAGCTCCTTTTTCTTACATCGTGTTATAGTATCACCTTGCTCTCACATCATGTTCCTTGTTCTCGCTAGCACTATAAATCGGCATCAGTCCGGTCTAGTGCAAGCAGACACACACACACACACACACACACACACACACACACACACACACACACACACACACACACACACACACAGACGTTCATGCACGTCGCTATATAAGTGCAATAATCTTTGACGCGACGTTAAACCAAATTTCACCGTGGGGTCGATCGTAACAAAAGACGTTAACAGATGGTTTTTTTTGTTACCCTGCTTGGAGCTCGGCATTAAGCGAATGAAAAAAGAACTGGCCTGCATAATGTAACTGAGTGGAATACCTGTGCTTAATAACGACGTGGTATTTCAGTGGGCTGTCACCATAAAACTAGCATAATTCCAGACTAGTACAAACGGCAAAACACAAGTGTATACACGTCGCTGTATGAGTGAAATAGCCCTCATTTCATCTCACATCTGACAGGACGTCTACCTCTGAGACCTGCCTTGTCGGTAAAAAGGGCCAACTCGTGGACCTAGCAGCAGAATTGGAAAATTATTTGCGCTTTTCATATAAAATGCGAAGGAGTTTGTTCGATACAATGGCGATATCTCGGATAATTAACATCGGTGTCCGCCATGGGTGTATACAAAGTCCCTTTCTATTTTGCCTTTTCGTAATTAAATTACATATCAAATCCAAAATAACTGAACCGATGCCATACAACTACGTCCCGAAACAGTTAAATTACTTTTGCTACTTTTCGCTGATGATATAGTCATTTTCTGAGAGGAATACCTGTAAAGCAAAAGCAAATAAAAGTATTAGAGGGTCATTGTGATGGTTCGAAACTACCCTAAATATGGATGAAACCATATTTGTAGTGTTTACTTAATCTAGGAAAGAATAAATGTTATCGTAAAGGAAATCCTGTAGAAGGTTTTTTCTATTTTTTTAATACTCAGGTCGGCTTTCTAAGTAGATTTACTTGGTCAAAGAATGCACATAAAATTACATTGCAAGCCATGCAAATTTTAGTAGCAAAACATATGTATGATGTTTTGTATAAAATATTACACACCCGATTTTATTGCATGGGTCAGAAATTGGGGCCTAAAACATGTGGATGTTATTGAAAAGGTACAGTTATATTCATGTAAAAAGTGATTGGGTGTCAAGTCCAGCATACACGACGAAAGGGTACATGGGGAATGTGGAAGGTGTCCCAAGTATCTCTGAAGTTATTAAAAGAATTTTAAATAGTTGGGCAATGTATTAAATATGCCATCTGCAAGATACCTTGTATTGAAAATGAAATGAAAATATCACCTTTCTATGTGTATATCAAGTGTCTATGACTCACTGTCAAAAAGTGATGATACCAGGTGTTTGCGAAAAGGGGAGCGTATCCTGCCCCATCGGTACATGTGGTACAAGTCCAAATAGGGAATTGCATCGGACATCATTTTGCCACTGCTGCCTCAAATTAGGAAGTGACCTCCATATGTCTACCAAAAAACGTTTTGAAAGCTTTACTGAGCCCTGGAATACTGTAACCTGTATGAAACAACCTCTGAGCAAGTCATATGAAGCTCTTTGAAATTTAGTAGAAAGGGCATGCTCGATTGTAACAAAAGTTGCGACATGTTGATACCAGAGTGAGTGAGTGAGTTTAGTTTTACGCCGCTTTTAGCAATATTCCAGCAATATCACGGCGGGGGACACCAGAAATGGGCTTCACACATTGTACCCATGTCGGGAATCGAACCCGGGTCTTCGGCGTGACGAGCAAACGCTTTAACCACTAGGCTATCCGACCGCCCCTGATACCAGAGAAATATAGCTATGTACATTCATCTTGCTCTGAAACTATTTGTTTTTGTAACACATTCCAGACTATGTAGGAAAGGCGATTCGCAGTACAGCTCTCTTGCTGCATCGCGCTATAGCCGACCACATCCCCTTTTCGCTTTATTGCCACATCACTATGGTGTCGTGTTATCGCCATGTCATGTCGTACTATCGCTTCGTTATGCTGTGTTATCGCTTCGTTATGCTGTGTTATCGCTTTGCCGTTGCGTGTTATCGCAATTTTGTTTCTTGCTGTATCGCAATATCGTATTGTAAATCGCTTTGTCGCGATATCGTGTGGATATTTCAGGACGATATATCGATGGCCCTTCTAAGCCACCATACGAATATTATAGATGGAGCATGATTCACAACAACTGAAAAAAAGCTTGATATTGATATGACACACACAGCTGCAGTTTTGACTCTATGGCTATTTCAATTTTCTTTGTAGAATATATTTCAATCGATAACATACATACATGTAGCATGTGCATAATTTATCAATCTCATTTATAAGTATTGACGTTTATTTTTAATTTTTGCAACTACATGATAATTCGAATAACTGGAAAACAGTTCTGGAGGAGGGTTTCCATTGACACGTCACCGACCAGTATAGTGAGTGAGTTGGGTTTAACGCCGCTTTTAACAGTATTACAGTTATATCACGGCGAGTCAGCTTAATGTGGGGGGAAACCCGAAGTGATGCGGATCTCGGACGATTACCACTTCGGTGAAACCCACGAGCACGGGTATGGTGCTGACAAACCTAGAAACATAATCGGGGCGAACCGGGATTCGAACCCACAATCATAGGTTTCTGGCGTGCCCGAGGGACGCACCTCTGCACAGCGAATCGCGGCGCCTTAGACGACGGGGCCACCCGTGCCCCCCGACCAGTATATGAAGGCGAGTTATGGTACACATTACAACACAATACAATAACCACACGGTTTGCATTGCAGGCGTGAGTGGCCCCAACCTCAAACCAACAACTCCCTTCCTGTAGCCAATAAACGAGCACTGGTGCATTTATAACTGCGATTCGGATGGATTGTTTCATCGATGTTATATCGTATTTGCACAACATGCATTTTAGACCGTCTAAAAGTACATATTACGAAACTTTCACTTTCAAACAGGGTATATTACATTCACTTTTCATTTGGATGTCAGCACACTTTCAGACTCAACGTTAAAATGCAAAATCTAAAAGATTTAAAATTTAAATATGTCTTCTTTACGATTACATTAATCAAATAGTTGTTTGTATGTGTGCACATGCTGGAGGTAGAGGTGTACAAGCATATATGAGTACAGTAAACTACGGTTATAACGAACTCAAAGGGACTACTAATTTTAGTTCGTTATAACCGTAGTTCGTTATAAGCATATATACAGCATAACTACAGCAAATAGTTGGGACCAAAAAGTAAGTTCGTTATATCCGTCAGTTCGTTATAAGCGTGTTCGTTTTAACCGTGGTTTACTGTATACACACATGTGCATGGATGCACCAAATTGTTCATGTACCGATATATGTATGTGTGTAATTGTGTATGTATGTGTGACTTGTATATTCGCATCGTAATGTTTGCAACAGTAGGTACAATTAATCTAAATTTATTATTTTATGTTTAGTTCACTCTTATTAATTGTTAAATGTCCTTTGTAGGGAGAAGTGTTTAAAATAGGTTTAACCTGTTCACCAATCCCATTCCTTATTTTTGGAAATAAATATTGTTTAAATCAACATTAAAATGCGTTTACAGATCCTGTTTTTTATATAGAAGTTATATATTTTTTTAGGAACATTGTTGTGACCCGCAGATATCAATATTCCAGTTATACCACGGAGACCTGTAGATAATTAAATCTGGGTCGTGAATACTAGTGGTTGACAGCATGAGCAACGTGGGTGTTCGATGACAAACAGACAACCGGATACTAGTATTCATCGTAATCACCCTACCCCTGTTACAGACAGCCGAACCCGTGAAATTTCGGGTTTATTGATTTCAGCAAGCCGTGCTCGTCTCCAGTCGTCAAGATCCGGGCTAGAATAGGTCTTCAGAAACCCATGCTTGTCCTAAGAGGCGACTAACGGGATTCGGTAGTCAAGTTCGCTGACTTGGTTGATGCATGTCATCGTATTCACGTTGCGTAGAGCGATGCTCATGATGTCAATCACTTCATTGTCTGGTCCAGACTCGATTATTTACAGACCGTAGTCATATTGCTGTGCAGAGTTGCGTCCCTTGGGCACGCCAGAAACCTATGATTGTGGGTTCGAATCCCGGTTCGCCCCGATTATATTTCTAGGTTTGTCAGCACCATACGTGAGTTTCACCGAAGTAGTAAACGTCTGAGACCTGCATCACATTGGGCTTTCCTCCCACATTAAGCTGACACGCCGTGATGTAACTGGAATACTGTTAAAAGCGGCGTTAAACCCAACTCACTCACTCAATCACTCAATTAAACATCGCGAAAATTGGCTTCACGTAAAAGACATCGACAGCGGTATGTACACAATGGTGCCAAACTAAACTGCCGTGCAAAAGAATATATACAATTGAAAATTGAAAACTGACAAACGTTATCAAGGCTGAAAACAATCGAAACTTAAGGTCCAAAGCACAACTATACTACCCGTATCAATTACATCACCATCGAATAACCATGTCTTGTTTGTTTCATTTTTAGCAGCTGTCAAACACAGGTGTGTACTTCTTTCCCCGGCAATTAATGTAAGATGTCCGAAAATAGGTGACATTGCAAAGATTTGTGACGTCACAAACAAGCGTTACAGTAGGGCTGACGAGACAGTTCGACATAACGTTTTTTTCCGTGACTGACCGGAATCTGATACAATTGGTCATGGGCTGGTGTCACACCTGACGCCGCGTGCTGTGACCCTCACGGAATACAACGTGCTTAAGTAGGAGGGTGCGGCCCGTTGCTTACACGTGTCTATTTCACCGGTATTATCACTGTTAAACAATAGCATCATTCCATTGTCCCGGTAACGTTCTACTGAAGACGTACAACCGAAACAGACAATGTTTCACAATGACATTAAAATATACGGATTTCTAACGCCTGTCCGACTTGTTCGTCGTACCTAGTGTTTATAAATGATTTAATATGTCAGTTGAGGCTTATTTCGTTACGATGAAACGTGTGTTGGTGTCGGTCGTACTATTGGCTTGCCTCCTTCGGGTTGCAGCGAGCGCTTATGGGTATGGAAATAATTGGAACAGAGCATATTATAATTACATGAAGTACTACCAAACAAGATATGGAAGGTGAGAATGCACATTTTTCATATTATTTAATAACATCTTAAAAGTAAAAATTATGTTTAACAAGTGAAAGAGAACCAATTGCCTCTTTCCAAATTACAGTTCTTTCGGATATTCAGCTGACAATTTATGATTTATTTTAGGTAAAAAAAACAAGGGAAAATTATTTTTCCAATAAACCACCAACCCCATCCGGAATTTACCTTTTTTTCACACACATTGACTGTTACTTGTCCCGTATTGCAAGTAAGCGCATGGGCTAAACCGCTGGTTGCGTTCTGGCGCGTGTTTCGGATAGCTTATTCCATCACCATCAATCTTTCTCTTTTCATTGTTTTTAATAGTCATTGTCTATTTTTCCAGTTTCATAAAATCATCCAATCAGTGTGACATAGGCATAAACAACACGTTCTTCAACAGTCAACCACATTGTTAACTTACACAGACCTAGTTACGCTCCATCGAAAACAAGAATAGAGAACAATTTTTGAACAGGTGTTGTCTGATGATTTAGACCTTTGAACAAAACCAAGTTTAAAACCAAAACATTGTTATCGCTATGTGTCTTCATTATTGTTACGGGGCGGTGGGTTAGCCGTGTGGTCACTCACCCACTCACTCACTCACTCACTCACTCACTCACTCACAACTGTTACCAAAAGTTATCAGCGACAGAGTTGGCTAGCTATACTTTGTTACTAACCGCACAACAACGCACCTGTGATTGCATATAAACCAAGGGTTTGTTGTACAAAAATCAGAAACCCTGACATGGCAGTAATTGCCCAAAGCTAACTGAGGAACAATCTGTGTCGCACTAACTGACAGGGTATTGATACTGTAACGAATGTTACCGCCTCATTTGTTTCAAATTTGTACCCCACGAGCCTACATGATAAACTTAGGAAAAACTTCAATCCTTGATCTATGGGGCATTTTTACAACACGTGGAGACCATGGATACAGTTACAGATACATGTCTTCAGAGGTTCAGGACAATTGTTAAATGTGAAATAGATAATCTCACCCGAGTGTCTTTTGATATCAAATATATCAACACGAGTTGATACAAGTGGAAAAATTCCGAGGCTTGCCGAGGATTTTTGCCACTTTTATCAACGAGTGTTGATATATTTGATATCAAAAGACACTCGGGTGAGAAATTTGTACCCCACGAGCCTACATGATAAACTTAGGAAAAACTTCAATCCTTGATCTATGGGGCATTTTTACAACACGTGGAGACCATGGATACAGTTACAGATACATGTCTTCAGAGGTTCAGGACAATTGTTAAATGTGAAATAGATAATCTCACCCGAGTGTCTTTTGATATCAAATATATCAACACGAGTTGATACAAGTGGAAAAATTCCGAGGCTTGCCGAGGATTTTTGCCACTTTTATCAACGAGTGTTGATATATTTGATGTCAAAAGACACGAGGGTGAGATTTTATTTATCATCCAACATCATTCTTCCAACTTTTTCAATTTGGAGACAGTAATTAGCAGCAATCTCATTAAAATCAGATCTTAGTTCTCGCTACCGCTAAACGGTAGCGAGAACTAAGATCTGATTTTAATGAGATTGTAATTAGCAGTGTCTTCAGTGTAAAAAGTACTGCCAACAGTATCAGTAGCAGAGCCATTAGTGATGTCATTTGATTGTGACGTCATGGTAACCAGTGATGGCACAATGGTCTGCAAAGCATTGTGATGTAATTTCATTGCAGCGATATCTACAGTGTAGATATCGCTTGATCTCATCCAAGCGATATCTCCTGTGGGAGCCAGTTTTGGATGATAAAGCAAATTCCATCTGAAGTTCACTGAGAAAACAACATGTGAAATGCTGGATTTCCTCATTGATAACATCTATGTAAAATTTGGGGATAAGACTGATGCTAAAGTTGACTTTGTGATGTGAGTTTTGAAGTATCTGACTCAGGACCATAGGTAATGTCGGCCATGGGGTCAGTGACGTCAGGTGCTGATAGCATTCGTGCCACGAGCCCCCTTGTATCGACCATTTCACAGTCCTCACCATAAAGGGTTAATCACATAAAGGGACTGTTATTGAATCAACTTCGTATCAAAGAATAACTGTACAGTGACGTATGTGAACAATGAAGTCTGTTAGGCAAGTTCGGTTGGTTGGTTGGTTGTTGTTTTACACTGCCCTTAGCAATATTCCAGCTATAGGACGGCAGTCTGTAAATAATCAAGTCTGGACCAGACAATCAAGTGATTGACATCATGAGCGTCGATCCACGAAATTGGGATACGATGACATGCATCAACCAAGTCAGCGAGCCTGACCACCCAATCCTGGAAGACCTATTCTACCGCGGAGAAGTAGGGAGAGCACGAATACATGATAGCAATTTCTTTTATTCTATGTACAACGTTTCAGAGCTACTTCTTGCTCCTTCATCAGGTGAATGCTTAGTTAGTGCATAGAGTACTATATAAATATATATACAGATAGATACATAGATACATAGATACATAGATAGCTAGATAAAATACAAAAGTCCAAAGATGAGCTGTATAATTTACTCAACCGGTTTCACGAATGTGATTTTCAAGAGTTATTTATATCCTGATGAAGGAGCAAGAAGTAGCTCTGAAACATCATTACAAAGAATAAAAGAAGTTGCTATCCAAAGAAAAGTACCATGTATTCATATGTGAGTGAGTGAGTGAGTGAGTATGGTTTTACGCCGCCTTTTTGCAATATTCAAGCAATACCAAGGCGGGGGACACCAGAAATGGGCTTCACACATTGTGAGGAATGTGAGGAATCGAACCGGGTCTTCGGCGTGACGAGCGAACGCTTTAACCACAAGGCTACCCCACCGCCCCTATGTGAACAATGTTCTTTGATTCTTGTATACCTAACCCTCGTCCTTACCCCTCAGACAGAACCCGTACGGTCAGCTGGCGGGCTACCAGGTCCTCAACTCCGCTAAGTGGATGCCGATGGGCGTCTATAACAATTACTTCTGCAAAATCCTGGGTTCATCAGTCGGAAAGAGAAGCATTCGACACAAACGGATTGTACCAAACAGAGGACTCTATCTCCCGGATTACATGATGTCTACGTCGATTCTTAGACGTTACGCCAACAGGTACTTCGGGAAAGACAAGGTAGACGACCTTGACCGAACATTACGGCAGTTCTTCAACGTCAGTATCGACGCTTACATCCACGGCATGATCCGACGGAAGCAGCAGGGATACCCTTACAAAAGTATCCGGGATGAAATGCTCCGTGGCCTTCTGTCGCGGTACAGCGGCATGGACAACCCCAGATCTGTCAACAACGCCCTCCGCGCCATCAACATCTTCAACAAGGCAGGACAGGCTCAGGTTAGAAGACATGCAGATGCTTATGGCTCGTCAAGTAGGTGAAACACAAGGGTTTTTTGTGAACATCATACTGATTTGTTATCTTTATGATGAATATTCTTTTGAAAAGAACTGTGGTGAACAAACATATGATCTTAGAAAAGAAATTGCATTGATGGCGATAATTATTATGATTATTATTATTATTGTTGTTGTTGTTGTTATTATTGTTATTGATTTTGGCAGTGATGTCTTATGAATATCGAAAAGGTTGTATCGCTTTTATTCGTTATTATTATTATTATTATTATTATTATCATCATCATCATCATCATCATCATCATTAATGTTGTTGTTGTCGTACAGTCGACCCTGATTTTGGCAGTGATTTTTTTATGAATATCGAAAAGGTTTTATCGCGTTTATTCATTATTATTATTATTATTATTATTATTATTATTATTATTATTATATAGTTGTCTCTAATTCGTTACCCCCCAGACTGCATGAATCTGAGTCCCCACGGCCAGCAGTACCTGTGTAGTTATCTCCACTTCGCGATGAGCATCACCCAGGTCTGCGGCGTGAACAACCTCGTCTCCATGCTCTACAACGACTGCAGCTGCCGAGGTGGTCACGGTCCTGATGTTGTGTACGTGCCCATTGACAACCCGCATCCCAACCCAGCTCCGGCAACCGCAGCAGCTACAACTGCTACTACCACGTCTACTACTACCACTACCACGTCCCCGGGGTCTACAGTGAGTACAGACCCGTCTGCCACCACCACCACCACGTCTACAACTACGACAACCGCAACTCCCTCAGGTAGTCATAGTGATGTCATAGCCGATTTCTGTTATAACTTCTTAAAGTTTATGCTTGTTGTTACCCTGCCTGGCGCTCGGCATTACGAGGATACAACAACGACTGGTCGGCTCGGAGTCAGTATACTGTGTCTCAGTGGAATATCCATGTTCCGTGATATCTCAGTGAGTGCTAGCACTATAAACCGGCCTTAGTCCGGACTTATACAAACACACTCACACACACACATACGCACACACGCATTCTCGTCGCTATGTAAGTTAACCCCCATTTTCACCTCCCCTTGTCTGCTATACCTCATGTTATAGGTGAGGTGAGTTGGGGTTAAACGTCGCGTCAAAGATTATTGCACTTATATAGCGACGTGTGTGTGTGTGCGTGCGTGCGTGCGTGCGTGCGTGCGTGCGTGCGTGTATGTGTGTGTGTGGCTGCTTGTACTAGTCCAGACTGCTACCGATTTATAGTGCTAGCTCACTGAGATACCATGCCGCAGTTTAACATGAATACCCCACTCAGACACAGTATACTGACTACGATCCGACCAGTCCTTGTTTCGGCCCCTTAATGCCGAGCGCCAGACAGGGTAACAACAAGTACCATATTTTAACGTCTTTTTGGCGGTCTCTTCATGTTATAACTGGCTAAGACTAACATTTAGTCTGTGAAATCTTATATTACACAATACCCTTTCTGCCTCTCAAAATTAAAAAACAATTTTACCTATAGAGCTAGATAGAGCTTTTGTATACGTTTCTAGATTGATTTGTTTTCATAAAGTAAATGTATTCCACAGTCATGGTGCAGGACTATAACTGGCTCTGAGTGGCTGCCTGTGGTTATGCAGTTTTAAGCTCATGAAGTTCCTATCTGACGGGAATTATTCACATCATGACATGGTTGCATCCGTGTCACATGTAACCAGGGCGATACGCCACTGATTGCTGGACTTTCCGGGACTCCATAACCTGGTGTCTGTGTCGGACTCCATAACATTCTGCCTCTGTTATAATCCGGACTCCTTAACCTGGTGTCGATGCCGGACTCCATAACCTGGTGTCGATGCCGGACTCCATAACCTGGTGCCTATGTTATAATCCGGACTCTATAACCTGGTGCCTATGTTATAATCCGGACTCTATAACCTAGTGCCTATGTTATAATCCGGACTCCATAACCTAGTGCCTATGTTATAATCCGGACTACATAACCTGGTGCCTATGTTATAATCCGGTCTCTTTAACCTGGTGCCTATGTTATAACCCGGACTCCATAGCCTGGTGCCTATGATATAACCTGGACTCCATAACCTGGTGCCTATGTCATAATCCGGTCTCTTTAACCTGGTGCCTATGTTATAACCCGGACTCCATAGCCTGGTGCCTATGATATAACCTGGACTCCATAACCTGGTGCCTATGTCATAATCCGGACTCCATAACCTGGTGCCTCTGTTATAACCCGAACTCCATAACCTATTGCCTATGTTATAACCCGGACTCCATAACCTGGTGTCGATGCCGGACTCCATAACCTGGTGCCTATGTCATAACCCGGACTCCATAACCTGGTGCCTATGTTATAACCCAGACTCCATAACCTGGTGCCTGTGATATTACCCGGACTCCATAACCTGGTGCCTATGTTATAACCCGGACTATATAACTTGGTGTCTATTCCATAACCCGGACTCCATAACCTGGTGCCTATGTTATAACCCGGACTCTATAACCTGGTGCCTCTGTTATAGCCCGGCCTCTATAACCTGGTGTCTATTCCATAACCCGGACTACATAACCTGGCGTCTATACCAAGCTATGTAATTAACGATCCACCTGGTACTGCGCCAGTGATGCAGTCATTGGTGAAATTAAGTTTTTTGTTATTTAACACGCGAGTAAACAATGTTTGTATAATGACCTGCCCAGAGCTTGAAGCTGCCACGTGGTCTCTGTCGCCCTGTTTGATGCCATTCTCCCCCCATTCTCTCCATGTTCCAGACTGCGGCATCAGCACCATCAACCCGGCGCGCGACTTCCCCCTCATCCGCTACATCCTCCGACAGTGGCGCATCGTCGGGGGGATCAACGCTCAGAGTGGGGAGTTCCCCTGGATGGCTGTCGTCAGCGCCAATGGCGGCCTCTGCGGCGGCAGCATCCTCAACTCCACACACATCATCACTGCTGCTCACTGTGTCGAGTAAGACTTGGTTTTACACGGGATTGGTGGGTGGTGGATTCAGGGAGCTCAACATTGAACATCACATACCCTCAAAGTAAAAAATTAATAAATCCAATAAATAGTACACTACGTTCATGATGCATCAAGAAGGGGAGAATAATATATAGTATCATTATGAAAAAGACCCGTGAAGATCCGGGTTAGAATATGTCTCAGAGGCTAGTAACGGGATTGGGTGCTCAGGTTCGCTTGCTTGGTTGATGCATGTCATCGTATCCCAATTTCGTAGATCGATGCTCATGATGTCAATCACTGGATTGCCTGGTCCAGGCTCGATTATTTACAGGCCGCCGCCATATAACTGGAATATTGCTGAGTGCGGCGTTAAACAACAAACAAACACCATCAAACATTATAAAAAGACACTATGTAGGCTGCATGAACTGACCAATATGTTTCAATTATTCACCTTTCGGTAAATATACTGCAGGATTCTGCGTTAAGTGGTTGCACCACGCGCCCCTGCAGGTAACCGCCCACGCATGTGGCATTCAGTGCAAATAGTAGAGGATTGAACTGCTCATAAACTTGGGAATTCGTGCTTGAAATGAATTTGAAATGTACGTCAGCATACTGCAATAGACAATGAACAGATGTTAGATAGCACCACATGACATGTTCTCCAATACTTAGATGATGTCTGTGTTTATACGCACACTGCATGTATGTCCTACCATTTTGCATTTCATGAGTGAGTGAGTGAGTGAATTCGTGAGTGTGTGGGTGGGGGGTGGGGGTGGGGGTGATTGCTTGGGTGGTTTGGTGAGTGTCGGGTTAAAGCGGTTTTATACAGTGTTTCAGTTAAATCAGCGCGTTTCAGTTTAATGTGGGTTTCAGATTAATGTGGGTTTTTGTAGTGTGAGTGTGGGTCGTTTACCACTTTGTTAAATCCCAATAGGTGTGATACGGACAGCAGTCCTGACACGGCAAAGAGAATGTGCTACCCGTGGCCCACATTTGTTGCAAGCGTCTGTGTACCGGGAATGTGCATTGTGGCTGAGGCAGTGGTGCCATGGTCGTCCTATGAGCCAATTAATGAAGATCGGGGGATTGTGTCAGTATGCCCTGACGACGTAGATCGTTGCTCCCAATATCAACCACGCGTTTACCTGGCTAAGTCTAGAGTATTGAAATATAGCTGGAAGAAACATTATTCACAGATTGGGGCTGGTCGGGTAGCCTAGTGGTTAAAGCGTTCGCTCGTCACGCCGAAGACCCGAGTTCGATTCCCGACATGGGTACAATGTGTGAAGCCCATTTCTGGTGTCCCCCGCCGTGATATTGCTGAAATATTGCTAAAAGCGGCGTAAAACCACACTCATTCATTCATTCGCACATTGTGCCCTCTACAGTACATAATAAGGACGTGTGCATATTATCAAGAGAGGATAATACATTTCAGTGATTTTGCGGCAAGTACAATAACAGTAGACGTGGGCGAACAAGACCGGTTCAACGACAACGACCACACAACGTTCCAGGTGTCGACAGTGACGGTCCATGAGAACTACCAGCCTGGCTCTGAGGGTGGGGAAAGAAGCAATCTATTCAGTAGCTACATGTAGGCGCGGATATTTCGTTTGGGATATTCACGTTTTATAGAATTATATTTAAGCTCCAAACCTTTTCGATTTTGTTTTATCATCGCTTGGTTATTAGTCTTTCATAGATTTAGTAAACTGCAAAAGAGAGTATACATCCATGTTTGGTGGTGGCTAAATATTAAACAAACAAGACATGGTTATTCGATGGTGATGTATTTGATACGGGTATTATAGTTGTGTTTTGAACCTTAAGTTTGCAGTGATTCGGCGTCTGTTTCAGTCTAGTACAGTTTGGATAACGATTGTGTATTTTTTTGGTGAAATTAAATTTTCAATACTTCCTTTTGCCCGGCTGTTCAGTTCGAGGCGTATACCAGACTGTAGACATGGTCGGTTCTCGCTGTTGTGACTCTGTAAGACAAAAACCGAATGTGTTTCTAGGTTCTAGGTAGAAAGACTTTACATCTTGTACTTTTCGGGGCGGTGAGGTAGCCTAGTGGTTAAAGTGTTTGCTCGTCACGCCGAAAACCCGGGTTCGATTCCCCACATGGGTACAATGTGTGAAGCCCATTTCTGGTGCCCACCGCCGTTATGTTGCTGGAATATTGCTAAAAGCGGCGTAAAACCATACTCACTCACTCTACTTTTCTGCTGATGTCCCCTCAGCGGAACAACGCGCCATTTACAAGACCGCCTCAGGAGGTACAGGTATACAGTGAATATCCTAAAGACTTGATATGAAGAAAAATGTGCCTATTGATCAGAGGAATATCATAATTTGTTTGTTTCAGCTAATGATATCGCCTTGTTGGAACTCTCGACGCCTATAGACTTCAACACAATTACTGACGCCGCGCCTATATGTCTCCCTAGCGGCACGTTCACAGCCACCGTGGGTGACGGCACTGAGTGTATAGTAGCTGGGTGGGGGACCCTCTCATGTAAGTCCAGTCTCCCACACTACGGGGGGGGGGCATAATTGGCTCCATGATAATACATGCTGGTTGGCGATAATATATTCCTTCTTATTCACAGTTGTTATTGTATAACATTAACCATTAAAACAAAGGGGACAAGGGGTTAGGGCATCCCAGTTCGTGCTTCAGAGTTAAGTCCCTTGACCATGCCAGGATCTGCTGGTCATTGATTTAAATTTCTTAAACCCAACTCTGTCAGTTCGAAACAGATGACAATCTTGATAGTTGTACCATGCAAAAATCACTGATATACACTGTGTAAAAGGTTAAGCACCATATAAAATAGCATTTTGTATAAAACTGTTCCTGTATCAATTTTCTATCGAAACTAGTTTACTTTCCCTACTCATAGAAAACAGAAACAGATGATCTGATCTTATGTTTTGTAATTGTTCCATGGCAATAATAATCTCACTGTTACAGTTCAAGGTCAGATCCCAAACATCCTTCAGGAGGTGTCAGTTCCAACGTACGCAGGGACGTCGTGCACGGCAAACTTCAACACCAACCCCACTACCCCGGCAACGCAGCTGTGCGCAGGCGCACCTGGTACCGGCGGGGTCGACTCTTGTCAGGTCAGGCAGTACAACGTGTAGATTTCCCAATCAATGGTATCTGTTTGGCTGGCAAGGGAACTGTGGCAATTCTAAAAGCATAAAATATTATATTGTTTAAATCTCCGTTTTCTCAATTTTGTTGTAAATCGGAAGCGAACGAATCACGTTGCACTCCGCATATATAATTTTGCATCAGTTAGTAGTAGAGGGCGTATTCTACGCCATTTACATATTGATACATGAAACTAATTGCTATAGCCCTAAATGAAACAAGTCTGGATTGTCCACAGGTTCCCATTTCAGACAGTGATAAATGTAACTAATTGTTAAATCATACAAGTCAGACTAGACTGTCCCACAGTTCCTGAATCATACTACTTTGCCATCCGCCCAGTTCTTACTTTAATGCTCGAGCCCTAAATGAAACAAGTCTAGATTTTCCACAGGTTTTCCCATCGCACTGGGCCTCTTTCCAAATTATATCTGCTTGCTTGTTTCTATCAAAAGAATATATTTTCAGACAGTAAGCGTTTGTCTAATATTAGACACAAAAGACCATGTATCAGCAGAGACCATCTATCATATAGTCTCTGGTACCAGGTAGTTCAATGTGAACATCAGTGTGCAACATCATCACCGAGGAAGTCCCCTCCACTCCTGCTCAGGAGTCAATCACCGGGTCGGGCAGAGGGCAGCGCCTCAGGCTAACTGATGCGTTGATTCTCACGTTTGACCTCCTAGCTGTGTAACTTTTCCGCTATGATGCAACTCACCTCGGTGTCACAGGTCGCATGACATGGCACTGGAGGGTCAGATGACATCTGGGAGTTATGTGTACTGAATGAGACCGATGGGTTAATAGGAGCCCTGCTTCTGGGACCTTTACACCTTGATATGTGCTGGTGGAGTTGCTCTCCATACACCGTAATGTGTAATCCCACATGGAAATACCGGCGCTACTTCTACCTTTTAAGCGTTAAAACTCTAAAATATTCTACCAAATCATTACGTAAAAAGAGATTACATTCTTGAATTATATACTCTATGTCACGGAATATACCAACTGTACGGGGAATAACACATGTACTCTTGTAATCATTATCATTATTATGTTATTATTATTAAAATGATATGTATGTACTAAATAACTATGTATCAATAAGTCCGTGCACTGAAGAATATTTTAGGCACATTCACTTCGAGTTGGATGGATACGTGCGCCGAGAGAGAAGGGGGGGGGGGGGGGGGGGGGGGAGAGAGAGAGAGAGAGAGAGAGACACACACACACAGAGACACACACACAGAGAGACACAGAGAGAGGGGGGGGGAGGGAGAGGAGTAGTGGTGGTAGAGGTGTGTTTCAGCCGAGAACTTTTAAAATGAACCGTCAGATGTACACATTGGACACATGTGGAGAATCAATCGTACCTGGATCATTGGCGTGACAAGCCAACGCTTTAACTACTACAAACATAAGAATACACAATAACAATAGCGACTAATAGACTGTTAAATACAAAAATATAAACTGTGAAAAACACTCTATACAATTTCTTTTCACTTTTATCTGCAGCCATCAAATATTAAAAATAGTTTTAATATAGACCGATTATTAAAGGGGAAATGACAAAACGTCATAAATTCCTATTAACCATCAGGTATGCCAATCTCCTATACAGACCCGGTAACACAAATAACCTATGCAAGTCTACAATGCTTAGGCAAATCTAGATTTCTTTATTTCTGGTTTCCTGAAAAGGTGAGATGAGGTGAAATGGGGTTTAACGTCGCGTCCAAGATTATTGCACTTATAAAGCGACATGCATGCACGTGTGTGTGTTTGTGTGTGTGTGTGTGTGTGTGTGTGTGTGTGTGTGTGTGTGTGGCTGCTTGTACTAGTCGGATGGATGGATTTAGGAGATTTAACGTGCGCTTTCCGACTATTAGCGTATTTCGCACACGGGGAAGCACTTTATACTATTGGGAGAAAAAAAGCGTAATAAATAAATAAAGAAGTGCGACCCAAAAAAATGTAACTTTTACAGCACTAATCTAATAAAAGCTAAGGGGCAGTGGGTTTGGCTGGGGGTGTGTGGGTGGTAATAAAATACTCAATAATATGGAAAAGTTTGGGCGTGGGTTGGAGGGGAGAGGGTCAGGCGTGGGAAGGCACGGCGTCGGCGGGCGAGCTTGTGTGGCGACGAGGGCGTTTACTGGGAAACGCCAGCGAGGAGGAGGTTGGCGAGCTTGCTTTCTTCATTGGAGATGTCTTGGAAGGATCCCTTGATGAGGCGAGCTGCCATGGCGGCGATGAAGTGGTCTGGGCAGGCGAGTTCGCTCTGCTCCAGAAACTCCTTCAGGTCGGTGAAGTTGTGGATGTCATGCTCAAACCGTTCGCCCTCTATGGTCTGAACCATGACCAGGGATGGTAAGGGGCGACTGCTTGGCTTAATCCAGTTTGTGCGAGTTCCGCAGGCCGGTGGTGGTAGGCTCTTGTGGGCTTCCAGTAGACTGGTCGCTTCCCGGGAGAGAAGTAACCGCTGGTCCTCCGGTTTTTCCATTGGAACTCGGTCCGGGACTGGGTCAGTCTGGACTTGGCTAGAGTTGAGAGACGGGCCTGGTGGTGTGGCGGTCTGGGTCTCCGTGTTTCTGCTTGGTGGTGATGGAAGAGGGGGAGAGTCGGGGGAGAAGATACTTTTCCTGTTTCTCTTCTTTCTACCATGTCCTGTCCCTTCCGGCGTGCGAAAGGGCTCCTCCCCTCTGGATTCGAGGGGAGCGAGTTCCAGTGCAGCTGAAGGGGGTGGAGGGGTGGTGGGAAGGCTCTCCTGGATCTCCATGGGGGCGACTGGTGGAGCCTTCTTCACTGTGGGCGGCTTGGCCTTCTGTACCGGGCGTGGTGCAGCAGGGGCAGGGGCCGGGGTCTTGTTCTCCTTAGGCTTGGTCTTGGCCGGAGCTTTGACCAGAGGCCTTTTCCTTTGACCTAAGTCGAAGGAGATGGAGAGGGTGGAGGAGTTGGACTTGTACGAAGTCCGAAGGGAGTAGTCCCCGACCCTGTAAGCCAGCAAGGGCTCCAGGATGGCGACTAGCTCCCTAGGTAGAGATAGAGCGATATCCCTCATGGTGATAGCTTGGGTTGAGAGCAAGGAAGGACACGTCTGCACGGGGCGAGTGTCCAAGCCGAGATGTGTTGTACTAGTCCGGACTGATGACTATTTATAGTGCTAGCCCACTGAGATACCATGCCGCAGTTTAACATGAATACCCCACTCAGACACAGTATACTGACTCCGAGCCGACCAGTCCTTGCTTTAGCCCCTTAATGCCGAGCGCCAGACAGGGTAACAACAAGTACCATCTATTAACGTCTTTTGGTATGACGCGGCCGGGGATCGAACCCCGGACTTTCCGCTCTCCGGGCGGACGCCCTACCACCAGACCACGGAGGCGGTCTTCCTGAAAAGGACTCCTTTCTATTACATATTTTAAGGCATTTGCAAAAAATGAAAATGTAAAACATTTTCAATATCGGAGACTAAATGTATGGACTAGAAAGTATGCACGTGCATGTCTATAGCGACTATTGTCTTGTGTTCCCAGGGAGACTCCGGCAGCCCCTTGTTCTGTTCCGTCAACGGCCGCTGGGTGCAGTACGGGCTCGTGTCGTACGGTGACGGGTGCGCCAACCCTGGCGAGGCAGGAGTCTACACGGACGTCTCGCAGTACGTCGACTGGATCAATGGCGTCTAGCTACAACCGAGTTAATTTACAACCAAATCGATGCTTAACTTCTCAAATTAATTTATTTTTACTTTCATTTCTATTTCTCCCACAGCTGAGTGTTCTGTCGCCTCAATTAGACTACCTTGTATTAGGCATTGGTGGAACCGTTGTTGTTTTGTTTAAATCTGAAAAATAACACCATGTTTCGTTTCCCATATTAAGTTGGATGTATTTAAACAAAATCCCCGTTTTACTCTTGTTGTGTTCTTATTTGCTGGACACAGATATTACAGTTTGCACCACATGAGTGAGTTGGGTTTAACGCCGCTTTTAACAGTATTCCAGTTATATCACGGCGTGTCAGCTTAATGTGGGAGGAAAGCCCGAAGTGATGCAGGTCTCAGACGTTAACCACTTCGGTGAAACCCACGAGCACGGGTATGGTGCTGACAAATCTAGAAACATAATCGGGGCGAACCGGGATTCGAACCCACAATCATAGGTTTCTGGCGTGCCCAAGGGACGCAACTCTGCACAGCGAATCGCGGCGCCTAAGACGACTGGGCCACCCGTGCTCCCTTGCACCACATTACAACCTGATCGGAATGAAACACCCCATTGCTTAGAATAATAATTAATAATATTATGTAACATTTTCGGGGAATCTTGAATTTGCATTTGTACATTTATGTGCAATCTAAATACACGCGCATACTTTGGTTAAATCGTCAGTAATTTATGACGAAATAAAGATATGTATTGCCATTCATTCAGGGGTATTTGTTCCTGAAAGAACACTGCAATATTAGCTGGATTTCTTAAAACACCGAAAATTAAAATACAACTGTATGTTTTATGTTGCATAATAAACATTAATGAAAGTGTTGTTTTGGAATCTTTCGTGTTGTTGTTGCCTCGTTTCATCTTAAAATATGACACAGTTACACATTTGATCACGCCTTCTTGTGTTTAAAGAGATAGATATCAGCCGTCAATCCTCTGTAAATGTCTTTTCATGACAGCAAGTTATGCTTATATTATGGTTGGACATAAAATTAGAAAAATTCAATCTTTCTTTATGACATAATCCTTTTCCGGAAAATATATTAGGTGACTTTTAAATTTGTTAAGTATTTTGACTAACCAAGGGCAGATCACTCCAAATATTACTGACATTTTATCAACAAGGACGAGAGTCTGTTCACGAGCATCCAACAGGATTGTTGTGCTAAGACACAGTCATGCCAGTCTTAGCTCGCTTGGTAGATGTTAATCCGACAAGAAGATATGTACCGAAGATCTACAAAGAAGAAAATATAATTTCACCCAAGAAAAAGAAAGATATCACGAACTTTCTAAGTTCTGTTCGAACTGGTGATGTGAATTCAGTGAAGCGTTTCTTGGAGGGAGGTCTGGAGGCAGACGTGGAAGGCGAAGGAAAGGAAACCGCTTTAACCACGGCTGTGTTTACTGTAATTATGAACATATTTAATGGCAATGCCAACATCTTTGTTTGTCGACAACATTAACTAATGATTATTTTCTTTGGCGCAGTGTTAACAACTGGTTAACAAGATCAGCTGATGACCCCTAGAGTGCCAGTATCGTCATTAGTTCTCTGTAATACAGACTAGACTCGCCTCAGGTGGTGGTCCGAGCCACAGGGGATTGTAAAATAACATTTTATAGAACTGACTTATGTTGTGACCATGTATATTGTAGCTGCTATGTTTAGAGTTACAAGCGGAAACGGTGAATTCGTAGCCACTCCCTATAGACACAATTTGCTGAGAATTCGTAGACACAATGTTAATATTGGAGGTTCATTCGGTAAGTGGTGTGTGGAGTGGATTACTGTATTATTAATTTATTTTGATAGGATATACAGGATTGTTTGTAACTACCATAAAAAATAAATATTCAGCTAAGTATATATTTGAGCCTAGAAGGACAATTGGTGAGTGGGGTGGATTACTGTATTGTTATTTTGTTTTCAGATAATAATCAGGTAAGTATATGCAAACCAAAAAGGACAATATGTTTTGGTGAGTGGAGTATGGGTTTAATGTCACGCCAGGTCATAATGAGTCAAGGATTTATTTTCCTTTTAGGCTGTCGATGAAATACATTTGCCACAAGATAATTCAATAAGTGTATGTAATAAATCAATATCAGTTCTATTTCTCTATTGTATTTGTTTTGTCTATGAGTTGGGGGTGGCTACAAATTTTCCATGGCTGAGAATTAGTTTGGTTACAAATTCACAAGGGGCGGTCGGGTAGCCTAGTGGTTAAAGCGTTCGCTCGTCATATTGCTGGAATATTGCTAAAAGCGGCGTAAAACCATACTCACTCACTCACTACAAATTCACCTACTGCCATTACAAGACCCTGTGGTCCTATCTCAAATTATATTCTGTATACCCATGCTATAGAAATCTTGCAGTTTTCACTTAAATTCTACAACATTGAAATGTCTTCGTTAGACACAAGTTAGCCTACAAGGTATTGATGTAGTCTGTGCACAGACCCCATCAAATTTAGGAGGATGGTAACAGTGATTTGAACCTTAGATACTTATTTTATTGGTTTCATAGGATTTATTATCGTCAGAAACAGGATGCTTGGTTTTTCATTGCTTTTTTAATTAATAACTGGCAACAGATGTTACTACCTCTATACCTTCTAATATCTATTATTATCTGGCTTTTCAAAACTTATTTCCTAACTTTACATGTTTAAAGCATGATTAGGCCCCGGTCATTTTGCAGTTGTGGCAAGTTTGATTTAGGTTGTTAAACATACTTTGTTGTCTGCTCACTCAAACCTAACAATGTAGATCAATCTACCATAGGTAGATATGAGTATTTGAGTCCCCTTGTAACACTGTTTAATGATAATTTTCATATCATAGGAAAATACTGCTATGTGCCGGCTGTTGATTGAACATGGTTGTGATTTGAACAAAAGTGGGACAGTCCCGCCTTTCTACTTCCGCCTCACCCCACTGTGTCAAGCGGTCAGTGCAGGGAACACACAGGCAGTGAGGATGCTCCTTCAGGCCGGATGTAAAAAAGATCTCAGAGATGATCTTGGGTAAGGTCCACAAGATTAGAATAAATGTTTATTTTGATTTGTCACATCAAACCTATGTTCAGGTACAGCATCTACAATATCAAGGTGTCCTACTTGATGATAAATCTGTTACCTTTGCAAACTCAGAGTCTTTAAAAACCAGGGAGGTGAAATCTCCGCGGAAACGCGGAAAATCGAGTTTTTTATTACAGTAGTCCTCGGAAAAATTCATCTTCTGCGTAAAAATATAATTAAAAAAAAACATTCCGAAAAATATGATCGAAAAACCAGACAACCATACATTATTATAACGTAATATTTTCAGCAGTTCGTGGTTGGCTGAGAGTTAGCATGGTTACAGTCAGTATTTGTCCAAGGGGTGAAACGGTACTTCAGTGCACCGATGCATCTCGAGTTTACATGTGACAATATGATACACAACACGTTTTTTTTCTGTATCGATACAAGATTATACACTTGCTAAAATGAATTACTGACTACTCAGTGATGCCCACCCCAGCAGTTTTGTCAGTCAAATATTGCGAAACGTTTTCAAATTCACTAGTAAAATAAACTGCTACTAACATGTGTCTACAACTAGCTGTTCCTTTGGAACCTGCTCTGAAATATTTTTAGTCAAGAAGTTTCCTCGTGATTTAAGGTAAATATGCGTATTGCGATATGTATCGTATTGTGACCTATGTATCATGATACGTATCATATTGTGACCTTGCTCTATCGTTTCAACCCTAATTTGCCCTAAGCTGGAGAGACTTGGGAAACAACTCTGTCATGACTATCTTTAAACCTCTTACATGTTCAACTCCCCGAAATCGCACGATTGATTGAGCTGAAAATTTATGTTGATGTTTGTTACTATAACATGTATAAGGGGGCATCAAAATTGACATTAAAAGATGATTACAATTTTTGATTTGATCAAAGAAACATTCAAGGGTCTATTTCTGAAAAATTAAAAAGGCGAGGGGCCTGAAACATGATGGGGAGATGGTCCCTTATCATGCTTATGTGGTACCATGTTTATTCCTGATCGAGTATCCAATATGGCTGCCAGTGGCCATATTGGAAAATTTCAAATAATCATGAGTCATCCATGAACACTTTTCCCTCAGAACCCTCTGGAGCAGTGCAGCTGATACTTCAAAATGATGACAGCTGAATTTGTTCAAGAAGTTGAATGTGATTTTCAATATGGCCGCGACAGGAGCCATATTAAAAAATGTATTCTAGTCATATTTTAGTTTAAAAAGTAATAAAATATGTTAGATATATGTGTTCCATTTTTTAGATATTTTAAGACCCATGAATATCCGGGGTAGAATAGGTCTTCAGCAATCCATGCTTGCTGTAAAAGGTGACTAAGCTTGTCATAAGAGGCAACTAATGGGATCGACTGGTCAGGCTCACTGACTTGACAGATGCATGTCAATGATCCCAATTGCGTGGATTGATGTTCATGATGTCAATCATTGGATTATCTGGTCCAGACTCAATTATTTACTGATTGCTGCCATATAGACAGCTGGTGTATTGCTGAGTGTGGTGTTAAACAACAAACACACAAGATATTTTAAATTTTGACTAACAGCTCACCTTCCACTTTGATCGTAAATTCTCTCAAAACATATTTCTTTACACTGTAAATATCACTGATTTACCTTTTCACTTCCACCATACTTAAAGCAGAAGCTTGCTATGACCATTCAACAGCCATTTTGGTTCAAACTGTACTGGTGTTTGATGTATGTGTAGTGGGGCTCACTCACCATGTATGTTCAGTTTTGCACAATATTTTACATTCTGCTCTAAATGTACTTTAATGGTCTTAAATTCTCTCAGAATGCATCTTTTCATCTGAAATTGATGGACTTAGGAAGATTAACTTTGGCATGTATGTCTCTGTTATAGTCATGACTTATTTTGCGCAAATCATTAGGATTTTATTTGATTTTTTGTGAAACAATTAGAAGAATTGTATGTCACAAGAACACTTTTATTCTCCTGAGACATGTTAATAGATATATGTCTTTAAGCCTACAAGTTGAAACCTTATAGGAAGTAAATATAACTGTTGTGTATTGCAACAATGTCTTACAATATTATAATCATTCTTGCAGAAATCTTGTGAAAATTTAGTTTGTATGCTTGTTTCATATTTTATAGGGGCGGTCGGGTAGCCTAGTGGTTGAAGCGTTCGCTCGTCACGCCGAAGACCCGGGTTCGATTCCCGACATGGGTACAATGTGTGAAGCCCATTTCTGGTGTTCCCCGCCGTGATATTGCTGGAATATTGCTAAAAGCTGCGTAAAATCAAACTCACTCACTCACTCATATTTTATATAAGATAAATAAAATATGAAACAAGCATACAAACTAAATTTTCACAATATTTCTGCAAGAATGAATGTAATATTGAATAGCGGTGATTTTGATCAGAAGCAGTCAGCAAGACATTTTAGTCAGTTGACCACACATCCAGGTGAGCTCCAGTGCCATGACACTGTATGTCTTTAGGAGGTAATATATGGCTAGTTCCATGTGGCACCAAGATTCCTGACATGTTTTCCTGGTTTAACTTCAGCCGACCTCCATTATTTTACTCCATGTCTTGTTCCAATGAAGACATGTTAGATCTCCTTCTGAGGTCAGGGTGCGACATCAACCTCGGCACCAAAGACACCAACTACACCATCCTCCACGAGGCAGTTGCTAAGGGAAAGCTGGATATCGTCAAGGTAACTATGGTGATGGCTGTTGTGGTGCATATATACCAGTTCACATCGCTTTAAAGTTTTGAAACAAATTAAGCATGTTAAGATGATAAAGTGTGTGTTTGTTTTTTGTTTTTTCAATTATTAAGGGTGACCCCAAAAACACTGCGTTAACAAAGGAATATTAACATTCTCTGTAGAATACTGAACGAGGAAATGGTTCACAGCAGGTTGTGGAAATATCAAATTTGTGATAAAATAAGGAAGTAAACAATGTGAAACAAGGTAGTAAACAATGCCCTGTCGTAATTTGGATTGGTGATATTTACAAAGGTCTTCAGCAACCCATGTTTGCTGTAAAAGGCGACTGTGCTTGTCGTAAGTGCCGAATGACGGGATCGGTTGATCAGGCTCACCGACTTGGTTGATGCATGTCATCGATCTCAATTGCGTTGATCGATGCTCATGATATTAATGTCTGGTCCAGACTTGATTATTTACAGACTTCCGTCATATTGCTGGAATATTGCTGAGTGTGGCATTAAACAACCAACCAACCAACACCTTTTTAAGTCTATATTTTGTACATCGAGATTCGGCTCAATTATGAGGTTGAATGTCGTCAAGTGATGTCGCATATGAATCAGGCGTTGATTTTCCACACTCTGCATGGACTCATTCAATATGCTCAAACTGAAGAAAACCTAAGCAACACGTGTTTCAGGTATTGCTGGAAGCCGGCGCCAACCCTAATAGTTATGAAGTCAATCAACGCTTAACTCCGTCATTCTTCACCACGCGGCAAGACATCCACGAACTGCTGGTAAAGTACGGCTCCAACATGAACCACACAAGTCGGTCAGGTGACACGGTGCTACACCATGCTATCACACATGGCGATCTCCCGCTGGTAGAATATTTCCTCAATAAAGGTGCAATTATCGATGCTATAAAGACGACGTGTGTGGTCTCTTCCCACAACATCCTGCAGCAGGTGAACATCCAAGACCCCCTCCAGCAGGCCGCGACAGAGCACTACTTCAAAATATGCATCCGACTCATCCAACATGGCAGCTCCACGCAGTTTCTCAATTCGGACGAAAATGATCTTGTCACGAGACTTCTAAGTAGCGAGAACCTGGAGCTGATTCTCACGTTGTTGTTCGCTTCCGGAAACACCAACTGGTTGAAGAGAATTTTGTCGGATGAAGTGCGGAATCATCTGAACATTTCTAAGGCAACTCGTGATTGGTTGCGGAGACTGGCCAACAAGGTGCTGCCGCTGAGGATGATAGCGTGTCACACTATCCGTCAAACGTTGAAAAGCCGAGCATCACAAGGGAGTATTCTGAAAGATATTTCGAAACTATCATTGCCAGAAGTGATGCATGATTGTGTGGAACTGAAGGTGAAGCTAGCATGATTGTGTGATACTGAAGGTGTGATCGGTCCAGGAAATGATCTCAGTGGTCTCCTTGGCTGAAACTCCATCCCAAGTCTCACTTGGAAGAAATTTCCATGTTATTATAAACAGATTGCAAGTGATTCTGTGGCATTTGATTGGCTATCCAAGCAAAAATATTCTGCATTTAAGAAAAAAAAGACCACACCCACTTCTACGTACTACTGTTTCCTGGTTGAGTGATATTAGAATGGGCGAGGCTTGAGTTGCATTGTTGCACTGGATGATGTCGGTGATTGTGTATTGTTGTCTGTTGTTTTATTGTTGCTGATCTAATAAGAAGTTTGTGAAGTTGTTTCTTTTGACATACATATTTATAAGAATTGACTTCCTTGTGTTCCTTCCTTAGGTGTACATCTGCATATACAAGTTTTTACGAAGTCACAAAATGGATTGAGCTGAAATTTTTTGTTGATGTTTGATGCAATACAGACATGGCAATTTTCCTCGGATTCCCAGAATTTCGTGATTTTTTCTCTCAGTATGATGTAAAATAGACTTATTTTAATCCTTGTTTTCGGGGGGGGGGGGTAGAGGGGGCATGCCCCTAAACCCCCCCTAGATTGGCAATGGTCCCTTTATCATGCTTATGTGGTACCATGTTTATTCAAGGCATCCTGTTTGGATATCAAGTGTGGCTGCCATTCGCCATATTGGAAAATTTCAAATAATCGTGGGTCATCCATAAACATCTTCCTCTCAAAACCCCCTGGAGCAGTGCAGCTGAAACTTCACATACTTCTTCCTATACCTCCAGAAACACAAAATATCAATTCTTAAAAAACTTAAATTCAACTTTTAGTTTTGAAAAGCTGACTTCTGTAAGAAGTCTTTGGCACTTCGTGTTACAGCCCTGAATGGAATGATAAGCTAAAATACCCAAATTAAGAAGTATAAAGTTCCCAATTTCATTGGAGATTACTTTTGTTCACTTTGCCTGCCACTGGCGTTGAGTGGACAGTCCTACAAATCCCTGGGTTGAGTGGTGAGATTCACTAATGATCAAAGGCACTCTGTAGAAGCGACTGTATACATTCCTGTTGTATTCCCTTAACACTGATTCCAGGTCATTGATGAGGGTGCTCTTCCTGTAAGAAGACATCCTGTTGGTGTGTGTGAGTTTCATGCGTTAAGGTAGATGAAATGGGGCTAGTCACATTCAAGATTGCACTTAAATTGCAGTGTGTGTGTATGTGCATGCAAGTGTCTGTGCAGCTGCTTGTACTAGTCTGGACTAATGTCTGTTTTAAAGTTCTAGCCCTCTGAGATACCTCAGTTTAACATGAATACAGTATACTGATTCCGAGCCGACCAGTCCTTATTTTATTATCCCCTAAATGCCGAGCGCACGGCAGGGTAACAACAAGTACCATATTTTAATGTATGGTATGATGCAGCTAAGGATCGAAATGACGACCTTTAGCTCTCTGGGTAGATGCTCTACCCTCAACACCACGGAGGCGGTGCTTGGGAGAGACCTTTTTTCGTTCCAAAACATGCCAGTTTTGTACTCGTGACATGATCACATACAAACATGGCCGACATGAAGGACAAAGCAGGAGCATGCCTGTGACGGAAGATGTATATCTGGCACATGTTTGAAACGTTATCTAGATCTCCTCTGATTATCAGTGGGAAAACCTTTTCAAATAATTAAGAATGTTATCAGATGTGTTCCCAAGTAAGAAGTAAGAGACTATAAGAAGTAAGACTGTTCATATCAAAACTTGCATGTTTTGGTCTTGCCCTAAATAACACCAATTGTATACGTGGTATAGGTAAGGGTAAGAGGTGTCTAAAAGCTTGTACTTTGTCCATTGGAAGATGATATGTTGATTCGATACTTCAAACATAAACAATGAACATTGTTTCAGTATGTTATCTGTTTTGATACTTCAAACATGTAAACAAAGAAGGTTGTTTCCATATATTGTTTGTTTGGATGCTTCAAAGTGTAAATGAAGACGGCTTTTGTCAATATATTGTTTGTTTGTTTGGATACTTCAACCATGTAAACAAAGAAGGTTGTTTCAAAGTATTCTGTCAAACATGTTCCTATATATGTTTTATTTATTATACCTTGTATTTTATATCTATGTGTATTCTGAATGGTTTATATCAACAGGGTTTGACAAAAGATTCATGGCAGTTTGAGATCACTGCTTGTGCAGGCTGACAAAGTCACACATATAACTTTCATGTTAATACACATATTCACCGAATAAAAAAATGGTTAAAAAAACACAGGTTCTCTTTGTTGAAATGTTAGGTATTAAAAGTGATTAGCTCTAGGATGTGAGGAATGCCCTGAATGTTTTCAACTGTTGTTTCTTGTCCCCCTTTCTAACATTATCACAGCTTACTGGAAACATGCTGTGTGGTTGTCTTCCAAGTTGACTAATCTTCTATGGATCTAGTGAATTTCACTGGTCCTTTTTCTGTGTAGTGTTTAAGTAGTTATGAACCTGTCATTGTAGTTCAGACCCGTGAAGATCCGGGGCAGAATAGGTCTTCAGCAACCCATGCTTGCCTGAGAGGCAACTGTGCTTGTCGTAAGGGGTGACTAACAGGATCAGGTGGTCAGGCTCGCTGACTTGGTTGATTCATGTCATCTTATCCCAATTGCGTGGAACGATGCTCATGATGTCAGTCATTGGATTGTCTGGCCCAGACTCGATTATTTACAGACTGCCGTCATATAGCTGGAATATATATATATAGTGCGGCGTTAAAGAACAAACGAACATCGTAGTTCTTTTGAATGTGCCCCAGCCATTGTCAAACCTATATTCCATCAGATATAAATTCCTGTTGCATGTACTTGCAGTGTAGTCACTGAATGTGTGTGAGGCGAAGAACTGGCATTAGTCTTCAGGTTGTTACTGAGAGATTATTCTATTGGTCATACACATACGATCTCATCATAACACCATACACATTAGATCTCATGATAAGGTCATACATGTACCGGTTTATATAATCTCATGATAAGGTCATACATGTACTGGTATATATAATCTCATGATAAGGTCATACATGTACCAGTTTATGTGATCTCATGATAAGGTCATGCATGTACCGGTTTATATGATTACATGATAAGGTCATACATGTACCGGTATATATGATCTCATGATAAGGTCATACATGTACCGGTTTATATAATCTAATGATAAAGCATACATGTACCAGTTTATATAATCTCATGATAAGGTCATCAATGTACCAGTTTATGTGATCTCATGATAAGGTCATACATGTACCGGTATATATGATCTCATGATAAGGTCATACATGTACCGGTATATATGATCACATGATAAGGTCATACATGATATGGTATATATGATCTCATGATAAGGTCATACATGTACCGGTTTATATGATCTCATGATACGGTCATACATGATACGGTCATACATGATACGGTTTATATGATCTCATGATAAGGTCATACATGATACGGTATATATGATCACATGATAAGGTCATACATGTACCGGTATATATGATCTCTTGATAAGGTTATACATGAACCGGTTTATATGATCTCATGATGAGGTCATGCATGTACCGGTTTATATGATCTCATGAAAAGGTCATACATGATATGGTATATATGATCTCATGATAAGGTCATACATGTACCGGTTTATATGATCTCATGATACGGTCATACATGATACGGTCATACATGATACGGTTTATATGATCTCATGATAAGGTCATACATGATACGGTATATATGATCACATGATAAGGTCATACATGTACCGGTATATATGATCTCATGATAAGGTTATACATGAACCGGTTTATATGATCTCATGATAAGGTCATGCATGTATCGGTTTATATGATCTCATGAAAAGGTCATACATGTACCGGTATATACGATCTCATGATAAGGTCATACATGTACCGGTACATACAATCTCATGATAAGGTCATGCATGTACCGGTATATACGATCTCATGAAAAGGTCATACATGTACCGGTATATATGATCACATGATAAGGTTATACATGAACCGGTTTATATGATCTCATGATACAGTCATACATGATACGGTATATATGATCTTATGATAAGGTCATACATGTACCGGTATATACGATCTCATGATAAGGTCATACATGTACCGGTACATACAATCTCATGATAAGGTCATACATGTACTGGTATATATGATCTCATGATAAGGTATAACATGTACCGGTGTATATGATCTCATGATAAGGTCATACATGTACCGGTTTATATGATCTCATGATACGGTCATACATGATACGGTATATATGATCTCATGATAAGGTCATACATGTACCGGTTTATATGATCTCATGATACGGTCATACATGATACGGTATATACGATCTCATGATAAGGTCATACATGTACCGGTATATATGATCTCATGATAAGGTATAACATGTACCGGTATATATGATCTCATGATAAGGTTATACATGTACCGGTATATATGATCTCATGATAAGGTCATACATGTACCGGTATATATGATCTCATGATAAGGTCATACATGTACCGGTATATATGATCTCATGATAAGGTCATACATGTACCGGTATATATGATCTCATAGTAAGAATGCTTTTATGTTTTTGTGTGAACTTAAACAATTCTGTATTCTGTTATTTTGTTGTACAAATTTCATTTTCTTATTTACATTTATCATACCATACGTAATTTGCTTTTTTGATGGCATTATTGAACGTGCTTAAAGCATACAGTCATTGCATTTCCCTGCTTTTGCTCCTCAGTGTAAACTATGTATAAATCATGTCTATTGAGCATAATATCAGAGAGAACAGCATCTCTACCAGGTGTGTAGGACATATAGTTTGTTTTATTTGGAAAATGGGCTTCCTGTCGAAATCAAAGTCTGTTCAATATGCAATTGAAAATATACTACCCAAAAGAAGTTAAAGAACTCCCACAATTGGAAGGCTGTGTGTTGCACTACACACCACCAGACGAACTTTAGTCATGTGAAATAAGCAGTGTTCTTTAACTTCTTTTGAGTAGGATATATTCACCTGAGAATATGTCTGTACTGTAGTTGGCTACCTGAGAAGACGATGCCACACGTTCCTTTAACTATTAGATTGTTTAAGGCAAAGTTACATGTTAAATGGGACCCGTGAAGATGCGGGATAGAATAGGTCTTCAGCAGCCCATGCTTTCTGTAAGAGGCGACTATGCTTGTTGGAAGAGGCATCGGGTGGTCAGGCTCGCTGACTTGGTTGATGCACGTGATCGTATCCCAATTGTGTGGATCGATGCTCATGATGTCAATCACTGGATTGTCTGGTCCAGACTTGATTATTTACAGACCTTTGTCCTATACATGGAATATTAGTGCAGCATTAAACAACAAACAAACAAACAAACAAACAAACAAACAAACAAACAAACAAATACGTTAAATGTAAAGTGCCCAATGGGTTCCCCAGGTGAAAGCTGTTGTTGTGGTGGTGCTTGTGGCTGGATCTACACGCTGGATGTGGATCTCAGTCAGTGACTCGCCTGTAAGTGGGAAAAAGGGTGTTATGTAAGAGGCAGCATCCTCGAGGATCCAGTGTATCATATCTCCATGCTGTTATGATAAATACCCAGGAACCATTCACCGCCAATCATTCATTTTGAATGTCTCAGCTCTTTACACCAACTTAGTGAGGTGGATGTAATAACGCTCTAGCACCCAAAGGCAGCTCTGGTTGTATACTCCCCAGGAAGTTGAGAATGATAACTGGAATGCAAACGGATCCACTATTTGGGGAACAAATAAAACCACATTTGAGCAGATACAAGAACCTTGATACCTGCAGTATATAAATTTAAAACAAAAATAAAGTAAAATAATAATAATAATGCAGAATTTCCATGTTATTATTAGCCTGAACCAACAAAAAAAATCCTCATCTGTTCTGCAAGCCCTTGATTTAATAATGAAATCAGTAGACTGCTTCTACTTATTTTGTCCACATATGGATAGATGTTTCAAGAGTGAGTCCTATGCAGTACGAGACGTCCCCTGCAGGCTACACTGCGAGCACTGGTTACATCACTATAACAATAATGAAAGAACACTGACGTTTGACTGGAGAACTAATATTGGAGTCATGTCATATTAATCAGATTTAAAATAAATGTATGATAGCGACTAAGTGGGTATTGATCGTAACAGAATGGATATTTGATGCGCTGGAAACTTGACGATGAGGCAGGGACTTCATATTCTACTTGAAACTGTTCATGAAAAAGTCCTGTGATGCATACTGACAATGTTTTGCAAGACCGAGCACATTGTGGTATTGGGGTCGCAGCACATCATTGGGACCTCCCTGTTCCAACAAATTAAGGCCGCCATCGTACTCAGGAATCCTCAGCAGGTCCGTTCAAATCAACCAGGGTCAACACGTAACATGATCGTAACTCCCATACTTTGACATAGGCTTTCACTAGTCGTAGTGCTAAGATGATCGTAACTCCCATACTTTAACATAGGCTTACACTAGTCATAGTGCTAAGATGTTCGTAACGCCCAAACTTTAACATAGGCTTACACTAGTCGTAGTGCTAAGATGATCTCACTCCTATACTTTAACATAGGTTTACACTAGTCATAGTGCTAAGATGATCTTACTCCCACACTTTAACATAGGTTTATACTAGTCGTAGTGCTAAGATGATCGTCACTCCCATACTTTAACATAGGCTTACACTAGTCGTAGTGCTAAGATGATAGTAACTCCCATACTTTAACATAGGCTTACACTAGCCGTAGTGCTAAGATGATCGTCACACCCATACTTTAACATAGACTTACACTATTCGTAGTGCTAAGATGTTCATAACTCCCATACTTTAACATAGGCTTACACTATTCGTAGTGCTAAGATGATCGTCACTCCCATACTTTAACATAGGCTTACACTAGCCGTAGTGCTAAGATGATCGTCACACCCAAACTTTAACAAAGGCTTACACTAGTCGTAGTGCTAAGATGTTCATAACTCCCATACTTTAACATAGGCTTACAATAGACGCAGTGCAAAGATGGCTTTGTGCAAGTGAGCCCTGGTTCACAGAATATGTAGCAGTTATACACATTCTGTGGACCTTACATTACTCTTCCTGGTGCAAGGTAAGATAGCAAGGTTGGGGTATTAATATGAATTATCTAAAGAAGGATTGGTAACAACTATATGTCAGCCATATATACACACAAAATCATTTATGAAATATTACATTTGCAAACATGATTTTAATATGGACCTGATATTAAGTTTATTTATTGTTATGCATTTTTCTCTCCTGGTTTTGTATGAAATTATAATATCTAATGTATTTTGACACGAAATAAATTGTAGCATATCATAAATCAATGTTTGTCGTGTTTGCACACACCACACAAACATGAGAGTCTGTGCTTTTCACAAGGGGTGGTCAGGTAGCCTAGTGGTTAAAGTGTTGGCTCATCACCCCGAAGATCCGGGTTCGATTCCCGACATGGGTAAAATGTGTGAAGCCCATTTCTGATATTGATATTGCTGGAATATTGGTAAAAGCAGCATAAAATCAAACTCACTCACAATAAACAATGCAAGCTAAGTTGCAGAATGTTATAATCTGGTTAATGACTTCTTTCTGCGACAAGGCTTGTTTTAAGAGGCGACTAACGGGATCGGGTGGTCAGGCCCGCTGACTTGGTTGATGCATGTCATCGTATTCCTATTGGTGGATCAATGCTCGTGATGTTAGTCACTGGATTGTCTGGTCCAGACCGTTTTTGTACCGACAGCTGTCATGTAGGTTGAATATTGAGTGTGATGTTAAACAGCAAACAAAACTGTTTTTCATTCTTTGTTGTTTAACCCCGCACTCAGCAATATTCCATCTATATGTTGGCGGATTGTATATAAGAGCATGGACCAGACAATCCAGTGACCGATATTGTGAGCAACGGTCCACGCTGTCAGGGTTACAATGACAAATCAACCAAGTCAGCGAACCCACCAGCCCATCCATTTGGTCGCCTCTTACACAAGCATAGGTTGCTGGGCGCCATTATAACCCAGAATCCCCTGGAACATCTTCCTATAAATCCAGCAACAGTCCATATTTGCTATTTCTGACATGGTAAGTCTCACTTTGTTGGCAGTTTAACATGGAATTACGAATTATTTGAATGGCTAACCTATTGACAAAGCATTCATATTCTTGTAAGAACCTGTTGCATGCATCTCAACTCCACACACAAACCCTAGCCTGAGGACCATTCATAGTGATACGAGGTTTTACATGATAAAAAGATTGCATGTTACATAGAACCAACATTTCTATTCTGGTAAGAAATGCGTTCAAAGTTTAGAGTGTCAGTGGGTGATTTTCTGTAATCAAACATTGAAATCCCCATCCATAATAGACTAAATCGTGGGTTAGAATAGGTCTTCAGCAACCCATGCTTGCCGTAAAAGGCGAGTATGCTTGTCATAAGAGGCGACTAATGACAACGGGGGGTCAGGCTCGCTGACTTGGTTGATGCATGTTGTCGTATCTCAATTGCGTGGATCGATGCTCATGATGTCAATCACTGGATTTTCTGGTCCAGACTTGATTGTTTATATATATCCAGCCTAGGGCTGTTTTGGATCTTGACATTGTTGCCGCTTGGTGAATATTGATAATGGTCTTCATTAATATAACCACTGCCACTTCGTGGCGGGGGATAATAAGATACAAACCATATAATACATTTCAGTTACATTATAAACAATTAAATACTGGCGTGATAAACTCACGCTGTATTTTCAATGAAGATATATTTTTACATAATTATAAGATGTGCATCATTATTTGCATCAAAATTGAAGTTAAATATGTGTATGCGTCTTGCAAGGAAAGTTGACATTTCCTAATATAGGCTTCCTGTAACATGCTGAGTAAGTTAGAAAAACATTAAATCTAAAAGAACCTTTACTTTAAACAAACAATATATAATGTAAATGTGACATCTGGAAGGTAAAGTTTGAATTTGATGTCGCCGTTCAGAAGTGAGGCAGTGACGTCAGCACAGATCGTGTGCGAAATTCGCCTAATATTGGGAAGCGCGGGTAATATTTCCACATCATCAGCAACAGCACAGAGCGAAATTGTGAAGTTCTTAGTTTTTAACTGAGAACGATCGCTCACCTTGCAGGTATTTTATTTGCGACAAGGTTTATGCAGCTGTCGCGTCCTAAATTAGACAAGGGCTGCGACATGTCTCAAAACATCACAGTCTCAATTAAATAGCGACGTTGTTTATGCAACAACACATTCCCGGGCTGAATGTGTGTCATCATGTCCTGATGGCGTTGATTGTTGTTCATGTCACAACCACTGACACAGACTCATCTATTTACAGCCCAGGTGTGAAAAAGGTGGAAGATTATGTCTTGTATTAACATTCACTCACTCAAATAACATTGTAAGTATATAGATATATCCCGTCAGTGTCTTAATGGGATTGGATGGTCAGGCTTGTTGACTTGGTTGATGCATACCACTGCTCCTGATGTCAATCACTGGATTGTCTGGTCCAGACTTGATTATGTACCGACCGCCGTCACATAGCTGGAATATTGAGGTATTAAACAACAAACAAACAAACAAACAAACAAACAAACATGTCTAAGGATAGTGTCAGTATCAGTCTACTTTGTTATGGAGTCTTTACATGGGTGAGTAATCTCATACATTCATGGGGCACGGGTGGCCCAGTCGTCTAAGGCGCCGCGATTCGCTGTGTAGAGTTGCGTCCCTTGGGTACGCCAGAAACCTATGAATGTGGGTTCGAATCCCTGTTCGCCCCGATTATGTTTCTTGGTTTGTCAGCACCATAACCGTGCTCGTGGGTTTCACCGAAGTGGTAAACATCTGAGACCTGCATCACTTCGGGCTTTCCTCCCGCATTAAGCTGACACGCCGCGATATAACTGGAATACTGTTAAAAGCGGCGTTAAACCCAACTCACTCACTCATACATTCAAGGTAAAGATGATTTCCTTAAGTCATCCCAACAAGGCTACCCAGGTACGTTACAATACCGTACAGAGCATTACAAATATAGTTTTGACGTACGAGGTAAACACAGTGTGAAATATGTTCAAGAAAAATTGCTAGATGACCAATGTGACGGTCCGGGCAAAGTGTCTCCACCCTACACCTTGCCGTATAAGATAAAACAGTGAAATATGTTCAAGCAAAATTGCTAGATGGCCAATGTGACGGTCCGGGCAAAGTTTCACCACCCTACGCCATGCCGCATAAGATAAAACAGTGAAATATGTTCAAGCAGGCCAAAGTTGTACACAGACAGGGGACCTGTGTCTTGGCCAATTTGACAAGTGTGCTAGGTGCTCATTCCCTGCCAAAGCCAAAACAGCCATTGTATCAATCATCGAGACAGCCCTTTAAAGATGATGTTCACAACTCATGGTACGGGGCTATTTACTTTTTGGGGGGCCTAAATGTGTGTTTCATCAATCATGCGCATGTGCACCATGCTCCGTTGCCAGCTGATCTTCACAATGCATGGTACAAGGCTCATTACAATTTTCTGGGGCCCTATTCGGGCGTTTTATCAATCTGTTGCATGTTTTGTATACATGCTGAAAGGGATTACAGGAAATGTAGAGCCCTGAACAAGGATATACTTGTTCGTCTGTTTATTTTAACATGAACAGTGTTATAGGTAACATAATGTAACGCAACAGTATACATCATTAGTGTTGGTTATATCTCACTATATGCATATCGATAATCGGGGATCTGTTATCGCTCAATAATCGATTGTAATTGTAACCCCACCGCAACACACAGGGGCAAGGAGGGAATCGAATACCAACATTATATACTAATTGTCACAAACACCGGTCCTTTTTCGCCTCTGATTACGACTACGATAGACCATCGACGTTATTTCCTGGTTCACGTTTGTGTTGTTTATAGTCCTGTATGGGTGTAACAGGGAAACGACAGCAAGTTTCAGAACATGGAACTTAAAATTCTGTCAACAATAACAATAAAACAATATCTCCAATCGAAGCGGTTGTTTCATAACCAAACTTGAACCAGACTCTTCAGCCTGCTAAATATTCATGGTATATTACGTTGATCATATACAAATATTTAGCCAATCAGGGAACACGAAGTCGAAACCTTCAAAACAGCAGCGTTGTAGACATTTTGCAGAAATGATACATAGGCGTTTGATTTTGAAATTGTTGTGATTACATTACGTAATCTTCACTCCTCATAATATTGATATACTACAAAAATGATCTCCAAATGACAATGCCAAATATATAATAAAAATTTAAAAACATATATTGACTCTTTTGTATTCAACGAATGATTACATCAGTTTACTTTGCATAATGTAATTTGATTAATAGCCGTTTATGAATTACTTTCAAATTCGGCAAAATGTAGAGTCACATTTTATTTCTTTAGAGGTACGCATGCGCCCTGTGATGATTTGGGCTTTTGTTTTAATATGACAAAGAGTTCTGCTTTCACCATAAGAAACATAAATCGACAACACTTGGTTTGATATATCTATCAATCTATCTATATGGTTTTGACAAATGAAATGATATGATTATATCTGCTCTGAAAATAGGCCATAAGATCTATAATGGGTTCTAATGGATTGTGTGATGAGATCGTGGCTCATTAGGTCGTTAAAGAGGTCGGGAAGTCAAATTCGAAATGTGTATTTTGCGGCCAACGTACGTCACTAATATCGGGTAATACCACCTCTGTTGGCAAGACATGAGCGAATATATCGAGGCATATGCATCTGATGAGTCGACCAGTGTCAGCTTTTATTGTAAACTTCAGTGTGAAAGACTGAGTTTTCTGAAGTTGAGAAAAGTGATATTTACCTTGCAGTGAACATAACACTTGATATTTCACTGCAGTGAACATAACACTTTGCCGGAACTATTGTCACACAAGAGTTACTTAGGAGATAAATATACCGCGCTAAATTTAACATTTGAAACCTCACGCTGCGCGTTCGGTTCCAAATTCAATCTAGCGGGGTTAAATCTACAGGTAACCGAGCTCTACATTGAAAACACAGTATGTTTATCTCCATTCTACCATTACTAAATAAAAAGCGAACTCTTTGGTGTTAGCAAATATACTGAGTGAAGCGGCATGGGTTGAGTTCAGTGTTTTGAGTGGGTTATCGATCTGAATTACGGAATCACCGAACAAAATATGGTGCTGTATATACTCAAGCAGTTTGTTTACACCGTTATACTTCACTCGAACATATGACAGGCACCGAAGGCATGCAAGCACGGCAACTTGGTAAGCTAACATGAGGTGGGCATCCCTAAAGAAAACAAAGCAAGCTTTGCAAGGCTTTCGCTCTTCATCGCGCGTCACCATTCATGGTAGAATTCCCTTTAAATTGTCTTCCTTTATCGTAAGTGTCAACCCCATACACAAACTGATGACGTATTTTTTACGTTAGGTCCACATTCACAAGGCAAAGTAATGACAGACGGTCATTTATGGAGTTAATATCACTTCTTGCCGTTTGTTCTCTCGAAAATGTTTCCTTATAAACTGTAAATTTCTCATTTCACTCGTCAATCGGGACTGTTCGTTTCGAAAAGCGCCATTTTTGTTACCTGACCAGCGTGTATTCTTTCGCTTCTCTCAGCGGTCTCCTAGTTTTCAAGAATACTTTTTGTTAAAATTGATTTTGTATATAATCATATCGAAATGCCGTGACCCTAAATATTTTTTGATACTTTTGTTAAGATTTTTTAAGATTATGCAAACACGAAACTACTTTTTAAGTCGCAAATACAAGGGGTGGTGAGTCGTCCCTATGTGTCAGGGGGAGAGAATTTATGTTTCACGGTTTTACATTTGTAATGAAATAGTATAATTTTCCGATAGACTGCACTATATAATGAATAGGATATTCCATGTGTCTTGTGAAACTAAGCCACTCGGTAAAATATCTTCTTTCCCCCTTCTCGATGAGAGAAACATGATATTTCACTCGACACATGACATATCCTGTATGACTCATGTTGTCCAACTCATCAGTGAGAGCAGCACCGAGTTCATTGAGAGTGGTGGATGGATGTTGACGTTGATGTACACGTCTGCTATTGACGTCCCAGACGTGTTCAATTGGGGAAACGTCAGGACTAAGTGATGTCAACAGCATGACATGGATGTTTTGCTGTTGGATGAAACGTTGCCCAACGCGCTGTGCAAATGGCACCACGAGTGGTGCAATGATGCTGTCCTGATAGTACTGACCAGTGCCTCTGCCATGGACAATATGGAGCGCAGTTCGGCCAGTCATCTCCCAAAACAGTCATGCTGTACGACGTTAACGTCCATAAAACGCTCATAGGACGTCTCCAAACTGGATTCCTTCGGTCATGGAAGTCGAGTGAACCTCGATTCATCCTAAAACATGACATCAGTCAATATCCCAGTGCTGACGTTCCCAACACAACTGACGCCTCTGATTCAAATGATGTGCAGTAAGTTGTGGGATGACACGTGGGCGTCTAATACACAAATGCCATCTGTGCAGACCGTTATCTGAGCGACAGTTTGCATTCGATTTACTTTTTTCCCTTTACATTTTTATTGCATGCAAGATTTCTTAATGCTATCGATCTGACTAAACATGTTCTGGGCTGGAGTTGTTGCCAGATCTGCTGATCAATGACAGACTGAGAAACATGCAGCGTGTTGGCAAGTATATTCTGACGAGTCTTAAGAACATAACAATAACACACGTACTGTTTTAAAGTTCATTTGGATGGGCATGGTCATTCTTACGAATATCGATTAATCTCCTCAGCCGACGTTATCCCGATCGATCGATTGACCGTCTATTCGTTTAATCGCTCCAGCACTATACATAATATTTATCAAACTTCTCTGGATTAAACAAATATTTGAAAAAACTTTAATGGTTAAATTCTCACATTTCTGCCATGTTCCTGCGTTCACAAAGTGAGTGAGTGAGTATGTTTTTACGCCGCTTCTAGCAATATTCCAGCAATATCACGGCGGGGGACACCGGAAATGGGCTTCACACATTGTACATATGTCGGGAATCGAACCCGGGTCTTCTGCGTGACGAGCGAACGCTTTAACCACTAGGCTACCCGACCGCCCCTGCGTTCACAAAGCAAAAGGGTTCGAGCCCTGCTAGGGGCACACGTTTGCTAACAAAATCTTAAATCACTTACTTGTGTCCAAATAAGAGTAGTTCCGTCAATGCCAAGTGAACATTATTTGAGATAATGATAGCGTAGGCAATGTCTGCATAAATTGTAATTGTACATATATATTTCTTGTCAGCTACGAATTATCAAAATTTGCAAAAATTTAGTAAAGGTGGATTTACATAAACCCAGTTCCCTGTTATAAAATTTGAATCAATTAGATAGAAATGTGAGTGAGTTTGGTTTCCGCTGCTTTGAACATGTATTAGTTACATCATGGCATGACAGCATAACATGGGAGGAAAGCCCGAAGTGATGCAGGTCTCAGACGTTTACCACTTCAGTGAAACCAATGAGCACGGGTATGGTGTTGACAAACCGAGAAACATAATCGGGTCGAATCAGGATTCGAACACACAATCATTGGTCTCTGGCATGCCCAAGGGACGCAACTTAGACGACTGGGCCACCCGTGTCCCTTAACGTTTTGTGTGTGGATTTCCTTTTTTTGTGGATTTCCCAAGAGATTGGTAATTAAGTCCTATTACTGTATTCACTTAAAAGATCACATGACATCCCTTAACTTGGCAATGGCTAACATCGTTGTTTCCTCAATAATTGTTAGTATCTTATCTAAGGTATAACTTAAACATGTTACAAACCAGAGTATTTTGAAAATTCAGAATTTCCATACACAATTTTAAGTAAAGGTATTTCGTAGGTGAAAGGTTAGTGAAGTTGTCAAAGGGGTATTACAAAGTGTTTGTAGTAGTACTGAAGATGAATGTAATGTTTATTGAGCTCTTCGTTCGATTGCAGTATTTGCAAAGCATGTTCACCACCAACTCGTTGTCAACAGATATTTGCGAAATCTTTTCATGTTTTCAAATAAAGATGCTCACGTGATTTGGTGCACTTCGCGATGTAAGACCCGTTTTATCACAATATAGATCTTTATTATTGACCAGATCGTCTTGACTGGGCGCCGTCATGTTAGAAGCAAATGCTAGTGATACGAGAGGTGGAATCTGATTGGACCACAGGCGAGGCGTAAAAGGGACATAACTCGTAATAGCCAGTGGTGGCGCCACGATCGAGGCAAGGAATTCAAGCCTAGTTCGGCAAGGGTGGAAACTGGACTTTTAAAGTCAGTTAACTCTCTTGCCTCGGGAATGTGGGATCCACAACGTCACAGCAGAATGTCACGTCCACCAACCATGGCGTTCCCACCCGATGCTTTTACAGTATCTTGTACATACTGAATAAATATTGGATAAGTTTAAAAATCATAAAAAATGTTACTCCCATACCCAAAGACATGTAAATATGATTCCTCACGGTGTCTGACCAACAGCCTTTTTTTAAGGCTTGGTGTCTATCCCTGTGAAACATGACACATGTTGCCAGCCTGGGACCCAATCGTTCATACCTTGGACCCCCACAAAATAATAATACCCCTGGGATAGACCCAGTTAAATATCTGTACTCGGCAGACATGAGTACTGGTTAAAGTGTTTACTATGAGCCCTCCGTAAGATTAGTAAAACAATGGTCAATGTGTACAGTCTCACCCTTTTCTCCACCTAACAATGACATACAACAAAGTTCCGAATTACTGCAAGCAATATATTTTATTTCTACGATAACAACAAATCAACACTTCAAATCATACTCCATTGTCCAGTGATTCTGTCTTTAAAACATCAGTAACATTTATTGTCGCCATCTGTCGACAGAATTATTAAATTAACAATTTCACCTCTATAGTGAGGAGTTCCGTAGCTGAGCCAGTCCGGGTCCAGCGCCCCCTATGCATGATGAACAAATTGTACACATGACTATACAGTGGATGAACCCAAGGGAAGAAAAAATAGCAAATGGACACTTTCTTACATCTTTGATTCTTTTCATAATTCCATCAAAATGTACACACAAGAAAATATTTGCAAGTAGGCGAAGAGCCTTATTTGTAGTGTTAATGCACAATCACTTGTGTCACTAGTCCCAGCCACACAAAGAATCCCAAGGTGAAGGACACACACCATCCACACAGTCTGAGCAGGGTCCTGGACCGGTCAGTTTGGTGGTGAGGATGAAGAGGGAAGTAGCATCACTGGTGAGAGGGTTGATACGGCTGCAGACTAAATGAACACTCCAGAATGCTGGCTAACTGTGACGCCATGTGTCTCACACAAGTTGACCAAGCTCCAAATGTTTGCACCAATATTTGAAAACAAGTTTCTGGCTAGTGAACCTCAGCTGTCTCCGGTTCCCGTGAGTTGCCGGTCTGTTTTGGCTGCATACAGGATCGAGCCACAGACTCGAAAAGCCTGCAAGAAAGACTAGTTAATGTTAAAGGTCCACTAAATTGAACACACAAAAATATATATACATGTATATATTTATTTTTAAGTAAATCTAATCATCTCAACCAACTTTTCAAGTACAATCATCTGAGCTTGTTTTATCAAATTCATACATGTCAGTTTGCGTTCATGTAATATTCAGGGAATGCTAAATCTGAATAGAAATCAGAATAGTGAGATGGACAGTGCAATTGAGTTGGAAGTTTAATCCTGCTTTAAACAGTATTCCAGCTACATCATGGCGTATCAGCATAATGTTGGAGAAAAGCCCAAGAGAGGTCTCTGGTGAAAGCCATGAGCATGGGTATGCTGTGGACAATCCTAGAAACTGATCAGGGTGAACCAGGATTTGAACCCACAATCATAAGTTTATGGCATGCCCTAGGGACTGCCAGTGAATTGTGGTGCCTCTGACAACAGGACTACCGTGGACCCGTGCACATTAAGATAACTAACTGTCACCAAATTAGTTATCTATTCAACAATACCAAACAACATAACAGAACATGCCACTGCCTATTATGTTGGACTTACTTTTGGTACAACGTATGTCAATATCCGGACCGTGAAGATAGTACTTACTTGTCAATCTCCGGTGCACAGTGGACAAACTCATGACTCCAGAACTTGAATGTGGAGTTTTTGATGAGCTCAATGAATGTGATGAGAAGACCCCATGGGTGAGGCCGGTTGACAATCAGACGTTCAAGTAGCACTCTGAAATAACGAAAAACACAGATCAGTAAGTACCTTTGCTGACCTGCACCAACCTGAAATAAGCCCTTTGTTAATAAACTGACACTCTTGAACAATTCTTAACTGTATCATAACATTGTAGTTCAACTGGAACATACCAGCATACAACAGACACCAAACAAGATCAGTTATATTTCTGAATGTCATACTTCAAGATGTCTTGAAGGGACCAGTTCAAAGGTTTGATGTCGAATAAAAATACTAATTCCTTAAGTTTTGAGACATACCCCTTTACCCCCAAAAAACTTAATTCTCAAAATGTTAAGTCCCGAGTTTATCGGACATCGAACTTTTGAACTAGTCTGTAAATGTCATTATGTAGTATCAATGAATGCAGTTGACCAACAGATTTCAACTTATTTATTCAACTATATTTCAACTTATTATTCAAAGAGATGTTTCGGTACAGATGCTAGTACCAATAGAGAGATGCAAACTGGCACCAACTTTCTAGCCCAAGTAAGTGTCTCTGGTGTTTATGACATCTCAAGGGAAAGTACAATTTCAGTCTTTAGAGGCAGTCCTATATGTTATCACTGTTTGGTCTAGTACATGTTTCAGGTTGCATCCCTGCCTAATGAAGAAACAGGGCAAGACTTGGTCATATTGTTCACATAGCAGCAAGCCATGAGGAACAAGTGGCATATGGTGTGACCATCAAACAAAACGTATAGATACAGTGACACTATGAATCTGAAATAACACAAGTCTGAGCTAAATCATCTCCCCATGTAGCAGTGGTGAGGTCAACCCATGGGTAAGCAAATAGGTCCTCAATGGGCACTACTTGTCGAAACAAGCAACTAAATGAATCCGGTGGTCAGACTCTTTGACTTAGTTGATTGCAAGTCACTGTATCCCTATTGTTTGGATCAATGCTGATGAAGCCAAACACTGGATTGTGTGATCCAGATTTAATTAAAAAAAAATGCCATCACAAAGCTGTAGTATTTTTGAGTGCGCATTAAACAAACAAAAACAAAAACAAAACAATCATTAAATAACCCGAAAAAAAATACACACATCACTTTTACATCATAGTGGCAGTATGTATTCATGGGTGACAGGATGAACATTGTGTATTGCGAGCCATGAAGTACTGACAAGGTCCAGCATGGTGATCCTACCTTGTGATTTGTTCCTGGATCTGCTCATTGTTGGCCTGCACAAACAGGTAGAGCAGCGTGCAGCTGAAGTAGTGAGTATGACTGTTGGGATAGCGCAGCTGGTTGGCTATCGCTGTCAGGAACAGGTACCGACCTACAAAAGAACAATAACAAGCTAGTTTCTACTTTCACAATCTCTATAATCCCTGAGTATCTATCCTTAATGATTGCAAACTGGGCTCACTGGGTCTAATCTGCTTCAGAAGAATAGAGAATTTACAATACAGTTCTTACTTAAACTTTCAGACAACAGACACGAGAACTGCAAAACTTGTTTTTGGAGGAACATCGCCAATCTTGCCAAACTAGGGGGGTTTAGGGGCATGCAACATCAAAACATGCAACATGCAAGGATTAAAATAAGTGCATTTTACATCATTCTGAGAGGAAAAATCCAAGAATTCCAGGAATCCGAGGAAAATTCTCATGTCTGAGACAAGTTTTCTGTACCCAATCTGTAATAAACATCTGCAACTAACCTTCTGTATCAAGGTTGACGGCGAGATTCTGAAAGATGTCCATGTGTGATGAAGGAGCTATGGTGCTTATAGCCGGTGTCTGTCCCTTGGTGTGTATGAACTGGATGGCCTGCGTGCCCACATACAGGACCAGTGCATTGATCAGGGGGATGTTGTAGTGGCAGCCTGGCTCATTGGACTGAAAACATCATGGACTGCATCATCACTACACCTAACAAACACATGGTATTTATAACATCTCTACGGATTTATCTAGGATCTAAAAAGCAAACTAAGTGCCCTGGCAGGTTAATTGATCTTTCATACAACAAAATTTATACGTAGCCAGCGCAGCCAGCTGGGCTTGCTCCTTTCAAAAGTTACTGGCCCTTCTCCAAACTGAGATGATATTTGAGCCAACCAATCACAGGACCTCATCCCCATCAATATTTGCTCATCGAAATTACATGATTCACGAGCTGTGTCGAATTAAAAAAATTAAAACAAACAGAACGGGTGATATTTTGACTAGCTAGATGGGCTATTAGCTTTATACTACAGCAAGCCTTTCGTATTTTTAACTGGCCATGGGCCAACGGGGCAGCAGTTTAATTGACCCCTGCAATCTGTACCAAACAGACAGGTGGATGATAATGAGAGCACTATCAAGAAAGGACAACATAGCAAAGTAGTAATCAGCTTTCTTCATATGACCCAATCCACACTGTTATTGGTGCGGTTGAAGAACTGGAAGCCCCAAAATGATGGTGCAAGGAAGCAACAAGCCATCAGGCTTGTCGAGTTACTTTCATCGATTACTCTTGAGTGTTGGTAGCCAAAACCCACTCATGCCACCCACCTGTAGACTGCTCCTCAGTTCAGACAAGAAGGATATGGGAGTCCTTGTCTTCAAATAAGAGTCCAAGTCCTGATAATCAAAGCAAATGAGACATAATTATTTTCACTGCTATAACGAAAATCCAAACTAACTTGTCCAAAACCTTACATAAATGAAGGGAAGCTAATATCCAATGGACATGTAAACTTTTTCTAATTAATAGTTTGAGTCAAATATTTTTGTTAAATACATCAACACAATTTGAAAATATTTAAGTAAATGACATCTGACCTTCACAGCAAGTCAGCAACTATCAACTAAACATTATCATCCTACATTTTACTATCCACGTTCAATTGTTTTCTCGGAGTTACTTAGTTGGGTTTCAAACAAGGTAAACCCCATCCATGACCAGCATAAGACTTCATAAATACTTAATATGTCACTTGTTGTTGGTACTGTGGTCACTATGGGTCCCCCATGTCCATGACTGTGGCCCCCTAAGAGCAAGACTGAGAGACCCAGGGTCCCAGGTTAATCCCTGCCTACCTTTTTGAATGAAGCTGGCTGAATCATGTTGACGAAGTTGGTGAGGATGCGAGGGGGATGTGTGATGTCAGGCAGGGTGTCCACCTTCAGGTTGGGGGTGAAGGGGTCTGGCAGCCGCATGTTGCGGGGGAAAGCACTAAGAATGAGGTTGCGCATCTGAATGCAGTTGGGTGGGATGACGTCACAGAATGCATAGTGATAATCACAGAGGAATTCTGGGAAATCATGCAGCAGGACCAACAGGACTCGTAATGTTCCCTGCAACAAAAGTACATATGTAGTCACTGACCTGAAGAACACATGCAGTAACTGACCTAAACAAAACACATATGCAGTCATTGATCTGAACAAGACATATGCAGTCACGGACCTGAACAGTAACACATATGCAGTCATTGACCTGAACAGTAACACATATGCAGTCATTGACCTGAACAGTAACAAATATGCAGTCATTGACCTGAACAGTAACACATATGCAGTCATTGACCTGAACAATACACAATACATATGCAGTCATTGACCTGAACAGTAACACATATGCAGTCACTGACCTGAACAGTAACACATATGCAGTCATTGACCTGAACAATACACAATACATATGCAGTCATTGACCTGAACAGTAACACATATGCAGTCACTGACCTGAACAGTAACACATATGCAGTCACTGACCTGAACAGTAACACAAATGCAGTCATTGACCTGAACAGTAACACATTATGTCATATGCAGTCATTAACCTTGAACAACAATACATATGCAATCCCTGACCTGAACAAATAACACCAGTATTGTTATTATTTTCTACTTGAATAAGACTTGCTTGGTTTTTTTGTTGTTGTTGGTTTTTTTGTTTGTTTGTTTTAACGTCACACTCGGCAATACTCCTGCTATATGACAGCGGACAGTGAATAATCGATGATACGCATGATGATACGATGATACTGGGATACGATGATACGCATCAACCAAATCAGCGAGCCTGACCACCCGATCCCGTTTGTCGCCTCTTTCAACAAGCATGGGTTCCTGAAGACCTATTCTCCCCGGATCTTCACGGGTCAGACTTGCTTGGTAAACGTACTAGAACAAACAGTGAAATAAAAAAACTGTGTTCATAACAAACTAGGACTGCTTCCTTACCCTGTACAACAGCTGTGTCGGCTTTGTCAGTTCAGCATTCCTCAAGAAGGGAGAGAGGAAGCGGAACAGGTCAATCAACAGTTGAGCATACATTCCCCAGCCCTGAAACATGGGAGTTACGTACATCAACAACGTGAAAACTCATCTGAGATGATTGTTTGTTTGTTTGTTTGCTGTTTTACGCCACACTCAGCAATATTCCAGCTATATGCAGCGGTCTGTAAATAATCAAGTCTGGACCAGACAATCAAGTGATTGATATCATGAGCATTGATCTACGCAATTGGGATACGATGACTCGCATCAATCAAGTCAGCGAGCCTGACCACCCAATCCCGTTAGTCGCCTTTTACAACAAGCATAGTAACCTATTAAGGCAAGCATGGGTTGCTGAAGACCAATTCTACCCGGGATCTTCACGGGTCTCATCTGACATGAAACAAGAAGGCAACTTATTAATGATCAAATTCCATACACAGCAATGGTACCTACCCTCTGTTGAGGTGTGAGGGCCAGAAGCCGACCGATGAAGACACGGTGAGAGACCAGCTCTAACCAGGCATACGCAAATCCAGGGGCTTTCCCAGGCCTCAAGATGTGGAACACATGGCTGAAAACAAACTCCAATAGTCAAGAGATGGGTGAGGGAAGTAGCATATCTTATGTAAAAGCGTCAGGGAAACCAACACTGACTTAAGAAATTGTACTTCTGTCATAATTGACATAAAACCTATTCAGATAGTAGAAGCATAGTCTTGTGGAATCAAGTTACAGACAACCATATAATCAAACTACAGTGGTACACACAATTCCACGTAAGAAAGGTGTCTTACCAAAATGCTGCCAACACTTGAAAGTTGATGCTCTCTAGGATGGGTTCTGGTGCATTCAACTCAATGAAGAGCATGATAAAGATGCGGTGATAAGGCAGCTGCTGGAACTCCGTGTACCGGACTTCATGGTCCTGAAGCAGCACACCAGCTACTATTCCCAGTACCTGCAGAGGGGACGTCCAGTGTGAGTGAAGGCAATATATATACGGATGTGTGAGTACGAGATGCTTCTTTCTTTGATGTTTAATGCAGCACTCAGCAATATTCCAGCCATATGACGGCAGCCTGTAAATAATCGAGTCTGGACCAGGCAATCCAGTGATGGATATTGTGATCCACGCTGTCAGGGTACGATGACGCGCCATCAACCGAGTCACTTAGCCTGACCACCATCAATTTGGTCGCCCCTTATGACAAGCAAAGGTTGCTAGGGACCTATTCTACACCAGAATCCCATATTGGGATGTGGGGATGTGGGGATGTAGGGATGAGAACCTGCTGTGGAAGCTAATGGTTATCTAGAACACAGCAGACAGCAAGGTTCAACAAGTAGTGTCTGTTGTAAATCGCACAGAACAACTCATTTTCGAGATGAACCTACTGTTTCAAGTTCCAGATGCTCAAAATCGATTCAACATCCATAAAGTTTATTGAATCGGAATGTGCAGTTTGACACTGCTAAATTGAAACCACGGTTGGTTGAACTTGACAACAAATGACATGAATGCTTTCATAATTGTCGTAGGAATGAGTGATTTTACTCTAACATGTAGTTTGGTTGAATGGTTAAATTCAGGGATCTTTTTGTGTAAGTTTGCAATCATTGTCCTGACGCTACTTAATTTATTCAACACCAGACAGAAAGGACAGATGCCCCAGTGCAAATGATCCTCCAAATTGAAAATGAGTTTCTTGCAGCGGATTGTTGGAAAGTACACAACACTACTGTTTCTATTCTACATACAACTTGCCCATGCATTGTGACACAGTAGACAGAGCGTCACAGTATGTGATAGAGTGCTGCCAAATGTTCAACTGTGTTGAAGTTACCCTAAGTCAGTGAGGGCTTCAGTCCCGCCCTTTTAACTGCATATAGGACCCACAACACAGTTTAGATCATTTACCAAGAAAAATCACTCAGAATCAATGAGGAATAAAAAATGTCATGATAGAACCATCCTGGAACCACAGATCAAAATGCTCCATGTCAATCTGCATACACCAGAAAGGAAAAGCTGCAGGAAATCGAAAGCTCTGGTTTCAAAATACAGTCGAACCTCGTTATATTGAACCCCATTAACTCAAACGTACCGATAACTTGAACCCTTTCAAGGTTCATACAGATAAGGAATACTAAAATTTCAAGACTTTTCAAGGCCTTCAACTGTCATTTTGAAGGCTTTCTTAATTGGGTTATAAGCAGCATCTTGTACATACTTTTCTGAATTTCTAGCTTACTATATATTAGTCGTAAGACCTATGATGCAGTATGAACATCACAAATGTTCAAATAAGATTGATTTTCACAACCAACAAATAAAATAAATTAAGTCTGTCATGAATTCTTCAAGGTCTTTGAAACAATGTAAAATCTATCACTGTAATTATTCACAATTAACATCCTTGGTACATAACTATAGTTATTGTGTGTTTTAATACTTTTATTAACAAGGTTATATCTTATCCTCATTGTTCTACATGGATGTAACCACCTCAGTGGTCTAGTGGTAGAGCGTCTGCCCGGAGAGCAGAAGGTCCGGGGTTCGATTCCTGGCCGCATCATAGTAAAAGACATTAAAAGATGGTACTTGTTGTTACCCTGTCTGGCGCTCGACATTAAGGAGCTAAAACAAGGACTGGTCGGCTCGGAGTCAGTATACTGTGTCTGAGTGAGGTATTCACGTCAAACTGCGGCATTGTATCTCAGTGTGCTAGCACTATAAATCAGCATCAGTCCGGACTAGCACAAGCACAAGCACAAGCACACACACACACACACACACACACACACACACACACACACACACACACACACACAGTACATGCACGTCGCTATATCAGTGCAATAATCTTGGACGCGACGTTAAACCCAATTTCACCTTACCTCTACATGTATGACAAAACAAGTAAACATGAACAGGTACAAAGCCAGTCCTCCTCCCCACCTTGTTGAGTAGGTTGATCTTGGTGACCGTGTTGGTCGTATCCCCCGAGTGTTTCACCAGCAGCGCAATGAGTCGGACAAACGCATCCAGTGTGTGGAAACACTTGGCTCTGATGAGTGTAGGGCTTGTGTGGGTCTGCTCGCTGAGAGCCCGGTAACACAGGTCAACACACATCTCGGTACACAGGCGGAAGAAGCGGGTGATCAGATCATCTGTCTTCAGGATGCCTTGCTGGTGCATCTAACAGAAACAGAAACACGTACCTATTACTATAGACTGAAAGAACAGCTGACCAGTTTGTATTTTTTCCATATTGCTGTATGTGAAGTTTTGATAGTATGAATCTTACATTTTCTGTCACAAATAGAAACTGGTTTCTTTTAGCGTATCAAGAAGCAGAGTTTTGAAAAAAGTTATATATAATATTTGACCTACTGCAACAGGTAAGGATGAAAATAAAACAGCCTCATAGAACTAGGCTATGTTCAGAACAGTTATTTGTTATTGCACAATAGTTTTACAGACATGCAACATTCATGTCAATTTTAGTCAAAGATCAAACTGTTAGATTCATACATACATAAACTTTGTGCCCTACTGCAGAGTTGAATGCTAGTGTGTTAATGCCTTGACTGCAGGTTGTACATGCATGATTATCTAGTGTTGTCTGCCATGCAACTCAGAACTCACGTGGCCAGATTGTTGTGTAAAGGAGAAATAGGAGGTACCACTATTCTCTTGAAGAGACAAAATGAGAGGACAGGTTTAGAAATGTCACTTCAGTGCCCCACCAAATAAAATCCTGCAATTATAATGATACCCAGACATATTTTGAGGCATAATTCTGATTATTTTATTATCAAAGTGATGAAGAGTGATAAAAGTTGTATTGATACTATCTTATTTGTTCAAACCTACAATGCATAATTTCCCCATTCCAACAGACAAATCAAATAATCTGGAAGTAGATTACAACACCTCTTACTGCTGCTTGTTCCACCCTACATGATCACACTATGCATGATTCCAATAAATTGTAGCAATCCTGAATTAAGGATAAATTACAATTTCCGAATTTTCCTACCAATATCATTTTTGCAACACTGAAATACCACCTTTCCATTTCCATATAGTGCTTACAATCATTTAAATCTTTGAATCTTCTTGATATAAATCAGCACATCATATACATAATATGACAACACACGATACCTTGGAGAATAGTGACAAAATACCAAGATTGACAAAGAAATTGGCCTGCAGTAATATCCTATTCATAATGATGCACTATCGGTCCAATCCTACTGAAGGGCACTGAAATGCTGACAGGATGAGTGGTATGGTGTGAGTGTAAAAGCAGATTTCAAACCTTCCATCACGGACATGTAAGTCACTATGAGAGTGGTGTGCAGGCAATGGTCACTATGAGCTGCTGTCTAGTAAATGGGTGAGACATGAGGGGTTCAACCACAAACAAAACTGATCGTACCACCTGCTGAACAAAAGCAGAAAAGGCCTTTGTGCTGTCCCGCCCAGCTGCAGGGGAGTGGTACATGTTGACCCACTCCCTCAGCAAATACTCTGTTTTCTCGTTCAGGCCTGGGGGGTCGTCAAACTCTCGCGCTTGGGAGATTCCTGACTGCATCATGGATGTGGGGCCACCTGGTGTTCGATCGAGGAGTCCTCCATCACTGTTCTGACGGATAATCTCAATCAGTGTTGAGAGGCTGGAAGTAGGTAATCACTGAGTGAGTTAGTGAGTGAGTATGGTTTTACGCTGCTTTTAGCAATATTCTAGCAATATCACATTGGGGGACACCAGAAATAGGATTCACACATTGTACCCATGTGGAGAATTGAACCAGGGCCTTAAGCATGACAAGCGAACGCTTTAACCACGAGGCTACCCCACCGCCCACTATACAAGCATGACTGCTATGAGGTATAATGATATGGTGGGGCAGTGATATGATATGTATCCCGATACTATGGGTGCGATACAATCGGTATCCCAATGTAGTATTTATAATTCATAACTGGATATTTTTTTCTTTTTGTACATGAATCATTTTTATTCAATTCTAGAGAGGGAAGATGGGATATTGTAGGACAGTTTCTGTTCTGCCTCATATCACGATACAATTCTGTATTGCTGTATCGTTACACCACTAATGACTGTCGAGATGCGTCTGTCCATCAAAGACTTAGTGAGTGAACAACTGGGATCTGACACTGTAAATCAGGACATTCTCATCCATTTAATGCCAGTGACACCATGACTAAAAAAGTGATGAGGTGAAGTGTAATGGGACTTAACATTGTGTCAATGTTTGCACTTAAATAGCGACAAAGGTGACAATGAAAGCAGAGAAGTAAATGAATGTTGTTTTACACCACCTTCACCTACACTGAAGCCATGTCAGGCCGGACGGTACTTTACTCAATCTGTATGACACAGAGACTTGTAGATAGGGTCATCAGGTCAAGATAAAACAGTCAATCAGGTCGACATTCTCAACAATAGATCCCTGTTTGGGTTTATTCTTATCACAAGCATAGAGGAAAAGGGGCTAGTCTTCCTTGAATACCAGGACATCAGTATTGTGATCATTCGTCAAAATAATTGTTTGCAATATTTCAGCTATATGGTGGTAATCTGTAACTAATGGAGTCTAAGGCACAATCCAGGGATTGATATTGTGGCCAATAATTCCATGCCGGTACGATGACGTGCTATCGATCCAGTCACCAAGCCTGACCACCTGGTCCATTTGGTCAGCATGTTCTAACCCAGAATCCCCATTGGGCTCAAAACAAGTGAGAAGTGGCTATCGACTGCATAACTGTCAATACCTAGCCACAATGAATCAACATTCAAGACAATGACAGATAGTCTGGCATAGCCTTCTAGGAAGACCTAAACTCTACACTCAGCATTCTGTGCATGTAACAAGCTCTCTTTATTGTCCTACTTACCCTTCTGGGTGTTGTCTTGATCGGGACGCAATGGCACCAAGAGCTTCTATTGTATTGTAGAAATCAGCCTGAGGATAAGAAAGCCGTTACACCATAAACTTCACTTCATAAAGCTCCAGTGTTAGTCTCCATTTATCTACATTAACACCAAAAGGTGGGAAATTTTCTGACATTCAAACCATACAGACCATCTGGCAAGGAATCAGTCTTGATAAGTGACAATGACAAGTCGCCATGTACACAATGATTTTAATTGACAATCTTTCACAATAGATTCTGTTTCTAACTGGCATTTCTTTTTTTTATTCCAGCCGTTCTTTTTTCAAGAAATGTTTTGACCTAGTCATCTTAGTGTTACGTTCACAACACATGGTTGACATGACTGCTGCCTTCAAATTTCACGCTAGTCAGCTAGTCAGCGACTACTGACTTGTGCTGAGGACAAGTAAAAGTCTAATGATGGTGGTCCTCACTGACCAGTTGTACATGGAGGCTATAATTCTGAATCAGTTCTTCTTGCTTCAACTTTCTACAAATTGGAAATGGTTGACATGACCTGCGGTGAGGCTGCACTGACCTCACTGACGGAGCTGTTGTGCTTGTCATCGATACAGAAGCGCTGGACCAGCTGCATGGAGAAGGAGACGGCCACGTGGTTGAGTCCGTTCTCCATCAGCTGGGACAGGTACACGTCGTACTGCTGCAGGTTGACCAGGCCGCTGCGGATGAGGCAGTCCACTGCATCTATGTTGTACTTGAACTCGTCACGGCACTGGATCAAGCATCTGCAGACAGGAACAGTTGGTTACAATGTGTCACTTGAGACTGAACTCCATTATACATTAATAAAGACTTTGGCAGCATCTTCTCAGAAAGAGGTGAGGTGAAATGGGGTTTAACGTCGCGTCCAAGATTATTGCACTTATATAGCGACGTGCATGTACGTGTGTGTGTTTGTGTGGCTGCTTGTACTAGTCCGGACTGATGCCGATTTATAGTGCTAGCTCACTGAGATACCATGCCGCAGTTTAACATGAATACCCCACTCAGACACAGTATACTGACTCCGAGCCGACCAGTCCTTGTTTTAGCCCCTTAATGCCGAGCGCCAGACAGGGTAACAACAAGTACCATCTATTAACGTCTTTTGGTATGACGCGGCCGGGGATCGAACCCCGAACCTTCCGCTCTCCGGGCGGATGCTCTACCACGAGACCACGGAGGAGGTCCTTCTCAGAAAGAAATAGCTGCTGAAATCACCTACAGGGTGAAATCTTGAAATTAACAGAATTACTGTGGATTCATGTGGACCTATGTTTCTTTGTTCAGTTTTGGATACTCAACTCACGTGACATCGTCACAATTCAGTGGACTGATGATTCTAATAATCGGCTTCTATTTAAGGACAGATTTTAGACAAACCAAACCTATATAACTCAACTCAATTCCAGGTGGGGACTGATCGCTTGGAGATTGTCATGCGAACAGTATTTTAGGCGTGTCATTAATTGGAAATTATAGCATCGATTATATTGACTCAGTCAAATGTATCACAACATATTGAGGTATTGATTAATAATAAACATTCTTTATTCTGTATCATATAAAGACTCCCTATACACAAATGTAGACCTGCAATTGATCAATTTAATGCTAAATGTGAACTAAACTGATCCAATAAATGTTTAGAACTGAATCTTTTGCTTTTGCCTTTTCATCGTCCATCTTAACCATGGTAATCTCAATAATCTTAATGCTCAAAATGAAACATCTCAGTACCCCAATCAAAAGTTGTACATTTCCACTGTGACCTCATGTACTGACCTTGTGACCTCCTTGTTGACCCACTGTGGCCCATACGCCCGGGCATCCTGTAGTCCTTTCAGCACCACAAGATGGCACTCCCTGAATCGGAGCAGCATCTCCTGGTCGGTATTGGTCAAGGAGTTCATGGAGTACTGGTCCAGCAAACCCTCCACGGCCTACAATACAACACTCACAGATTGTCCCAGCAGACAAAACAGCAACTTTCTCCATATGACGACTTAGCAACTGACAACTCATTTACACAATGCTCTAAGAATGGATAATTACTGTGTCAAATTCATATCACATTGTACTCTTAAAGAACCTTTGTTTCAAGTCAAACATAAAGCAACAAAATCAACAACTAGACCAGTTTGCATCCTGCTAATATTCAATTTCGACTTGACTTGCTGCCAACCTCAACATGTTCTGCTTCGTACCTTCTGAAGTAAAGCTATAGCTGTAACAATCTCTCTGGAGTTCCTGGCAAGGAGGACAGCCTCCAGCAGACTGTGAAGCTGGGACCCCATGGGGCTGCCAGCTGGGATACCCATCATCTGCTGCAGATGCTGCTCAATGTCCCGGGCAATCTTCTCATAGATCATAGTGATCTCATCAGGTGCATAAGACTGAAAGGAGATAGAAATATTCACAATCTCTCTTCCTTCATGTAAAAAAACGGCGTAAAAACCATACTCACTCACTCACTCCTTCACGTAAAGAAATATTGTTCATATCCTACTTAAGGCTGAAAGAGACAGAAATATTCACAATATGTTTTCCTTCATGTAAAGAAACGTTGTCCACATCCTACTTAAATTTTGGTCAAAGACCAAATCACAGACAAATACTTAACAAATGTAGATTGTTAAAACATTGTTGTTTATTTCTTACTTTCAGACAGGAGACAGGTATATAGACAAGGCTTGCACTTACTGGTGTAGGTTTTGAGATTCCGGGGGGGAATGTGGCATCAGTGAGGGGCAGGAAGCCAGGGATGTTCCTGGCAAACTCGTCATAGACGGCAATCTGCTGGGGCGTCACTCCTCCCACCTGAACAACAAACACAGTGGTAGAAATCAGTTTACTTCTTTCAAGGATATTTACAGTCTGTGACTTCTAATAATAGGCAAAAGTGTTTCAGTTGGCACATTCCAAAAGCACTACTAAATCGCATTGCTTCCTTCAATTAGATCATCAAATAGGTTCATATTTCTTAAAGTGAGTGTATTTACTTTGGCCGACAATCTGCTACCATATTACAAGTTGTATATTGTCAAGTATAAAGGAATTTCTGTCCTATGTTTGTCACTTGTACAACCCAGACTGTGACTTTAGCCACTCGACCGAAACCCAAGTAATATTCAAGTAAAATTTTGTTCGGTCTGGCAAGTGAACAATAGTCCATGTACCACTAAAGTATACAGAACATGATGCTGAGAGATGAGTTCGGGCAAGTGGCAAGTTTTGACCAGGACTGCAACTCACCTTGAGTCGAATCTGATCCGGCATTCTCTCAGCTTGGTAGGGCAGAACTATAGGATCACAGTACCTTCTTCCCTCGGATCTGGCATGTTTCCTCAAATCAAACTCCTGCCAAATCAAACAAATTCCTTTATAAAGAGTCTCAAAATACGTGATAAGAACATACAACAATTACTGTGAACAATGATAGGTCAAGTCACTGGGAGAGTTTGGGGCTACCTTTTATCTGGGGTGAAAATCTGAAGTTTGTTTTGTTCGTTTGTTTGTCGTTTAACACCGCACTCAGCGATATTCCAGCTATACGACAGAGTTCTGTAAATAATCCAGTCTGGACCAGACATTCCAGTGATTGACATAATGAGCACTGTTCTATTCAATTGGGATACAATGACATGCATCAACCAAGTCAGTAAGCCTGACCTGAACACCCGATCCTGTTAGTTGCCTCTTACGAAAAGCATAGTTGCCTCTTACAACAAGCATGGGCTGCTGAAGACCTATTCTTACCATGATCTTAACAGGTAAAAAATCTGAAGTACTGTTATAAGAAGTGGACTGAAAGATGAGTGAAATGAGATAAGTGTTGGTAACTTACAGTAGCGAGTCTCTTATCCATCTCTGGGATGGCCCTCTCCACTGCAGTCTTCTGTATGAAGGCACAGGCCAGTTCAGCATTGTCCTGGGCCACAAGGGTGGCGGCTTCTTCAATCAGGGTCTTCTGAGCTTGGGTGGCACCCTATACAGCAAACAGTTCACTCATGACTAACTGTACTACATGAAGCATATGCTTATCACAACTATGGCAACACATCTTTAGTCATACCAACAATCCGTGTAGTTCATATCGACACAAAACAACTATTTCAACATCACATTTACATTAGCAAAGTCTATACACTTCTTAAACAAGAAAATTCTGGGTAAAGATATGTAACAGCTACAGATGTCTTACTCTGAGTGTGGCCATGAAAGCATTCTTGAGGTTGTTGTTAATACTGATGAAGAGGGGCTCCCTGCATGTGATGAGGGCCAGTCCGGCAGTGATGTTGCGCACCATGTAGTGTGCCGCCGACCTCATCCGCATCTCCTCGGGGTCCAGGGCAAAGTCCTGGCAATCACATATTACAGCTTGAAATTGAAGCATAACTCTACAATGTCAATAATGTCCCTTTCTTGACTTGACCATAGCACTTTCTGGACAGCATCATGGTACAAGTCCCATTGCAATTTTTTCTGCTAGAAACTTCTTCCAGAATGCCATGCTGACTATGACAACTAATATCATCATCCAAACACCTTTTATGGATCAAACTGCCCTCTTCTAGACATATATCAAAGAGAACAGTTTCCACATAGAGACTTATGATTCTAGTTTTTTATCCTAAGAACATAATAAAAGTCAACAGGACAGACAAGAGATCAAACATTGAGGACTCTTAAAATCTGAAAAAAGAAACAGCTTATGCTCTCGAACAGCCAGAGATGTAGTTGAACTGACAGAGTCAGGATGTCACTGCTACGTACCTTCCTGACAATCTGTTCACATGTGGTTAGCGCTATCTTGATGGATCTCTCCACCACGGGTGGCAGTAGCTCCTGCACAGACCTCTCGATGGCGGGCCTCACATACTGCTTCAGCTGCGGGTTCTGGTGCAACAGAGCAATCTGCAAAACAAACACATTAATCGTAACTGATTTGTCAGTACAATCTGCATACATGGCGTACAAGTCAGTCCAATGTTAAAGGTATCATGAGTGAGTTAATATTTAACATCACATCGGCATTATCTCAGCCATGTTGGTTGGTTGGTTTGTTGTTTAACGCTACACTCAGCAATATTCCAGCTATATGACCGCGGTCTGTAAATAATCGAGTCTGGACCAGACGATCCAGTGATTAATATCATGAGCATCGATCCACGCAATTGGGATCGATGACATGCATCAACCAAGTCAGCGAGCCTGACCACCCGATCCCGTTAGTCGCCTTTTACAACAAGCATAGTCACCTTGGGTTGCTGAAGACCTATTAAACCCCGGAATCTTCACGGGTCCTCAGCCATGTAGTGAAGAGTAAAGGTATCATGAGGACTGGCAGAATTTTTAGGCTTTTTAGGGACATATATACATGTGATTATCATTCAGACTAGTATACATTTTAGTTTAATTTCTAAAATTTAATGTACCTTGTATAATTCTGCAGGTTGTTCATACTGAATATTATCCATGTTCAAACCATTATAATACATATTCTACATTCATCAAAAGTAAAATCAATATCCCTAATGGAATAATCTGCCCATAGTGGTGAAGATATGAAAGCGGCATCATACCTGATCATTGATAATGATGTGCTGAGCCAGGCCTGTAAATGATGACGCATTGACATCATGGAAACTGTATGTTGGTTGTGGCGGCAGGTTTGGTGTCGATACTGGTGCAGTGGACGTAGGTGTAGACATGGTTGTTACAGATGTCACAATGGGTGGAGGGATAGACATAGATGTGAGGCTAGGCACGACAGACTCTTCCGCCGGTGGGAGTGGCGTACCGATCTGGGGCTTGGGTGCAGATAGCTGGCACTCGATTGTTGGGAGTCGCATTGGATCTTTTAAATAATTGGTGGGCTTCAGTTCCTAAAACATGAAACAGATAAATATTGACAAAGTTCATCAATAACATGATGTAATTCTACAGTAAACAAATGTCATCAGTCCCTCTGAGAACCTACTATGTATAAAGGCAGGGATTTATCCAGATCTGCTCAGAGGCCGATCAAAACCCAAAATGATTTAACTTCATCATGAATCAACAAATATTTTCAAACCAAAACAACTTAATACTGTCACTTACATTGATATCAAGTCCCAGTGTTTTACATGGCACTTCTATTTCAAACTTGAAGCTGTGACTTACATTGATATCGAGTCCCTGTGTTTTACATAGCATTCTATTTCAAACTTGAAGCTGTGACTTACATTGATATCAAGTCCCAGTGTTTTACATAGCACTTCTATTTCAAACTTGAAGCTGTGACTTACATTGATATCAAGTCCCAGTGTTTTATATGGCACTTCTATTTCAAACTTGAAGCTGTGACTTACATTGATATCAAGTCCCTGTGTTTTACATGGCACTTCTATTTCAAACTTGAAGCTGTCACTTACATTGATATTAAGTCCCCGTGTTTTACATAGCACTTCTATTTCAAACTTGAAGCTGTCACTAACATTGATATTAAGTCCCAGTGTTTTACATAGCACTTCTATTTCAAACTTGAAGCTGTCACTTACATTGATATCAAGTCCCAGTGTTTTACATAGCACTTCTATTTCAAACTTGAAGCTGTCACTTACATTGATATCAAGTCCCAGTGTTTTACATAGCACTTCTATTTCAAACTTGAAGCTGTCACTTACATTGATATCAAGTCCCAGTGTTTTACATAGCACTTCTATTTCAAACTTGAAGCTGTCACTTACATTGATATCAAGTCCCAGTGTTTTACATAGCACTTCTATTTCAAACTTGAAGCTGTCACTTACATTGATATCAAGTCCCAGTGTTTTACATAGCACTTCTATTTCAAACTTGAAGCTGTCACTTACATTGATATCAAGTCCCAGTGTTTTACATAGCACTTCTATTTCAAACTTGAAGCTGTGACTTACATTGATATCAAGTCCCAGTGTTTTACATAGCACTTCTATTTCAAACTTGAGGTTGAGTTTGAGGTCTGGCTCCATGTGGAGCTCAGCTAGCACGTTCATGATGGCCATGGTCCAGGGATTGGGTGGGCGGAACACCTGAAACACACGAGTATGTCAACTTTAAAACACAAACACAACATGGAATGTACAGCTGTCGGCAAAGTTACAGCCATATCAAGGCAGGCTATAGGTAATTAAATCTTAGTCAGATTTGCCAATGGTTTATCATATGCCAACAGGTTATGTCGACAGCCAGCTGTCCACTCCCTAAGTCAGTGGGCACTTATGACAAGGCATGTTCTGCCTTGGAATGATTAACCTTAGTCAGCAAGTAAACCAAAAATGAAAGAGTGAAACATGTGAGCCTTACCTTGCTCTTGGAGCACGACTCTAGCACTTTAGCACTGAAGGGGACAACGTAGAGTAACTCCTGCGCACCCTTCTGGTAAGCTTCATACAACAGGGCTTTCACATCAATATCCTTGGAAAAGAAGAAAAATAAAATCACTTCAACGAAAATTCAAGGCAAATATGCAACATAGGAAACAACAATCAATCACTGACATGCATATTTGTATATATACACGTCAAAATAAGGGAGCATCATAGATATCAATTATGCTGTGATCTTAGCCAATTGCCTGAAGCCAGTGTCCAGTAAAATTCTGTTCAGTCTTGTAAGATCAGCTACTAATAGTCCTGATAATAACCTTAAAATCTACTGAACATGATGTTAAGAGCCATGTACAGAGCTAGTAGACCTAAAATGTTTTTGGCACAGGTTAATTATGACAATGTAGTGAATGTAATTGGAATTGTTATCATGAATGTTGACAGGTGAAAATAAAAGATGCTGATAATCTAAATGTCAACAATATCATATAGAAAATCATAAAAAGAAATGAAGAATCATGGCTTAATGATTATTTGTTGTTTAACACCGTACACAGCATCATTCCAGCTATATGACGGCGGTCTGTAAATAACTGAGTCTGGACCAGACAATCCAGTGATTGACATCTTGAGCATCAATCCATGCAATTAGGATACAATGCCATGATTCAACCAGAGAGCCTGACCACCCGATCCCGCCTCTTGCCACAAGCATGGGTTATTGATGACCTATTCTCACCCAGATCTTCACGGAAAGGTTTAATGATTCATGCTGCAGCATTATTCCTGTGCGGTGAAATGTCAAGCTTATCACCGGTGTACACAGTCTCACATAGATTGTCAAGAATTTCTTCATCTTAATTAAACAATTAATATATTAAACAGTGCATGAGTTGCTAATACTCACAATCTGTAAGATGGGTTTGTTCTTTCCTAGTGTGAGCATTCCCAACCAGTGACCCAGATTTTTCAGCAACGTTCGGTCTGAAAAGTTAGCAACACCCTTGTCGCTCCTTAACAGAACCTGTAAACATCAACATGTTTTGGTTGTCATACATGGTTACATGAATAGCATCCGTACACATGGAACAGAAATGATTCAGTTCACTGTCCCTCCAGCATCAGATAATTGAACATGGGCAGAAAAACAAGCATGTATTGAAGTCAATAGTAAAGGACAGCAGTTTCCACAGTCGTAGAGCTATGACTGCCTTGTGAAATTAGGTCAGCGAAACCTTAAATAGAATTCCAGAACAAAATGTCCAGTAACTTCGATTTAGATTTTTTAACACTTGTGAATATGTGTCATTTGACATCTTCATTTATCATTCTCTGTTTAACCATAGTGAGGTGAGTTGAGTTTAAAGGCGCTTTTAACAGTATTCCAGTTGTCAGCTTGAAGTGGGAGGAAAGCCCGAATTGATGCAGGCTTCAGCTATTAACCACATTGGTGAAACCCAGGAGCATGGGTATGGTGCTGACAAACCTAGAAACATAATCGGGGCAAACCGGGACTCAAACCCACACTCAGAGTTCTGGCATAAGCAAAGACACAACTCTGTGAACTGCGACGACGGGGCCACCCGTGCCCCTACATGTACATCTTAACTGTAGGGATTTATCCAGGGTTCCATAGAAGCAGGCAAATGGGGAAACAACTGTTCAAAACTGTTAATTTTTCATGTTTGAATTTTCATATTTTAACACTGCAGTCGATACTATGATGTAAAATTAGGCCCCTTCCACTTTTTCGGTTCTTATCAGTGAAATACAAGTTACCAAGCTGTTACATTAGTTATAACTATATAAACATGAAATAGGAACTTTTTTATTCTCATTTTGAAAGTTTTACTAATAACTCCTGCAGACTGGGGCCAAATATCAGCCTCGGCAGGACAAGCAAAATCTCTGAACTGAGGACGGGAAGGACAAGAGACTGCACCATGCAATATGTTGAATCAAACCTTGATGTTCCTGAAAGTTTCCTTGATGACAGTCTGTGTCATGTTGGGTATCTGCAGGACGTCGATGAAGCTGGAGTAGAGTGTGTGGAAGTTGGGTTCAATGCTGGCTCTTTTCATGACCAGGTACTGGGAACACCATGGCATATACTCCTCTCCCACTTGCTCTTTCAGCTCCTCGCCCTGCAACAACCGGAATGGGGGTTAAAATGAGTGAATGGGGGTCACATCGAGTGAATGTGGATCACAATGTGGGAATGTGGATCACAATGAGTGAATGTGGATCACAATGAGTGAACGTGGATCACAATGAGTGAGTGTGGGTCACAATGTGGGAATGTGGATCACAATGTGGGAATGTGGGTCACAATGAGTGAATGTGGATCACAATGAGTGAATGTGGATCACAATGAGTGAACGTGGATCACAATGTGGGAATGTGGGTCACAATGAGTGAACGTGGATCACAATGAGTGAACGTGGATCACAATGTGGGAATGTGGGTCACAATGAGTGAATATGGATCACAATGTGGGAATGTGGGTCGCAATGAGTGAATGTGGATCACAATAAGTGAATGTGGGTCACAATGAGTGAATGTGGATCACAATGTGGGAATGTGGGTCACAATGAGTGAATGTGGGTCACAATGAGTGAACGTGGATCACAATGAGGGAATGTGGATCACAATGATGGAATGTGGATCACAATGAGTGAACGTGGATCACAATGAGTGAATGTGGGTCATGAAATGCCTTTTATACAAAAGTAAATGCTGGTTATAAATTTGAGGCACTTCTAATGAACTCACAATGTGTAAATATTCAAAAGATGTCATAAAAATCCTTTAAGCCAGATTGTCATAAGACATAAGCTAAAGGTAAACAACAAATCATAAACTCTGGTTGGATTATAATGTACTTAAAAAGTCAATGATAGCATCATATAACATTTACAGTAAGCATTAAAGAGATTGGCAGCAATTAAACCCATCTTATCAGAAACCTGGTAAATCTCATTTGAAAATCCAACCATCATAAAATCAGGCTGATTTTTTGTTGTTTAACGCCGCACTCAGCAATATTCCAGCAATATTCAAGCTATATGACAGCGGTCTGTTAATAATCAAGTCTGGACCAGACAATCCAGTGATTGATATCATGAGCATCGATCCACGCAATTGAGATAAGATGACATGCATGAGCCAAGTCAGCAAGCGTTAGTCGCTTATTACGACAAGCATAGTTGGCCTTTTACACCAAGCATGGGTTGCTGAAGACCTATTCTACCCGGAATCTTCATGAGCCTCATTATATCAGAGATCCAGACAAACATATTTCAACATACCAAACATCATACAACAGTATTTCAGAACCTCCAATGATAAACAAGGGAAACATGACGACCTGAAACTAAAATCTTGACACAGCCTGAGCACAAGCAGCTTGTCTCACCTTTGGTTGCATATTTGCCAGGGACAGATTGTTAAAGATGAAGAAGACCTTGTCTTGAAGTGACTCGGGCGGCACAGCTATCTCCTCCTTCCCCTGTCCCGCCAGCAGGGTATCAATGTTGGTGGCAGTAGCGATGGAGGGCTGCACAAACAGTAGACACAGACATTGGAGGAATGTTAAAACATCACAGATGGTATATGCACACACAAAGCCACTTGATTGTTTGTTGTTCATGTTGCACTGAGCAATATTCCAGCTATATATATTGGCAGTCTAAATAATCAAGCTTGGGCCAGACAATCCAGTGATTGACATCATGGGCATCGATCTACGCAATTGGGATATGATGACATGCATCAACCAAGTTTGATTGTTTGTTTCTTAGTTGTTCAATGCCGCACTCAGTAATATTCCAGCTATGTGACAGTGGTCTGTAAATAATCGAGTCTGGATTAGTCAACCCAGTGATTGATATCTTGGGCATCAATTGGGATACAATGACATGTATCAACTAAGTTTGACCACCCGATCCTGTTTTTTCACTTCTTACACCAGGCATGGGTTAATGAAAAACAATTCTAACTCAGATCTTCACGGGTGCACGAGTGCTTCAATATCAACTCTTTCAGTGAAAGGTATTCAAAATTGATCAATTTCAGTTGTGCAACTTAGAGACATGACACATTTCACTCCACCGACAAGTACACTTTTTGATATGATTATCCAACTACCTGTGGAACATTCCGGAGTATCATATATATATACTTACAAACAGTCACCCAAAATTATTTATGGCAAGTGACAACGTTGTTGAAGGTGATCACATACAGCTTCACAGCAGCCTTACCTTGGAAAACGCAGGTCCTGGTGTCGGTCTGGTACTGGTGGTGTTGACCGTAGTTGTTCCAGACCCCGCCCCCGCGCTTGTCACCACAGCGGTAGCAGCCCCTCCCCCAGACACAGCTCCTTCTGTGGTCCTGGCAACAGGGTTATTGGCTGGCTGTACTGGGACAGGCGTTCCTCCCATTGTTGGGGTGAGGGTGCCTGAAGTTTGTGCCATTGGAGGAGGTTCCAGGGACCGGGCACCAAAGTCAACAAACTGGGGGATAGAGAAGTCAGGTTAACAGGCAGCTAGCCACAGAAAACAGTTTGCCTACACAGAGGATAAGCCTGGACTAACAGAAAGTAAGCCTGACATGGTATTTAAACAGAACCTTATCTGTCTGCTTACCCTAGTTTTAATATCTAGATTTAAAAAAGTAGTTAAGAAACACTAAAGGAGTGCCTCAGTTTCAATGAACACAAACTAAAGACTAGTGTGAACATAGTCTCCTCTTATGATTGAAAATGGAAGTCCTATTTTTAGAACTATTCCCAGAACATCCTAACAGGATACACCAAGGTTAGGCCTCACATATAGTATCAACAGTATGGTAGTTAAACTGAAGATCTACCAATGCGGAATAGTGAATGAAGAGTCAGTTTGATTTTACGCCACTTTTAGCAATTTTCCAGCAATATCATGGCGGGGGACACCAGAAATGGGCTTCACACACTGTACCCATGTGGGGATATCAAACAAGCGCTTTAACCACTAGGCTACCCCACCACCCCATCAGTGAGGAGTAAGGATTGTAGCAAGGGAACATTAACACATGTAAATGGTGATATGCCAGATACGTGTGTGTGACTGCTATGATATGATGTCAATGGGAAACCCCCGATGCGAGGTTACCTCCAGGAGATGTTGTCAATGAGAATACCCCAGATGGGCATGTGACGAGGGAGAAATGTTTACCTCAATGAGATGCTGGGGAAACTGCTGGAAGTGCTGTATTGCTGCCAGGTGCTGACAGTACTGGGGGTAGTCCTTTAGTCTGAAAAATGGACACAACAACTCAAACAACAGTGTCAATTTCAAAAAACCTTCCACATTTTATGGTCAAAAGTATGGAAATGCCAGAAGATATTCCCTGATATCAAGAAAACACATACAGGTTCAATATAGGAAAATATTTCCACGCGTTTGAACTTCTCCCTCCTTCATTCGTTGGATGATCACAGAAGTGACAGAAACCTAATATCCCCAAAGGGAGCCGCAGTGTACATTTGATTTTTGAGTAATGAAGTTAAAAATGACTGATGGTATATCATATCAAAATTAACTATCTAACCTGTTAGTCCAAATACTGCTTTTGTAATTCACATTCATTTTATTTCTTTATCATATTCTAAGTTGTCAATGGATGCAAGTGCTGATGACACAGCAATAACCACTCTCACTCATTATTACATTCTAAAATCATGAATCTAGCAGCAAGTACCTTGTTTTGAATCGGTCTAGAGCAGCAATTCCAAAATAATACATCTTGCTCCCATATGGTTTTCTCAGTGCCTCCAGAATATACCTCAGTGCAATACCAAGGGTCCAGTATCTGAAACAACAAGGGTTCTGACTAAACATTGTTGCATGAACAGCTGACATGGTACAATTACACAATTACCTGCTCTAATAAACTTCTCAAAAGAAGTTAAGAACCACCCATTTTTTTCATGTTGAAAGAGTCAGGTCCTTAAGTTCTTTTGGGTAGTATAATATCACTGGATATAAATATCAAACCTCTGTGGCCAGCAGACTGATGAAACAGCAGAACCCAGACACTTGTAACTAGATTTACAGATGGTGGAGGAATATCATGTCTATTTATAGGCAACCACTGAGCTGGCACTATAAATAGACATGCAGCCACTTAGAGGTCAATCAATGCTGATGAAACATTGTGAGATGGTTGAAACAACACAGGGTTTCTCATCCTTCCAATACTTTCACTTATATTGCAGAAACAACAACAGGGAACTACAACATTTAACATCTGATAATGCCAATCAAAACAACTCAATGTACATAACTACAGATATCAGCTGTTAAAATCACCTTGATTTGTACCACAATGACTACTGGTTTCAGAGCAATTGTTAGGAAGTGGCTACTCACGTGACAATACCCTGTTCAATAATGCCCCCAAAGAGTACTGCTGTGGTGTGAAGCTCCCTCTCTGGGTACTGGGGGAAGAAGCGGTACTCCTCAAACAGGTTCCGCAACATGCACGCAAACACATCCTGCAAGAGAGAAGATAGAATGTCAGACACAAGGTGAGGTGTACAGATATGTCTTCTTTGCTCTAAAAACTGTGAAAGAAATTCACTTGGAAAGTTAGCAGCTTATGACACTCATACTAAAACCTTACTACCTAAAAAAGCTCAAGGAACACCTTCTTTCACATTACTAAAGTCAATTTGTCATGCCATGACAGACTAACTTTAGTAGCATGAAATAACCGGATGGACCCAAACCTTTTTTGTAGTTTATCAACTGTTTTACATTCTGTGAACCAAAGCTTGAAAAATAGTTACTTTAACACATGTTGCAATCTTTAATGCCTTGTATATGTTGTATTTATTTAATGATTAGACGTAGAGGAAGTTCCAAAGTAAAAGTAAAAGTATCCTAATACAAACTTAACAAATGTTATATTTGGGAAAACACTTTCTAAGTGAAGTACAGATTCTATTACTTTCTTGGGTTCAGTCCAGTCCGTGATTCGAACCCACACTGCCTGAGTGAGGCACCTATCGCCAGCTCACAAAGTCAGTGATCTAACCCACTCAGCCACTGAGGCTTCCACAACATCAAGTCCGACATCTGGTAGTCTAGATAATGTACTTTGTGTACCCCTCTGACAAGTGTAAATTGGCATGGTACCCATAGGTGAAAGCTATGAACACACAATGCCATTTAGAAAGTGGTCAAATGTAACAAATGTTATAACACTTTCTAAGTAAAGTACAGATTCTAGTACTTTTGGGGGTTGAGTGCCACACAAGATTTGAACCCACACTGCCTTGATTGGTATTGTGTGATCATATCCAAATACAAACTTCTGTTTCAGGTTTGTCTTTCACCCACCATTATGTTAACAAACAGAGGAGATCCATGGTTCACAGGCCTTGACCATTATATCACTGAGTGATGCCTTTATAGTATGTTTCCTAGGTGTCATAATCAATATTTGCCATCTTAAAGCAGAAACAAACTACTGCCATACATATGTGAAAACCAAGAATATTTGTCACAACCAAACTCTTATAACATGGAATAACATGGAATAACACACTATGTTCTGCATTACCCTACCCTTTCAATCTTGTTCTGTGAGTCCTTGAATCTCTTCAGCATCTCCAGCACTTCATCTATGGACATTGTGGGGTGCGGAGGCTGGTTGTAGATCTGCTGGAAGTATGAGTTGGCCTTGTCCTCCACTTCCTTGCTGAACTGCTGGGTCATCTCAGGGAAGATGGTGGACATGTCCCCTGGGGGGCCCGCTGGAGAGGAGGAAGAGGGATACATACAACTAGGGGTGAAAAAATTCATCACCATCGTGAGTTTTTCATGCAACGATACGATAGATACATTGCTGTCATAAGGAACTGTGTGCGTCATGGAACTTAACAAGACAATGGGGTTGTCAGAAGGTACAATGTTAGTTATGGAGTGAGTGAGTGAGTTGGGTTTAACACCACTTTTAACAGTATTCCAGTTGTGTCGCAGCGTGTCAGTCTAATGTGGGAGGAAAGCCCGAAGTGATGCAGGTCTCAGAAATTTACCACTTCGGTGAAACCCACGAGCACAGGTATGGTGCTGACAAACCTAGAAACATAATCGGGGCGAACCAGGATTTGAACCAACAATCATAGGTTTCTGGCATGCCCAAAGGAAGCAAATCTGCACAGAAAATCATGGTGCCTTAAGACGACTGAGAGTTATGGAACTTAGTGAGACAATGGGGTTGTCAGAAGGTACAGTGAGAGTTATAATACTCAGTGAGACAGTGGGATTGTGGAAAGATACTGAGGACATTATGGAACTCCGCAAGATATAATGATCCTGGGAACAATCAAAGAATGTAACTTGGCAAGACATATGGTAATGCCTTACTTCCAGTGGGCCTTGTGCTGATCCTGTCGGCGGAGGATGCCCCTTGTTTCACAGCCACCTGGGCACTCAGATTGGCAAGGGAGTTCACTGGGTTCCTCGGGGGACCCATGGCTGTCGATATTGGGGTCTGGAAACCTAGATCTGAAAAGGGATGAAAAGAATACTTTGCACATCTCAAAACCACACCTCAAGTCACTGCCATACCGTCTGTGAAGGTCGATGCAAGCCTCTGGAAATTATCTTAAGTTAAATATAACACGTTGTGTTTTCTTATTCTAGGAGCAAATGGACACTGTCCTAGATTCAACACATAAACTAACAGGATGTACTCAGCCAAAGCAATCAACAAGTAGATATAAAGATAACCGAACAGTCCTTATCAGAAAAACAATTTATGTTGCATTGAGACTACTTCACACCTGAAACAACCTTGTGTATACCTCAAGTAAATACAATCATAATGAAGGTTTAAGAGGACGCGTCAATCAAGCAATATTCCGATGTCATCTTTCTTGTGACTGACATGAAGAGTGAGTGAGTGAGTGAGTGAGTGAGTTGTGTTTAACGCTGCTTTTAACAGTATTCCAGTTATATGATGGCGTGTCAGCTTAATGTGGGAGGAAAGCCCAAAGTGATGCAGGTCTCAGACGTTTATCACTTCGGTGAAACCCATGAGCACGGGTATGGTTCTGACAAACCTAGAAACATAATCGGGGCGAACCGGGATTCAAACCCACAATCATAGGTTTCTGGCGTGTCCACAGGACGCAACTCTGCACAGCGAATCGCAGCGCCTGAGACGACTGGGCACCCCGTGCCCCCCTGACATGAAGAGGTATTCTGTTCAAGAAATTTCACAGTGTCAAATGGAGTACTATAATGCCTGAAAAATATCTTTAAATATTTTCAAAATTGATTCCGACTTACTTTGAAACTGGGACGACAATGACTGAATGGGGTTGAATGCTGTGTTATTCTGTTGTGAGATTCCAGAGAAGCCTTTGGAAGGAGAGCCTGGTGCAACAGATCCAGCCAGTGACTGAGGAAAGCCTGAAGATCCACCTGCAGGAAATGGTGTGGACCCCGACGGAAACGGCGTCGATCCCGACGGAAATGGAGTTGACCCACTTGATGGAAATGGTGTTGACCCACTTGATGGAAATGGCGTTGATCCACTGGAGGGGAAAGGTGTTGACCCACTTGATGGAAATGGCGTTGATCCACTGGAGGGGAAAGGTGTTGATCCACTAGAGGGGAAAGGTGTTGATCCACTAGAGGGGAAAGGTGTTGATCCACTAGAGGGGAAAGGTGTTGATCCACTAGAGGGGAAAGGTGTTGACCCACTAGAGGGGAAAGGTGTGGATCCGCTAGAGGGGAAAGGTGTGGACCCACTTGATGGAAATGGTGTTGATCCACTTGATGGGAAAACAGATGATCCAACACTTGTGGGAAAGGCTGATGACCCAACACTACTTGGGAAGGCAGACGATCCAACACTGGTAGGGAAAGCTGAGGAGCCACCACTTGTTGGGAAGGCTGAAGAGCCAACGCTTGTCGGGAAGGCAGATGACCCAACACTTGTAGGGAAGGCAGATGACCCAACACTTGTGGGGAAAGCTGAGGAACCAACGCTTGTGGGGAAAGCCGAGGAGCCAACACTCGTAGGGAAAGCAGATGAACCAACACTAGTAGGAAAGACAGATGAGCCAACACTTGTGGGAAAGCCAGCTGATAGTCCTGTAGATGGGAATGCTGTGGATCCGCTGGATGGAAAAGCTGACGATGCACCAGTAGTTGGGAAGGCTGATGTGATCCCACTTGTAGGGAAGGCCGAGGAGGCCCCAGAGCCTACTGCTGACTGTGTGGGTGGTGCCAGAACATTGCCAATGTTAGCAAGGGGATCCATCTGTCAGAAAAAATATGATTATTAGTTACCATCTCACACATCATCCAAATGAAAAATCTATATATTTACCACGCTTTTAAGTTAAGGAATTCATTTTTGCAGAAGTAATATTCTTTATCTATGAATGCCTTGCTGTTGTGTATTTAGGTGTACACAGTTGTATTTTTATACATGTCTGGTGAACCGAATTGTACTATGGGCCGCTGGCCCACTCATGTACTGAATAAACAGATTAGAAACAGATTAGAAAAATCTATGAAATCTAAAATTATTAATATACATCAAAACAGTGTCTGTTTATGGAGCTCAACAAAAACAATATCAGAAGAAAGGTCAGGAGAATCCTGTAACAATTATTGAGGTAAATGTGACAGTTTCCAACTCACAGGATTAACCATGCCTGAAGGAGGGAAGTTTGTTGGCGGCTGTTGCTGTGGCTGCTTCGGCCCAACTACACCGGGTGGGGCTTGTCTGTTGCGGTTGAGAATCAAACTAGCATTGGTGAACATCGTTGCGATGGATTCCGATAACTCTTGGGACACTTGGCTGAAAAGCAACAACCATTCAGTCATTAATGGAAAAACAAAAGTTGAAAGGATATTTACTTCAACATAGAAGGTGCTCCGTTTCAAATAATCTAACTGCAATTTTTTTCAGTGAGTGAGTGAGTATGGTTTTATGCCACTTGCAGCAGTATTCCAGCAACCAAATGGCAGGAACACCAGAAATGGGCTTCAAATTTGAGTCAAACCGGGTGTACGACCAATTGCTTTAATCGAAAGGCTACCCCACCGCCCTATTAATCATAGAGAATATGATGGAGATTAATGTTTGACACACAGAACTGCTACATACTTCGCCCAAGTCTTGAGGCAAGTAAGCATAGTTGCAATAGTGTCTGGCGGCAACTGTTGGCTCTTCATCTGTGGCAGTTCTTCCTTCACCGGAGCTCCAACCAGCTGAGGACATCGTCTCTTGAGGAACGTGACGCAGGCTTGGATGAAAGGTTCCTGGAATGAAACCATCTTCAAATAGTGTCATTTATGTCATTCAGTATCAGGTAGAAACATGTCACACACATCAAAGAATCAAAATGGCCAACCTTGTGTTCTCCGATCTTGTCTGTCAACCACTTGTCCAGTTTGAGATACTCTCGTCTGGAGGCGAGGCATGCAAGGTCAATCACAAATGCAAAAGGTGTAGCATTGAGAAGCATGGAGAGAGCCTGTAATCAGATATACATACAACAATAAGGCAGTGTTGTTTCCATTGTAACACAGAACTCAGTTGATGTGTGGAGGTGATTTGAATAACCTGATCAAATATCCTCAAACAACCACAGGTGTAACAAAAAACGGGCAGAAAGACACTAAGATCTTCCAATCAGAGTGAGTGAGTGAGTGAGTGAGTGAGGTTTTACACCGCTTTTAGCAATATTCCAGCAATATCTCGGCGGGGGACACCAGAAATGGGCTTCACACATTGTACCCATGTCGGGAATCGAACCCAGGTCTTTGGCGTGATGAGCGAACGCTTTAACCACTAGGCTACCCGACCGCCCCTCTTCCAATCAGAAGGTAATGGTCACCACCAGGATTGGAGCCCTCAAAGTCTCTACCTCTGGCTAATGATTGTAGTCTCCAGCCAAGATGACACCAGTATGGAACTAATTGTCAAATATCTACTATCAAGAATGAGCTTAAGAGTGGTGATATTTCGTTTTATTCAGTATGTGATTTTAACATACATCAATAAGAATGGATAGTTTTTCATTTAAAAAAAAAGGAAAGAAAAAAACTATGCTGTTATAAATTAGGTCTATGTTTGCCCATAACAGGCCCATCAACAATAATTAGGTTTGATACGAAGGACTTATTCTGGCCCAGAATGCACAAGAGAGATTTTAGAGCAAACAGCCATCAGTATGCAACAAAGACCTATACATTGGAAATATATTGCATACCTTTAGATCTTGAGCAACATCCAAAATACGTGACAATCGAGTCTGATCATGAGGCTCTCCCCTCATGTACCATTCTGCCATGGAGTGCATTATCAACGTCCTGATTGTACTGGAGTGTCCCTGGAAACAAAACACCACATTCAACATTCAAAACGACATTCACATTCAACATTCAAAACGACAGTCACATTCAACCAAATGCAAAGTACAAACTCAATCATCTGAGGGGGATACAAAAATGATTGACATATCAGTGTTTGAAATTACCAGGCTCCTGGGGTCCTTCAAACTTCCTCTTTTTCTATCTTAGTCTAGGAACACCCTCAATTCTATATTTCAAACATTGAGCTATGATGAGGACACCTTGACTTTTATGCTAATTTTCAATGTATATCATACACACAGTCAGAGAAAATGACCTTTCAGACTCAAATCAATATATCCACAAAAAGGTTTACAAACAGCAAAATGGAAATAATACAGCAAATTTGTCGGTGCTTCCTGTGACCATGAAAATGAGGGCAAGGTTAACATCAAACAGTCCATAGGCACCTTACATTCGCACAAAGCATGGAACAAAATTATTTGTGGAAAGGGAATTTGCATACTGATATTGAAATATCCTAAAATTCAGAATAACAGATTGTGCCAAAAGGGTTTAGGTCTACAGGCCCCAAATGACTGGACATTATTTTCAGGAGATTTTAGAGTTATTATATGGAAAACAATTAGCGGAGAGACTGAACAGAGCTAGACAACAATCGGCTTCAGACTAGTGGCTCAGGTCACAGACTGGCATATTCTTATCATGCAAACCTTGATGTACAATTTGTTTATGACATCTAAAGGAACAGAGGTGTTAACTTGTCATGACGACTGTACCTGATGATGCCAAGCATAATGGAGGACCACAGCTGAATTTGCATGGCTGCCCAAGAATATTGGCATAAGTGTTGCAATCAGTTCTTGTTTGATAGTGTTCCATGTGGGCTGAAAGAGAAAAGATTCATGGACAAAAATTTCATTTTGGGCTATAAGTTACTTTTAAAAAATGTCACTGTCAGATCAATAGTAATACAGTGGTCCCTCGCTACAACGCTACCTATGGGATCCAAATAATTGGTGGGCGTTATAGACGATGAGCCGTTTAACCGAGGCCGAGGCGGGGGAGCGCGCTCAGCCAATCTCACGATCTTCGCCTTGTCTCACACATTGCAATGATACAAGTTGTTTACCGTTCATAGTGTAAAAATATAAATCCATTATGTTTTCGCCGTTTGTTATTATTTACAAGCCTTAACTGTCACATTCTATGTGAATGTAGTCTACTTACATGAAAATATCGATCGATAATGGTAGTAACAGACGCTATGAGTGAAGAGCCAATCACAATTCATAACACAAGTACAGAGTGTTTCAGTGGCATTGATTGGTCATGTTGCTTAAAATACGGAAAACGAGAGTTTTGACCAGAGCTACGCGTATTCATACACATTCATACAAATATAGATACACATTCAAGCCAGATTAATTGGTTTGATACGGTTACTTGATCCGAATCAAAAGGAATGACCGCCATGTTGTGACAGCAACATGTGAGTTGACAGTGTCACCTCAAATTGGATTGCCCACTAATTAAGAATATAAACTTCGCTTGTGGTTCTCTTTTATTGCATGCATGCACTTCTAAGATCAAAGGATGTCTAGTGTGAAAAGTTAACTAGTAGAACAATCGTATTTCCGGGACTTGCCGTGGATGTTTTCAAACAGATTATTAGACCTCCATTCAGCGATGAACGGTTGATTATGCAATGAGAAGCGTTATGTGCAAATGAACAACGAACAACTATACAATCATGTCCGTGTAAAACTCTCAGTATTAAAAGTGTACATAAATTTTGGGAGCCACGCGTTACCACGCGTAGTAACCGAGGTAGCGCTTTATTGAAGAGCACAATAGCGAGGGACTCCTTGTTCGTCCAAATGTCCTGCTGGTTTATTTACTGAATACAAATATGTCAAAAATGTGGTCTGTAAATGACGTAATCTGGACCAGACAATCAAGTAATTGACATCATCTGCGATAGTGAGATAGGATGACATGCATCAACAAAGTCAGCGAGTGGGACCATCCGATCCCGTTATTCGCCTCTTACAACACGCATGGCTAGCTGACAACCAATTCTAACCTGAATGGTCAGCGGTCATCAAACAGTGAAGACAGGGAATACATACTGTTGTTTGCAGAAGGGCAAGGACTAGCATATCAGGACACTTCTGGGAAGGGTACTTGAACAGATCCCACACTGCCTGGTAGTGTCCCGCCTCTGCCAGACGCAGTAATGACTCAACCAGGTTCAAGGATTTCCTGTAATAAAACATTGTCACTGAAAACTTGTGTCACCTTGTCCATTTAGCCCAAACCACCCAAATGAGGTAAAACTATTGAGGCAATATTGAGTAAGTATGGCTTTATGCTGATGTTTTAGCAATATTCAGGGATGTGAGCAGGTTTTCTCGAAAAAAGAGGAAAATTGTAGGGGGGTTGGGGGCATGCCCCCCCAGAAATTTTTAAAACATTTGATTGCAATTTCGTGCAGTTTGGACAACAAATAAACAAGATGGCAGATGCAGTAAAATTTCCAAGTTAAATCAGTACTTTTAGAAAATCGGGCATGGCTTTCGCGCGCCTGGCTACCCGCCAGGTCTGGGAACAATACTGCCATAAACTTCAACCCCCATCCCCCAGACACTAGGACAACTGTCACAAGCGTGCGATGTCTGACCCTTTCCCCATGTTGAAGCATATTGAAAAAAACTTACCTTGTACTTACCTTTTGATGAAAAAAACAAAACTCCATTGCAAACACAAGACATTAATACAACATATATCCCCATGACATGGGGTTTTGGACGCTGAAGAAACATTCATAAATTTCTCGCTTATCACATGAACAACTGTAAAACATCTCATTCACTTAAAGGCTAAAAGACAACTTTATCTTAAAAACAAGCCATCAGCTGACTCTGAGTAATTACAATTTCTGTGTGACGCCACACCCCACGTTATAGTGCAAGTATTTGTGACAGAAAACGTATGATGTCCGAAAAACCTATGCTGGTGAAAGCTCTGATCGAAAACAGGACAATCCGCTCCAATTGTCCGGTTTTCGATCATATTTTTCGGAGTGTTTTTTTTTTTAATTTTAAAAAAAAAAAATTTACGCGGAAGATGATTTTTTCCGAGGATTACTGTTTTAAAAAACGTGATTTTCCGCGTTTCCGTGGAGATTTCACATCCCTGAATATTACAGCAACATGGCGGAGGGACAGCGGAAATGGACTTCACTTATTGTACCCTATAATGGGAAATCAACCAGGACCTTTGACATGGCTACTCTTGTGGGAAATCGAACCTGGACCTTTGACATGGGTAACCTTGAGGGAAAACCAACCAGGACCATTTACATGGCTACACTAGTGGAAAAACCAACCCAGGATTTTTGACATAGCTACCCTTGAAGGAAATAAAACAGGACCTTTGACATGGTCACACTAGTGGGAAATCGAACCTGGACCTTTGACATGGTGGGCGATTGCTTCAACAGACTACTCCACCACCCATGGGAAACAAGTTTCTAAAATACAACTACAAGAAATTAAGGAATCATGTGTATTACATGGCATCTGCTCTATCCAGTCATCACACCACATGGTTTCTGAACTCTATAACAAACAACACATACCAAGTAGCAACCTCTCTGTCTTCATCATTGGGTGTAGATTTGAGGATGTCAATGACCACTGTATCACCTGGGTAGTCAGCAAAACTAAAGACATCCGGGTTTCGCAATGACTGTATGATATATGATAGCTGAAACAAAGAATCATTTCATGAATTCTCTAATGCAAAAGCTGCAAGTTTTCAGCTGCATGATGTCAAAGGGGTGTAAAATAAAATTGAAAAAACACAAACATGGACTAAATCATTCCTTCCTTGTTGTTTACACTTTTGAAACTAGGAGTGAAACAATGTGAATACCAAGGGCGGATGTGCACGTTAGTGTCACACTGAGGTGAGGTGAAATGGGGTTTAACGTCGCTTGAGATTACACTCACTCCGAACTCAATTCCCACGTTTGTGGCTTGGTATGTGGATCAGTCTGTTATAGTTCCATGGTAACCTTATTACACCAAACTTGGAACTATGGGGGAACGTTAGGCCCTTGTCCACACATCCAAAGCAATGGTTCCCATGTCAGACATATCCTTTAGTTGAAAATGGCTACTTTTAGGTACTGTCCGTTTTGGAAATGGACACAACCACAAGTACATTTGAATGTGTGTGTTTATGCCACACTCAGCAATATTCCAGTTATAAGAAAATGGTCTGTAAACATGGACCAAAAAATCAAATGATTAACATCGTGAGCATCAATTTACGCAATTGGGATACAATGACATGCATCAACCAAGTCAGCAGGCCCGAACATCACATCCTCTTAGTTGCCTCTTATGACAAGCACGGGTTGCTGAGGCCAATTGTCGCACTGATCAAGGTGCATATATATATGCAGTACCTGTCCCTCTGTATTACTCCATGGCTTGAAGATGTATTCCACTGGGAAGATGTCTTGTAGGCCTCGGAACAAGCCTTCCATCAGCAGCTTCAGGCCTTTCTTGTTGTTCACATAGAAACCTTTGTGATCCAGCTGACTAACCACCTCCTTCCAGTTCAGGAGTGGTGCCTACAGAAAATAGGACATTTTTATGTCATGTGAGCAACAGAATGTTGAACACCAGTCATCAATATTTGTTGATAATTGTTTGTTGCTTATTAAACACATCTCTCTGCAATATTCAAACTATATGACTGCAGCCCGTATATAAAATGTTCTAGAAAAGACAATCGAAATTATTTTGTGAAATACAAGTCACTTCCACAAAGCCATAACATTAGTTATTAATATATAACATGAATTGGGAAATTTGTAATTCCAATTTGGGATTTACTACTAACATCTGCAGCAGATGTGGGGTCAAATTTCAGCGTGAGCAGGTCCAGGCAAATCTGTGCCAAGGCAAGCAGGATAGTGTCAAGTTTTAACTCTAGTGAGCCTGACCACCCAATCCATTTAGTCAAATAATATAATACATTCCTGTTTATGAATATGTGTTTACGGAACAGCAGCAGTTATTTTGCTGAAATTCTATGCAACCTCCTATAAGGTGTACTTACAAGATCCTTCACAACCTGCACAAAGATTTCTACATTCCATGTTGTTACTCCTGGTGTGTCTATTCTGTCTTTGTCTGACCATCCACTGCCAACAGCCACTGAGGTCTGAAAAACACAAATGGAAAATCCAATATTGTTAATTCATTGCATAGCTTTCACAAACATATCAACTAATATTTCTCTTTCATGATGTATATATATTATTTGCTCTCACTGGACATGATTAAAGCAACAGCTATTAAAAAATCAAAACATAGCAAGCGATATATACACATTGCCCACTGTATATGATTTTTTCCAGTTACACAATGGTACAAGTCCTACCGGTGCTGGCTGTGACTCTCCAAGGCCTGTGGGTGTGTGGGCCATCATCCCCAGGACACGGGCAACCGAGGTAGGCGTCAACTCTCGGAAACCAAACTGCATCAGATGGTTCCGGCATTCTTCAACACTGGAAGTATAACAATGTCCAGGTGTCAGTCCAAGCATTAACCAATACATAAACTATATCGACTACTCTCCAGCCTCTGATCTTCACTGTGAAACGAAAACTGGTACTTACGTGGAGGTACAGCTGTATCCAGCTTCTAGTATCATGTCTGCCAGAGAGGCATCCATCTGGAATGATAGACATTCAAGTGAAAAGAAAGATCCAGGTCAGTTACAAAGCCATCAACTTTACCTTAAACAAGTAACATCAATTCTTAGCTGACTGCATCAAAATCAATGATCAGGCTTTGACCACATTGGTAAACCACCCAAAACCTTACAACTAAGTTGTCTCCATACTACGGATCAGTGTAGCAAGTTTGAGTGTGTATGGTTTTATGCCGCTTTTAGCAATATTCCAGCAATATCACGGCGGGGAACACAGAAATGGTCTTCACACATTGTACCCATGTTGGCAATCAGGTCCGGGTCCTCATGTGATGAGTGAACTCTTCAACTACTAGACAAGCCGAACACCCCCTACAGTTCGATGGAGGAACTTTTGTCATCATTCACTAACATTCCAAGTAACATTTCAGCTATAAATAGTGATGAATCTGCATGGATGAATTTTGATACAAACCATTGACTTGGGCATGCTGTGTGTATCTGCAAGTTTCTCTATGGGTATGTCTTCTGTGCTGGGGAACAGTAAGGGAGCAAGAACTGCCGGTGCTCGTTCGCGGGGAAAATCTGCAACCATGACACGTCTCAGGATGTGTACACATACAAACAACTGGACATCTTTCAGGTGAGTTAAATCAGAATCTTGGTCCCGTCTTCAATATATCTATTTATGGAGGTATATACATAACCGAGGTGCACACTGCAAGTCTGCAATGCAGATTTACACAAAGTGTGCAAACTGTTTCTATATTTATAACACCATAAACCGAAAACATGTTAAAGTCAATTCTCAAATCTAAATCTAAAAAAATCACAGACTGCGTATTTACTCGTAATACAAAAAATGTAGACTACATGAAATCAGGGACACATAAATTCACAGACAGCTTATAGAAGCATAAAAAACTATTGCTTTGTTAAACAATGAAATGCCACAGAATCAGTTGGTGTCAGGATGAGTCTGTATGCATGAGTGAGGGAGGAGAGATTTCCAATAGCCTCTAACAGTATAGTCACAGCATGTTGACTGAGCAAGAGAAGCCAAAGTTCATATTCAGGGCATCTGGTATGGAAACCCTTGACCAGCAGAACCTGTGATAGCTGAGGGATGCAAGTCTGCACAGCAAGCCTCAGACCATCCTTAATCAACATACTACTTCCCCTGAGCACTTGGCCATCTGTAACACTCACAGAGTGAGTATGGTTTTATGCCGCTTTTAGCAATATTTCACCAATATCACGACAGGGGACACCAGAAATGGGCTTCACACATTGTACCAAAGTGGGGATAAGAACCTGGGCCTTAACGAGCGAAAGCTTTAACAGACAGGCTACCCCATCACCTCTGCACCACTCCATAAAAGTGTCTGTCTTAACGCTGCTTTCAAAAGTATTTCAGTTATACCAAGATGTCAGCTAAATGTGGGAGGACAGCCCAAAGGTGAAACCCATGAGCAATGATATGCCAAACATCATAACAATACCGAGGGTAAATCTTGGACTCCATCTTACAATCATCGGATTCTCGCATGACTAACATATAAAATCAGCAGAGTTTCAGACTGAATCACAGACTACAGGGCCATCATCCTTATTCCACAGGGGAAGAGATTTTATCTGAGACTCAGCACTGATTACCTCTTCTGAGTGTTTTCAGGAACGCCTCCTTCTGTTCGTTGCCAATACCAAAGTGATCTTTTCCCCGCTCTAAGTGTGTCAGTAGCAGGTGGAGTACTTCAATGCAGACGTCCTGAAGCCCACCCTCCTGTCGACTAGTGACGTCTTAAACACAAAAACATTACATGAAGTCTCAGTAAGCAGAAGGAAATCTTGAGTGAGACCAATCAGCTGCCTATAATGACAAAATGGTAATACCAGTTAAGTATTACCAAAATGAACACTGCATGAGTGCAACATAGAACAGGTTTACCATCGATAGACAACTCTGGTTGCATCACGAATGAGAAAGCTTATTTGCTTGAGAGCATCATCAACAATGCCATGGTGTCCCACAAGGATAATACATGTACTGACTGAAAAATTTAAGTTGTGACAACAGTTCACATTTACCATTAGCAATAAGCATGATCGATGACCTGCTGTAAATTGGGAGAAAAGTGTTTCTTTGACAATGTAAGTGTAACTATATGTGACTTATGCTTCATATCTGCAATAAAGTGACATATGATATATACCAAAACACCACAGGTCAAGTTATGCAGTTAGCATAAAGTTATATAGGCAATATCAATCTAGATGTTGTGAAATCTCCATGTAATCACCTGCATCCACGTATGACCGGAGTAAGTCAGGAAGCTTTTGCTTGATGTACTGTGTGGCGTAGGTGCGGGAATCAGGGCTCACAGAGTTTAGAAGAGCCAAGCCAAATACAACCTCCTGTACACGCGAGAGCCTCAACACCTTACTCAGCTGGGGAAACAGCTGCGAAGTGGGTTTTAAACTCTTGAAAAACAAACAGAAACGCATTGTCATTCAAATGAAATATGTGGAGCAGAGAATGATTTTCAGGGGGTACAGTTCTGGTAGTACATATTTTGTGTCTACCCCTAAGCTCTGATCATGAGAATTACTTAAAAAAAGTTTGAAGATTGGGAATGGTTTTGGTTGTTGATATCAACTCGATGTTAATATCAAATCATTTTGTCCAAGATAATTAACAGCAGCTATTTCTGGGTGCTGCCTATATTATCGTCAAATACATCTTCAAGCAAAATATCAGAAGTGTCAGTAAACTTAGTCTTATATAAATAGACAATATGAGATCAACAGTATCTATTATCATGATTATAATCAAAGAAAAATACCAGAAAATAATCTAAAATAATTCCTTACAATGGGAAAAGTATCTACCTTTTGGTGGTGTAGAGGATTGTCGATGGCGTAGCACAATGTTGACACAAAGTTGGATTTACTAAAAAGTGACCCACACTCTTGAATCAGAAACTGAGTCTGGAAAGGAAACTGAAGACTCTTTTACTGACACACAAATAAAGAAAACAATGGAAATCCAACCTTTTTTATATTTACTCAAGTATTTAAAGCCAAGGCATTACACTAGAACGGGCAGACAAATTGCATTTGATCATTCACTTTGTATATACATGTATAAGCATCAGCTGGGATTTATCTAGACTTCTTCATGGCCGATTTTCAGTCCTATGTCTGCAGCAAAATACAGTTAAAATTCTGAAATGGGAATTAAATATTCCCAATTCAAGTGACTCTAGTTCTTATTAATGTTAGGGCTTGGCAGATTTGACCAATTTGTCTCTGAATTTAATTCTTAGTTATTCATTATTGCACTGAATGCAATGTTAAAATAATTCTGAAGTTAAGAAAATAAGGACTATGAAATAATTCCCAACCTTGAACAAAAAAGTATGGGTTTTTCCCCATAATGTGCCTGTCAAGGGCACTTAGGTTTGGAATTCTAGATAAACCAATGTCAGTTCTATAATGTAGCAACACTTCACGATGACCCACCTGGTGAAAGTCCTTGCCGCTACTTTTACCATCACCACTGAAATCAACGTGAGAGAAGAGGCACCGGAACAGATGCCTATCAGCCTCCGCTCCGTGCTGGGCGACAAGCTGCAACACAAACACAGACGTTCCCAGGACCCATATTTTGTTTGTTTGTTGTTTAATGCCCTACTCAGCAATATGACAGCAGTCTGTAAATAATCAAGTCTGGAGCAGACAATCCAGTGATTTATATCATGCGCATCGATCGAACAATTGAGATGCGATGACATGACCTATACATACAATAACTGCATATAGTTATCCTAAACCAATGCAATGTCCGCTATCACACTGTAGAAGGATCACGCGGGGTACATGGGGTCTAATGCATCCCCCGTTAGGTTCTATATAACGACTAGGAAGCAAGTGCATAAAACCCCATGAACCCTGTGATCCTGCTACAATGAATGTATCTTTACACCAACATGTTTTAATATGACATTGATAAAGAACTAAAACAAATTCAAAATTGATAGAAAACAGCTGTTTGATTGAGTGGAGGTTAGCTTGTGCTGTGTCACGTGACTTTCAGTGTGTGGCCTGTTACTTCGAAGCCCCTCAGAAATCTACATGCTGACTGATTTGCTCGTGCCGGGGTATAACAGATTTATTCTACCACTGAGAAATTTATTTCCCTCCAAGTGGGGATACATACAGTATTTTATCCAGATCATGTGGGCCAATCAGATCCTATCATTCTGACATATGATAAAGTTCATTGTTAAGAAAAATTCTCATCACCATCAACCGTTCTATTTTAATGTTCATCTGCACATCAGACCCATAATAATGTCAGGTTTCAGTTAGGACATAGGACTTTGAAATAATACAGAGGTTATTTGTTTTACCAGGGCTTAACCACCTTGCCATCTGAAGAACTGCACATGGAACAAGAGAGTGCAACATTTATAACAAAAGACAATACAGTAAACTACGTTTATAACGAACACGCTTATAACAAACTGACAGATATAATGAACTTATATGTTTGTCCCAGCCATTTGCTGTACATATACACTTATAACAAACTACGGTTATAACAAACTAAAAGCACTGGTCCCTCTGAGGTTGTTATAACCGTTACTAAACTGTAGTTTACTGTTCTTTGTTGATTGAACGGCTGAAGCAAACAATGTCACCTATTACTGCCCATGAAACCCCAACTGATAGCACTTGCGAGCAACAACACATGCAACTGGGCTGTTGTAAAGGCCATCAGAAGGGCAAAAAGAACTTCCTACCCATTAAACTATTGCTGTACATGTCATCATTATTTCCCCCTTGAACATACAAAAGGAATATAATACAGGGATGAGAACAACCTCATTAAAATCAGATCTTAGTTCTTGCTACCGCTAAACAAAAATCTGAGGACATCCCATTACGGGTCACGTCAGACCGACCTTTCGCAAACTCTTACCGACCAATGGAATTACTGACAAGAAGTCGACATTAGCCAATCAGAAGGCAGCTTTCTCTTGCTTTACGGCACTAATTTCAAATTGCCGACTAAGCTTCGAAACATATTTTGACAAATTCTCGCTTAAAAATTTGAAACCTGAACAAAAGAACATTCTCAAATGGCTAATATATGGTCTCGATTGTATAGATTCAGTCATTAAGCCCGTAACCATTGTTCGGAATACCCCATGTTAAAGTTTTCGAGGCTGCATGATTAGAAATCACATTCCGACTGTCTTTCATGATCTGGTAAGCGACGCTCAGATTGGTCGGATGAAAGGTCGTTCTGACATGACCCCTAATGGGATGTCCTCAGATCATTGTTTAGCGGTAGTGAGAACTAAGATCTGATTTTAATTAGATTGGGATGAGAATGGATTTTTTCTTTTCAGCTGAAATGTCTTTTCAATGGAGCATGGTCCATAATTTGGGGGTGTTTATAGGGGGTTCATCAGAATATAACAAATTTGTGTTCACAAAAATTGGCGGAATTTGATGGATATACTACTACTTCTTCACATTCTCAAAACACTGCAACCATTATGGTGTTGTTTAATGTTTCAAAAGTAAACATCGTGAGATATAAGACTCGAGCTAAAGACTTGTCCAATGAAGTTGGAAGTCACACCAGACGTTTGAGGCAGGTTGCAACACCTACACTGACAATGTTAGATATTACACAGTCCTGGGGTCCTTGAGGTAAGCACAGTGTTTGAATCTAGAGAGCCACGATCGTTGGAATTATGACAAACAGCCCTTAAATTTCAACACTATACTGATTATGTATTTACAAATCATTCTACCATGAATTTGGAATTTACTCGATTCTGACTGGTCAATCAGAGGCTATTAAATCACAATAAACCCCCTCTGATTGAAACAGTTGGTTTGACGGCCGCATCACCACGGAAGCTCATAGTCATAGAATAGTACTATTTTCAGTCATTGTTGGTAGGCATATTTAAATAATTATATCTACAATTACAGGTTACAAAATGCACAGATGCAGTTACTACAATATTCAAAGGATGGGTGGCAATACATTTCGTGCAGAAAACACAATAGAAATCTACAAAGGGAATGTTTTTACGCTTTGGAGACAACAGAGAGCTTGGAATTTTGGCGCTTTTCTTTATACCACTGTGACGTCATATCTTTCCGTCACAATGAGCGGTATGACGTCATAATGGTGACGTGCGATGTAGAGCGAAAACCTTGCAAAGCTTGCTTTGTTTTCTCAAGTGAAGTAATATGGTGTAAACAAACTGCTTGAGTATATACGGCACCATATTTTGTTCGGTGATTCCGTAATTCAGATCGATAACTCACTCTTAACACTGGACTCAAACCATGCCGCTTCACTCAGTATATTTGCTAACACCAAAGAGTTTGCATTTATTTAGTCATGGTAGAATGAAGATAAACATACTGTGTTTTCAATGTAAAGCAAGGGTACCTGTAGATTTAACCGCGCTAAATGTAACATTTAAAAAGCCTGATGCCATTGCAAGTATGCAACGCCAGCTATAGTGCATCATTTCCTACTGATAGATTATTGTGACATGAAAGAAAAGTCGTTATGAGTGTTACCAGAGGAAATTCTGAAAATGATTGAGGTAAACACACATTGCATAGCATGATTTTCAACAAGTACAAAGAACTTTTCAATAAATAAAGAATATTGAAATTAGATCGATCATTTTGGTAATGTGTGGGACACAGAGAAGAGAAAAAAAATAATTTCACACACTGAGTGAGGATCCAGACTTTAAAACGTGACTAAAAGTGTGAATTTTCAAGTTTTATTTTTGTTTTTTCAACAGGACCAAAAGGGGTACAAATTTGGATAATGACCCATATATGGTATTCAGACTGTCCCCAGTATTAACAAACACAGTGCACAACTGTTTCTGCCCTGGACAGAATCTCTGACACGAACACATGCTTAACTCTCTTCACATTGAAAAACATGGTGAATCAGATCTATCAAGATTATCTCTTATGGTTTTAGAGCTATGTATACAACAATATACTTGTAGTCAATGTGGCAATCAGCATTATTCTTGCTATGTAATGGATGCCTGTGAATACTAGTGTCTGGGCCAACTGTACCACTGTGACTAACGTTTCATAGCATGTGCAAGAATCCTGGCCAACATGCTACAATGTTGTCTAGGGATCATTTAGCATTAGCTCAACAATCATCAGTCACAATTGTTTTTCTTCAGGCCAGTCAATCAATGATAATGATAGGACTAGGTTTCCATTTTTGTCTATATCTTTAGAATCTTATTCCACAAATGAAAATACTTCCTCTGTTGCATATTAATAATGAACATACTAACCATTTGTTTACATGTAACTATTTACAGAGTACACATGTTGATTGCACATTTTGAATAAATATTTGAAATCAAATAGCACTTATCCCCGCAGTCCTTGATATAGATCATGAACAATTTCAATCCATAATAGCACAGGTGAGGGTGAAACACTGATGATTATCAATGATCAGAACTTCCCTAGCCTGTTGGTACGATGACAAACCATCATGACTATTGGCTGGGCCACTCAATGTAACCACTCGATTCTCATTTTATTCAGCTACTCCAACAAGCATTGGACCAGCTCTGAACCAGAATATTGTGGGCTACAAATGTGAAGTGGGGATATAAAATACCAGTGTTGGTATTGAAAATGTTTTACTTTTATTCTTCAATTGAGCATACACTTAAACTGCAAAGAGGAAAGAAACTGAACAAGCTGAATGTTGATTAATCAAGATAGATCATTTGCTGCACTTGCTGCTGATATGTATATGTACATCATACTAACAAGATTCCGATGAAAGTATGAGAAGAAATGAGAAAGAATTATATAAGGCCCAAGGAGGTGGGTACTGTCACTACATGATGCAGGGTGCACACTACTGTTAGCTCTGTGCTTATCTGTCACATCAGTGTCGTGTAAAGTGGAAAGAATCTGAAATCCCTTTACTCATGTCATTAATGCACCAGTGGAATTTCACCTGAAATAATTGTTTCATGTGAAGTTTACATGACATACAGCTTTTCAATTGGAGAAGCAGGTCATATAACTGATACATTGATGTTCATAAGTCTACGAACGACACCTTTTGCATACGTTTTTTCATGAGATTGTATTCTTGAAAAAATGTAAAAACTGATGGACTACTTCCACACTCATGTAACTTCTTCTTTTGGTGAACTATTTTATGCCGCATTACAGCTGGTTGTTGAATGGCTGTTAGTGTGAACATGAAGTCACACGTACTAAATGAGATTGTGTACATCCTTCAAGGTATATAATAGTGATATAGAAAATTAAAAGAATTGACTTTCACTTTGCGTGAATTATTTGGCGAATGAACCTTCAAACCTTGTCTCTCTACAAAGGGTCATACTCCAATGAACTCACACAAAGGGAAAGTCAATTCTTAAATGTTCAACTACCCAAATATTATGAACATGGAGAACAAATGAGGACACACAAAATGCTTGGAATTCTACAAGCCTTAATAGTATCTTTTATCATATATTTAGTGATCTGAAAAGATCTAACAATAGTAACATGTATGATAATTTTATCAGGTCAATGAGAAGAACATGAACGGAAAAGTCAATATCCTACATTTATCATACATGTAAAACTACATGTCATAACTAATTTACCAATATATTGATGGTTTGCTTGTGACAAAATACCACTTCAATATGTCAATTTGAGCTCATGATAGCTAAAAAAGATTCCATATCCAAGCATGTCCATCATTATCACTAATATACAAAATCTTGTTAGTAATCCAGTAAATAATCCAGCTACTCTTCTGTAATCAAAATACTAATCATTATCACTGCCATCATGCTTTCCGTTTCATAAAAACATGTTCATGAAAATACACGATGAGACAGATACTGCACTGTCAATTTTCACAGTGGTGAAGGTATTGTGAATTTTGAAGAAATAATTGGATGTCGCAGTAAATGTTTAGATGGCAAGATGTGTGGAATAAATCTTTGCTCTGAAAATAATTTATGTTATCAGCATGATCAGTTTGGTAATACAGTTTTGTGTGAAACAATGTACAACACACACCAGATGCCACTATTTGCTCTTGTGCCTAATAAAATATCAGTTGTTCAGATAACAATATAAGCTGACATGCAAAATTCACGGACACAGCTGTAATCCTACAACAGTCATATTTTTTTAACTGACCGACACAGAGTTCTTGTTTATTATCCTACTTACTTTTTATCTATACAACATTTTCTGTAAATGTCAACTGACATTTAATTCAACATTGATTCACACCATATATAGAATATATGAGAAATGATACTGCATCATATTTAGCTACATTCTTCATAGATGTTGACAAGGAGACCTTGACATCTTTTCCGAATTCAAATCTACATTCACATCCTTGTAAAGATATACCATACGATGTGAACGTTGCTGTGATAACATATTGACCATTGGTCATTCAGTATGTTATGATATTATTCAAAAATGAATGAATAGGCAGTTGAAGAAAATTTGTGATATTTGATACTAAATTTCGAACTCGACAGATACTCTCTGTGAATGTCAAGGCTTAATTTCCAAATTATCTATGATCTGCATGGTTAATCAACATTCTATTTCATAAATCATTAATCAAACATGGGTGTTACTTACATGTGATATCTCAGAAACGTTTGCTTTGAAATTTTTCTTTGTTAGATTGGCAACTGAATAACTGATTTCTGCCAACGCAAATGAAAGTGAGTCCAGATTCATATTACTCCATTCACATTGAAACGAAAGCTCCAAATGCTCTTTGAAGCCTTCTCACAGTCAATATAAATACAAAAACCTATTAACAAAGTTCTTAGAGAAGTCAAACGCGGCCTTTGCCGGGCCAACATCAGGAAATGTCCTGAATATTCACTGTGTCATTTTCAGACTTCTCGACATGGCGTCACAGCTGCCATATTGGCTCGTGTTCGGGTTCAATCGTGAGTGTCCGGATGCACTTCGAAAACCGCCGAAGAATAAATATTATTCGTATAGATTCAATACTAAAAGTTGACCAACTTAAAATCAGTTTTCTATCAATTTCATAGCGCTGTGAAAGATTGAAAACACTTTTAGACCGTGCTATAAAGATTTTAAACGAGCAAATGTTCGGGTCAGGTGACACATCACGTGATACCAGTAAAAATAGGTTATTTTTAGCATTGATGTCAATTCGTTTTCACATGGACAAATAAATGTTCACATTTTCTGTCTTTAGATTGAAAATGATAAATTAAGATCCACTCCAGCAGTTGTATTGCAACATTCCGTTTGTAAAATAGTCTCTGTTTTTCTTGTCTATCTATCAGCGGCGTGTTGTTTAATGCCTGCGTTTCGCATTTATCATTTGTATTATACATATATATATATGACTCATATATAATCTGTTTCATTTTCAGGTATATTTTGCACGACGTTACTTTCACGTGGACTTTGAAGATATATGTGGTGCGTAACTGTCAATTCTCAAACTATGCATAACTTTAATTGTTGTGACTGCCAGTCTGCTATGAATTGTTGATGTGAGACCTACTATGAGAGACCAGTCATTTTATTAAAAAGGAAAAAAACTACTGACTTTACGATCATGACCCCCCCCCCAAAAAAAACAACAACAAACAAACAAACAACAAAACAACAACAACAAAAAAAGAAACAAATCTCAAAACAAAACTAAAAAAAACCCAAACAAACAAAACAATGTCTCAAAAGCAATCAGTTCACACAGAGACCATAAAGTATTTTATGATCTCTGGTTAACAACAACATTTGGAGCCTAATTTTAAAAAGTTCTTTGCGTAGGCTTATCTCAATTATTCAGATAGTACCAGTTGAATGCCATCCAAAAGAATATGGTTGTTAGCTATTACTCTTTGTTTATTAATTTCTCCAAAGCTTTGCCTCTATAGCATGATGTCTCAATACTGACCAGCCTAGCACTGGCTGGAGTCAAAGGAAAGTACTGAACTCCTAGAAGGAAGCATCTTTAAGTCCCAAGTTGTGTCATTTTCAGTTTGGTTCATTGCTGGAAGAAAATGGTGGCAGAGCTGTGTGCTCTGTTTGCCTACAGTCTGGCAACGTCTCTGCTGATTACATCTGTGACAGTCCAAGTCCCTGAGATGTCTCTTCATCTCCAGATACATTGACCAGGATTTAGGTGGAACAGCTTTTTACCCCAGTTTTGGGCCTTTTTTGTTAAACTCTCCAGATTTTTTACCAAGGGGAGGTAACTCTAACCTACTGTCCCCAAGATAAAAGTACACACAGACCATGTGGTACAAAGTATGTTGTGTGTATGTGTGCAGGTTGTGTGTATGTTGAGGGTCCTAGTCTGAAGTTGAATCATTGGTAGAAACAGCATGTCTTAAACACTCACTACCCAAGGCTCTGAACAGACTGTTAAAATTGTGACACAGCACAGAAGCTGTAGTCAGCAGTTTAAGATGTCAACATGGACAGTCACTGAACAAATGTTGTCAGCATTGATATTCAAATAGTTTCTAAAAACTAAAACTAAAATCAAATGATTTGAACAAATATGATGTCATCTCTTCATGGCACCATATGCTAAAACAATTCAGCAGGCTAAAGGTTATAATGGACAAACTCGTGTTCAGGTTGAAAAAAGGACACATCTGAAGCCAAAGTGCCAGTGTAAAGTTGGTTATCATTTAACACCGACAACAGCAGTACGTGATTACATAAAGACCAAGTCTACACCAGGTTGTGCACCAAGTTCCCCCCATCTACAGTTTGAGCTATCACTAAACTATTAGATTAATAACTGGTTTTGTAAGCCCCACTGTACAACATACACATACCAGGTGAATGTGAAGAATCTCCCTAGCAGTTCATGTATTGTAGTCCTGTTATTCTTATTGTCATCATTATTCTTATAGTGCTGTAATATTCAGTATTAACACTGATATCTAATCACCAATAAACTTTAAAATCCATATGTGCAAAGAGTGTGTGCACCCCTCCTATGAATGCTGCAGCAATGAAGGGCTTCAAAAACCCATCTGGGGAATCAAACTGTGATGAGTGAACACTTCACCCACTTGGCTACCTGCTGCACCAGATCATTGGTGAGGTGAGGTGAAATGGGGTTTAACGTCACGTCCAAGATTATTGCACTTATATAGCGATGTGCATGCACGATGTGTGTGTGTGTCTGCAGTCTGATGACTTAATAGTGCTAGCACACTGAGATACCATGCCGCAGTTTAACATGAATACCCCACAAAGACACAGTATCCTGACTCCGAGCTGACCAGTCCTTGTTTTAGCCCCTAAATGCCGAGTACCGGACCACAAAAAACACCTTTTAACGCCTTTTGTTATGATGCGTCCGGAGATTGGGCGGACGCAATCAATGGCGTTAATAGAAGTGAGTGAGTGAGTTTGCTTTGTTGGAGGAAAGCCTGGAGTGATGGAGGTCTTGAGACAATTACAACTTTGGTGCACATGCATGGTGCCGACAAACCTTGAAACATCAGGATTTGTGTATGTGCATGTGCGTGTGTGTGGAGTGTATGTGCATGTGGTGTGTGTATATGTGTGTGTGCATGTATTGGTGTGTGGGTGTGTGTGCCTGCTCGTGTGTGTATATGTGTGTATGTGCATGTATTGGTGTGTGGGTGAATGTGCCTGCTCGTGTGTGTATATGTGTGTATGTGCATGTATTGGTGTGTGGGTGTGTGTGCCTGCTCGTGTGTGTATATGTGTGTGCATGTATTGGTGTGTGGGTGTATGTGCATGTGGTGTGTGTATGCATGTATTGGTGTGTGGGTGTATGTGCCTGCTCGTGTGTGTATATGTGTGTGTGTGCATGTATTGGTGTGTGGGTGTATGTGCATGTGGTGTGTGTATATGTGTGTGGGTGTATGTGCCTGCTTGTGTGTGTATATGTGTTTGTGTGCATGTATTGGTGTGTGGGTGTATATGCCTGCTCGTGTGTGTATATATGTGTGTGTGCATGTATTGGTGTGTGGGTGAATGTGCATGTGGTGTGTGTATATGTGTGTGTGTGCATGTATTGGTGTGTGGGTGAATGTGCCTGCTCGGGGGTGTATATATGTGTGTGTGTGCATGTATTGGTGTGTGGGTGAATGTGCATGTGGTGTGTGTATATGTGTGTGTGTGCATGTATTGGTGTGTGGGTGAATGTGCCTGCTCGTGTGTGTATATGTGTGTGTGTGCATGTATTGGTGTGTGGGTGTATGTGCATGTGGTGTGTGTATATGTGTGTGCATGTATTGGTGTGTGGGTGTATGTGCATGTGGTGTGTGTATATGTGTGTGCCTGCTCGTGTGTGTATATGTGTGTGTGTGCATGTATTGGTGTGTGGGTGTATGTGCCTGCTCGTGTGTGTATATGTGTGTGTGTGCATGTATTGGTGTGTGGGTGTGTGTGCCTGCTCGTGTGTGTATATGTGTGTATGTGCATGTATTGGTGTGTGGGTGTGTGTGCCTGCTCGTGTGTGTATATGTGTGTATGTGCATGTATTGGTGTGTGGGTGTGTGTGCCTGCTCGTGTGTGTATATGTGTGTATGTGCATGTATTGGTGTGTGGGTGAATGTGCCTGCTCGTGTGTGTATATGTGTGTGTGTGCATGTATTGGTGTGTGGGTGTATGTGCATGTGGTGTGTATATGTGTGTATGTGCATGTATTGGTGTGTGGGTGTATGTGCATGTGGTGTGTATATGTGTGTGGGTGTATGTGCATGTGGTGTGTATATGTGTGTGCATGTATTGGTGTGTGGGTGTATGTGCATGTGGTGTGTGTATGCATGTATTGGTGTGTGGGTGTATGTGCCTGCTCGTGTGTGTATATGTGTGTGTGTGCATGTATTGGTGTGTGGGTGTATGTGCATGTGGTGTGTGTATATGTGTGTGGGTGTATGTGCCTGCTTGTGTGTGTATATGTGTTTGTGTGCATGTATTGGTGTGTGGGTGTATATGCCTGCTCGTGTGTGTATATATGTGTGTGTGCATGTATTGGTGTGTGGGTGTATGTGCATGTGGTGTGTGTATATATGTGTGTGTGCATGTATTGGTGTGTGGGTGTATGTGCATGTGGTGTGTGTGTATATGTGTGTGTGTGTGCATGTATTGGTGTGTGGGTGTATGTGCATGTGGTGTGTATATGTGTGTGGGTGTATGTGCATGTGGTGTGTATATGTGTGTGTGTGCATGTATTGGAGTGTGGGTGTATGTGCATGTGGTGTGTGTGTGTGTGCATGTATCGGTGTGTGGGTGTGTGTGCATGTATCGGTGTGTGGGTGTGTGTGCCTGCTCGTGTGTGCATGTATTGGTGTGTGGGTGTGGGTGCCTGCTCGTGTGTGTTTATGTGCATGCATGCATGTATGTGGTGTGTGTGTAGTTAAATCAACATCAGAATGTATCTACAACAGCAGTTTTTTAATGAGGAAGACAAGGTTTAAAAGTGTTAACTGTTATGTACTGGTGTGAATGTGTGTGTGGTGTGTGCATGTGTGGTGTGTATGTGCATGTGTGTGTATGCGCATGTGTGGTGTGAATGTGTGCGTGAATGTGAATGTGTGTGTGTGTGGTGTGATGTGTGTATGTGCATGTGTGGTGTGATGTGTATGTTCATACATGTGCATGTGTGTGTGTGGTGTGTGTATGTTCATACATGTGCATGTGTGTGTGTATGTTCATACATGTGCATGTGTATATGTGTGTGTGGTGTGTATATGTGTGTGTGTGGTGTGTGTATGTTCATACATGTGCATGTGTATATGTGTGTGTGTGGTGTGTATATGTGTGTGTGTGGTGTGTATATGTGTGTGTGTGTGGTGTGTGTATGTTCATACATGTGCATGTGTGGTGTGTGTATGTTCATACATGTGCATGTGTGTGTGGTGTGTGTATGTTCATACATGTGCATGGGTATATGTGTGTGTGTGGTGTGTATATGTGTGTGTGTGTGGTGTGTATATGTGTGTGTGTGTGGTGTGTATATGTGTGTGTGTGGTGTGTGTATGTTCATACATGTGCATGTGTGTGGTGTGTGTATGTTCATACATGTGCATGTGCATATGTGTGTGTGTGGTGTGTATATGTGTGTGTGTGGTGTGTGTATGTTCATACATGTGTATATGTGTGTGTGTGTGGTGTGTATATGTGTGGTGTGTATGTGTGTGTGTGGTGTGTGTATGTTCATACATGTGCATGTGTGTGTGTGGTGTGTGTATGTTCATACATGTGCATGTGTGCTGTAGTTAAAACAACATCAGGATGTATCTGCAGTAGCTGTCGATATTCTAAGTTTCAGAATCCCACTGACAGATATTAATGAGGAAGACAAGGTTTCAAAAGTGTTATTTATTTGTTATATGCAATTTACATTATATACATGGAGCAAATCAACAACCTATACATACTGAACTTAATAAAATTAACAAGATGAACCAATAATTAGATTGGTATCTATAATACACAATTGTTTATTAAAACAACCAAACATTGATCAGCTATGAACACCTTCATTTTTGAGTATATAACAGGCTCTCATATTTGACTCACAAAATCATTCATCCGATCAAGTCGGATATATACTGATGCAGATACAAACACAAAATTTGCAGCTTGAAAAATGTTCTTATTCAATCCCAGCAGCAATTTCAGGATTTAGTATTTTCTCTCCTCAACATCCACTGGAACATTATCTGGAAAGATTAATTTCCTATTTTATTCCAATAAAAGTAAATATGACAAATCCCATCTAAATTAATCATAAAATATTTGAAAATATGGTAATTAATAATAGAAACATAAATCATACTTGATTCAATCTTAAAATATACATGCAGACGTTGTGTCTCAAGAGTAAATTTCTCATCTCCATCACCCATCAGGGTTCTCACGAATCTGCATTCTTAAAAAACTGGGCAAACAACTTGAAAAACAAGAAATAAAAATGCCTTTTCTTTCAATGAATGAATGTACATCTTAACATCATAAAAGGAACTGCATGTCCACCAACTGTTCTACACATATATACTACTTTAAAGAGTGAGTGGGTATGGTTCTACTCCGCTTTTAGCAATATTCCAGCAATATGACGGCAGGGGACACCAGAAATGGGCTTCAAACATTGTACCCATGTCAGAAATCGAACTCGGGTCTACGGCGTGACAAGCAAACACTTTAACCACTAGGCTTACCCTACTAATCAAAAGAAGATTCTTACGACTATAGTTCATTTGTCATGTAACTATCGTAACACGAAAGAATCAGGTGTCAATGATATTCCCAAATCAATGAAATCCTACCCAAGGCACCTTGAAATGTATGAAGTAACAAACACAGGTCGTTCCTATACAGGTTGTCTCTGCAGAATGGCAGCCAAGCCATCATCTCATAATGAATGTACACTCAGGTCTATGTGGCGTCATCCGCAATCAACCAGGGTATTATACCTCTGTATTGGTAAATACCCTGGACCAGGGGTGAAAGGATACAGGAAGGTCACAATATGATACGTATCACGATACATAGATCACAATACAATACGTATCGCTATACACAAAAAAGACTATAAATTTTTTTTATTTCAGAGCAGGTTCAAAGGGAAAGGCTAGTTGTAGACACGTTTGAAGCAGCTATTTTAAATATTGAACTTGAAACTCTAATTATAACACATTTTGCGATATTTGATAGACAAACACACTGGGGGGTCATAAAACGAGTAGTGTATCATCTCGTATTGATACAGTACAAAATGGATCGTGTATCGTATTGCCGCATGAAAACTCACGATGCACCGATGCAGAGATGTATTTTTTCACCCCTAGTAGTATAGGTCCCTCTTCCTCCTCTCCAGCGGGCCCCCCGGGGGACGTGTCCACCATCTTCCCTGAGATGACCCAGCAGTTCAGCAAGGAGATGGAGGACATGAAAACGCACGATACACCAGTGCACCGATGTATCGTTTCACCCCTACCCTGGACTCTAACATAGCTTCGTCTTGAGTTCAAGCTGAATGGCAGGATTAAAAAAATAGCTGTCTTATCGAATTAACAGCTGTATTAAAAAAATACAACATGCAAAAGAAATTATCTGGGAAGAGATAGGAGAAATAGTGACATAATTTCCCAAACGAATACATTTTATTGGTTGGTGACTTCAAGATCATGAGAGAGGAATTCTGTGATACTATATGGTGATAAGAGAGATCGCGATGCAGTCACATCAAAACTAGGCTATGGTAGGAAATAGGTTCAGGGTTATGATCAGAACTGTGGGGTGGATCAGTGACGAAGATGTTGTGCAGTTAATGACAAAGACAGTAGATTTATGTGATCATAATCAATAACCAAGCAATATGTAACCTTTATTTCATCATTTGTTCAGTGGTTATCGAAAGAATCATAAGCTAAGTTTTGACAGTGCTAAAGTTTGGTTCAAACACCTCGATTTAGCAGTGCGTTATTACCCTAATCACACATAGCAGTAGATGTGTTTCACATGTGGTACTAATACCATACCTGGACTGGAAGCAGACCTGGGCCCACTTGCACAAAGCGATCTTAGCGCTACGACTATTGTAAGCCTACGTTAAAGTATGGGAGTTACAATCATCTTAGCGCCGAGATCACTTTGTGCAAGTGGCTCCTGGAGTATAGTCTCTACTTAAGAACACTTTCCTTTTTAGGAAGTGCGTGCTTGTTGTTTAAGTGAGTGAGTTTGGTTCAACGCCGCTTTTAACAGTATTCCAGTTACATCATGGCATGTCAGCTTAATGTGGGAGAAAAGCCCGAAGTGATTCAGATCTCAAGACGTTTACCACTTCGGTGAAACCCACGAGCGCAGGTATGGTGCTGACAGACCTAGAAACATAATCAGAGTGAACCAGGATTCGAACCCACAATCAAAGGTTTCTGGCGTGCCCACAGTGAAACACAGTGACTGGGCCACTCGTGCCCCCTTGTTGTTTAAGGCCAATTAAAGCTGAGTGGGGTAGATCGCTGATTTTATGCGCTGACGATTAGGTGCCTGACTCTGGGAGTGTGGGTTCGAATCCCCGATGGGACTCAAGCCAAAAAATACAAGAATATGTACTTTACCCAGAAGGTGTTATCCCAAATATAATGTGTGTTACATTGTCCAACTTTCTAAATGGCATTGTGTATTCATAATCCCGTGATTGATATTATGAGCAATGTCCACGTCGTTGGGGTACCATCCTGTGCCATCCACCAAGTCACAGAGCCTGCCAATCAATCCATTAATATGCCTTGTACGACCAGAACAGGTTACTGGGGACCTATTCTTACCACCAATCTCCACTGAATTTCAGGAAAGGTGTTTCACTTGAGTCTAATCCCTCTGACAACATAGATGTTCAAACTGTATGTGATGTTTGTTTGTTTGTTTGTTGGTTAACACCACACTCAGCAATATTCCAGCCATATGAAGGCGGTCTGTGAATAATAGAGTTTGGTCCAAACAATCCAGTGAGTGACATCATGAGCATCGATCTACACATTCAGGATACACTGTACGTGTAATGTTCCAGTCTGTCGGGTACTAAAAGTGTCATGTCAGCAGTATAAGTGTGTAGCATCAGCTTACAGAGTAAGTCTTAATTACATCAATTCCTGACAATTCAACTGACCCATGGCATCAAGTATACTGAAACAATGCTTGGTCCTGTCGTTTGTTTCTTTGACTGTTTGTTGTTTAACGCCGCAGTCAGCAATATTCCAGCCATATGACAACAGTCTGTAAATAATTGAGTCTGGACCAGACGATCAAGTGATTAACATCATGAGGATCAATCCACGCAATTGAATGGGTAGCTGGAGACCTATTCTACCCTGGATCTTCACTGGTCACCTCAGATGTGTTCCTTCTCCTTAGTGTGTTCATTGTGCATGCTCCGTGGTGCATTTTTGACATTTTTGTTCCCAGTTTATGGTTACCATAAAGATTTGACACTGTCACATACACGGTACATATCTCCCCAAAAAACCAAAAACAGCAGTCATCCAAGGTTTCAGGACTGTGTGGGCAGGGAGTAGTGACACCAGTTCTGTATCATATTATAAATCTTCATGTAAACAACACTCATCCAACAGGCATACGATAACAACGTTATTCATCATACAGTATGATGCACTTGAAAGAATGAAGGCATTCTTGAGCGATTATACATTCTGTAATTATACACTAGGTCGCAACTATGCAATTATCACATATGTACAGTATACAAAACATTGCACAATTGATACAAAGCACTGGTAAATCAAGGCATTCACACTCCAAGTATTTCACCTGGGTCTACTTCCTTGTAGAACCGCCAATTCTTCAACTTTGTCCAGACTGAAATGCTTCACACACATCATAAATATTAAACATGCTTCTATAAGTATCAGTTACAAACAAACTGCCCTTTGGCAGACAATGTGGGAAAAAACATAAATTTTATCCAAGATGGACTTTCTAAAAAGTTCGAATATTGAAGGATATCTTTTTATTTCATTCAATGCAAAAATGTAAAACTCCATGTTTATTGGTCCTGTTGTCAGTGAAATGCAAGTCAACTCTGCAGAGCCATAACTTTAATTCAAAATATAACATGACTGAATTCTAATTTGGGAATTTTTAGAGACATCTGCTGCAGATGGTACAGATGGATGACATGGACTATTTCGTTTGGTATCATTAGTCTGGCACTAAAACGTTTATGGCTCAGACTGTAATAGTGATTGGTATTTGTTAAATCCATTTGAAAAACAAGCTTCACTTTGTGTAAGGAACCAGTTTACAGTAATGCATCTTCCCGAGGCAAGGGAGTTAACTGACTGTAAAAGTCCAGTTTTCATCCTCGCCGAACTAGGCTGGAACTATGGAGTTATAGTTTGGCTGGACTAACGAGTCTACGCATAGTCCAACCAAAATCGCATAAAGAAATCGACTTTCAGTTCGTAAAGTGCCTTGCAGATTTCAGTCGATTTGAGGATGAGCAAAGCATGTGTACCACCAGTTCGGCCAGTTTGTTGAACTTCATGAAGACCCATTTAATTACAATACAGATTTTGATTATTAATCAGATCGTCTTGACTGGGCGCTGCCATTTTGTTTAAAGCAAATGCAAGTGATATGAGAGGGGGATCTGATAGGTCAATACGACATAGAAGGGACATAACTCATAATAGCCACTGTTGGCGCTATGATCGAGCCCAGAAATTCCAGCTTAGATCGGTAAGGGTGGAAACTGGACTTTAATAGTCAGTTAACTCCCTTGCCTCAGGAAGATGACAGTAATGATGCATAGTAACAATTCACTATCATGTTTGCTACAGATTGCATTTGAAAATTCAGCTAGTATTAGTCCATTTAACACTAAAATCTCTGAAAAGCCAAGTCCGGGCTGGTAAAGGCAAACATTTTTGGCACAGACTGAACATATTATTCTTTAACACTTTTCACTGTTTGAAAGATGTCAAGCTACAATAAATACATGATGGAGTACGGTTAAGTCACTATTACCAATATTGAAGCAATATCACAGCAGGAAAACTTGTACCCATGTGGGGAGTAAAACCCAGGATTGATGATTGAGCAGCACACCCACTGAGCTACCCCATCCTGGCAACGAGGAAAGGAAACAGCTATCCTTGATAATGCAGTGTATTATATCTACATTCTGATATGGTAAATACCCTGGACTCATTCATTATGATATCTCTGTTGAAGTACATTTCGAAGTACACTGGGTAAAAACTAGCTTTCCAATCAACGCTACTTTTCTTTCATAATTGAAACAAGCAGTACTCAACTCGTACGATGGGTAACATCTCAAATACAACTGGGAGCGCCCAGTAGCGTAAGGACTTCCCTCCCCAAATTGTAATACCCCAGAAAACATATTTGCCACATAAAAGTCTATTTTTAAGTTTTCATAATAAAATTTATATTGATTGAATGTAGATCTATGTCAACCTCTTTTTTACAAGAGTGATTTTCATTGGTTGGTTATTTCACGCTCAACCAACCAAACAAATTCTGTGCATAGAGGGTGGAGCAGTTAATGTCTGCTTAATTATTGATTAAACAGTGTGTGACTACCAAATGATGTGCTGCAGACAACTTCAGAAAAAGAATTTATGACACTCTTCACAATGTTGTCACCAGCACACACTGCAAGGTTTTTCTACCCTGCACATGCGTCTGGAGTAGCAAGATAGCAAGATACTATTACATGCACAACTTGTTGTGGATAGTTGACAGTGAAGAGGACTTCTGGTGGAAACATATAAAGATATCCTAGTGTGATAACAGCCAAAAAACAGGATGTAAAAGAATTAGTATTATTGTTCGGTGATTGATAAGTGAAAGAAATTCCATGCATATAGAGGTGGAGCAGGTGACGTCACTGCCGAAATGAAGTTATGATGGTGAAATGGGTTCAGGGCATATACAGCAATAGAGTGAGATATAATACACTGTATCACAGAGGATGCTCAAAAGCATGTGACCTTTGTACACCTATAACGACCAGGTGTGTATGAAACACGTTACCTATGTATGCCTGTAACGACCAGAGAAACGTGACCTCTGTACACCTGTAACGACCAGGTGTGTTGTAAACACGTTACCTATGTACACCTGTAACGACCAGGTGTGTGGGAAACGTGACCTCTGTACGCCTGTAACGACCAGGTGTGTGGGAAACGTGACCATTGTACGCCTGTAACAACCAGGTGTGTAGGGTTTTGACCAGTGGATGTGGACTAGAGTGTGTGGTCATGCTGCGTGATGTCATGTGTTGTGGGAGGACTGTGCTGACTCAGCATTCTCTTCCTCTGGGGCATCTGTTATCTTGTCGATGGACGCTAGGACTTGGGACAAGAGGCGGAGCTTGTCTACTCCCGTCAATAGTTGTCTGAAAGTACAAATGCTTTGATTAATGCTTATGCAACAACACAAACATGCTCCTTTATTCCATCTGTTTGTTGTGTTATGACTTCAGTCAGCAATGTTTTAACTACCGTATTTCATCTATTAGATGCCTGGACATCTACTAATTTTGTCCAAGTAGTTAACTCGGCATCTTTTACTTTTAGAGGCCTGGCATCTCTTCTGTTTACTGCTGGCGCAGTGGCAACTCAATACCTTACTGAACCACAATTCTACAGCCGTAAAAGGTTACAGTGCGTAAAACCCAGTGTCAGTTGGAGTCCGGTGTGTATTAGGGACCCAACATGTAATAGAGGAAATATGGTACATCAGGGCATCCTGTAATTCAAGTCTTGGCCAGGCAAACAGTGGCTGACTATGATCAACATGCCATGGTGTGATGACACATCAGCAGAGCCTGCTCGAAGGAGTGAGTGAGTGAGTATGGTTTTATGCCACTTTTAGCAATATTCCAGCAATATCACGCCGGAGGACACCAGAAATGGGCTTCACACATTGTATCCATGTCGAGAATCGAACCCGGGTCTTCGGCGTGACGTGCAAACCACTAGGCTACCTGACCGCCCCTTGCTTGAAGGAGACAACATGTTTACTACTGTCAGTTTTAGTCAGTTCCAATTTGTATTAAAACTGAAGCATTGGGAACTGGTTCAGAATCACAGCCCTCATATGCAACTTGGCAGAGGAGTTCACAGTAGTAGTTAATTTTGTAGTTGCAGGCTTGCGTGCATTTCAAATGCTGCACAATCAATATATTTTGTCTCAAAAAGCCATGACCATGATGACACACTATCTTTACCATAAGTCAATACAACTTTAAACATATCCCATTCCAAAAATAATTATGCAAGTTCAGACCAACGCAGAACAATTACTTGCTCGAGTTAAAAATTGAAAATATTCCATTATATTTTCATACCTCGGAATTTTCAGGAAAATCCTATACACTGTATATGGTATCAAAGATGAAAAAGCAATTTCAATCACTGAACCCTCCTCTGGATCTTCCTATGGGACACTACAGATATGTACCCAGGGACTTTCTGTATTCTACAACTGTCTAAGGGTAAAGTTGCTTAATTTGGTTAGTGAACAGGTCAGTATTTCTTTTACCTGTGGCAAATATATGTTGTGCTGACACAACAACGATCTCTTCTGCCTCACTGAGTGAAACACTGCCTGCAGCCTTCGACAAAATAGTGCAAGTCTGCTAGTCCGCGACTACTAACTTGTGCAGAGGTCAAGTATACATCTAGTAGCATTTAAGGGCTATCATTCTGAACCAGTTCTCTTGGAGAAAATACAAACATTGTTAACATTTTTAACTCATTCAAGCAGGACTAGCTACTAACTCGAAGGACTAGTGACATAAGGTTTGCACTAGTCCTGTGGACTGGTCTTAGATAAAGGAAGGCAGTGCCTGGGACTCACTTGATTGTCTGTTCTCCTGTGTCAGCTGCGGCAGCCAGCTGGTCGGAGGCGTACTTGGTTCTCTCCCGGATCGCAGACAAACCATCCTCAGTGCTTGAAGAGTCCCTGTCTCTTTGTAAAGCTGATATCTTGTTCTGTAAAATTATACAGTTACTTTAAGTGTCTTTTGTCTTTTTTGTTTGTTGTTTTAAGCCGCACTCAGCATTGTTCCAGCTGTACGACAGCGGTCATTAAGTAATCGAGTCTGGACCTGACAATCTGGCGATTGCATCATGAGCATCAATCCCTGCAATTGGGATACGATGACACGCATCAACCAAGTCAGTGAGCTTGACCACCAAATCCCATTAGTCGCCTCTTATGACAAGCATAGTTGCTTTTTACAGCAAGTATTGGTTGCTAAAGCTCTATTCTAACTCAGATCTTCACAGGTCTTTTATTTGCAAATGTGTTAGGCTTAACGTCACTTTGGATAGCTTAATGACAGAGAATTCAACAAATCACCAGAACATAGAGACATCAATATGCTCCACCCTTATAAATGTTCATACAAAAAAAACCCAAAGTACATCTGTATCTGTCACATATCTGAGTCCTGTACTGATAAGGAAATGAACTCTACCTTCATTTCAAGGTAAGACCTACTAGTTCCCTTGGAAACATAGAAACAAAATCGAAATAAAATAAATTCCTGCACAGCAGATGGTACAAGATGGCCACTTGCTCACTGTGCAGCCTCCAAAGTTTCACAAACACTGAAAGGGTTAAGAGATGCACTGGGAACAAACACACCCACATCTGTACATGTATATGTCCTACTTGTCATATTGACATGCTAAAAATCTAAATTTCAAAACATTGTGACTGCAAAAGGCATCATTCAGCTTATCACTCACCACCCTATGTATTGGTAGGTGACAAAGTCGGAATCGTGGGCCACTCCTTTTGACAGGCATAAACTAATTTGTTCCCAGGATAGTTGTGGTCCCAAAAATGATAAAAAGTCAAAAGTAAATATGGTTAAAACTAGACTCTAGCAGAAGACTGCCAGAGAGGCAATGATAATTGCATAGGATCTACTGGCCAACACAACAGCTAACTCCCTGTTATACACACCTGCAATGTTTTCACTTCTTGTCGTAATTTAGCCACTGTGTTTTCTGCCTTAACTGCTCTTTGCTGAAATAAATAATAAATATTTAGACAACCATGTTGACAAATAGTTAACCAGCCTGGGACCTTGGATCCAAGTAGGCACTACAATTATCCAATCTCAATACCTCTCTCTGTCAACGTCTGACCTTTCCTACAGTTAACCCAATCAAAACAAGTATTTGTCACAGAAGTGACGAAATGTCCCCCGCCTGTATATACACCAAAATACCAAATATGAAGACAATCCAGCGATTAGTTCTTGAGATATCGCGGCAACACCGTTTTCCAACTCCAAAAGCAGATTTGCCTGCTGTGACCTTGAAAATAGGGTCAAGGTCACCAAAACCGACTGGTGTCTGCGGAGTCTGTATATACACCATAGTTCCAAATATTAAGACAATCCTGCGATTAGTTCTTGAGATATCGCGGCAACACCGCTTTCCAACTCCAAAAGCAGATTTACCTGCTGTGACCTTGAAAATGGGCTCAAGGTCACCAAAACCGACTGGTGTCTGCGGAGTCCGTATATACACCCTAGTACCAAATAGGAAGACAATCCAGCGATTAGTTCTTGAGATATCGCGGCAACACCGTTTTCCAACTCCAAAAGCAGATATGCCTGCTGTGACCTTGAAAATGGGGTCAAGGTCACCAAAACCAACTGGTGTCTGCGGAGTCTGTATATACACCATAGTTCCAAATATTAAGACAATCCAGTGTTTAGTTCTTGAGATATCGCGGCAACAAACAGGTGGGACGTACGGACGGACGTACGGACGGTCGTGAATACTATATCCCCTGCTTCGCGCTTTCGCGCGGCGGGGGACAATGATACATGTTTTTTTAAGCCAATCAGAGATCACCTTTCAATGATTTTGCTTCCATGTCAAGCAGATGGCCTTGGACAGGGCTTCTCTCTATTAGAAGGGCTACACCAGGCTCCCAAAGGTGTGTCCCCACAGTCCCTCTATTAGAAGGGCTACACCAGACTCCCAAAGGTGTGTCCCCACAGTCCCTCTATTAGAAGGGCTACACCAGACTCCCAAAGGTGTGTCCCCACAGTCCCTCTATTAGAAGGGCTACATCAGGCTCCCGAAGGTGTGTCCCCACAGTCCCTCTATTAGAAGGGCTACACCAGGCTCCCAAAGGTGTGTCCCCACAGTCCCTCTATTAGAAGGGCTACACCAGGCTCCCAAAGGTGTGTCCCCACAGTCCCTCTATTAGAAGGGCTACACCAGGCTCCCAAAGGTGTGTCCCCACAGTCCCTCTATTAGAAGGGCTACACCAGACTCCCAAAGGTGTGGCCCCACAGTCTCTCTATTAGAAGGGCTACACCAGACTCCCAAAGGTGTGTCCCCACAGTCCCTCTATTAGAAGGGCTACACCAGGCTCCCAAAGGTGTGTCCCCACAGTCCCTCTATTAGAAGGGCTACACCAGACTCCCAAAGGTGTGGCCCCACAGTCTCTCTATTAGAAGGGCTACACCAGACTCCCAAAGGTGTGTCCCCACAGTCCCTCTATTAGAAGGGCTACACCAGGCTCCCAAAGGTGTGTCCCCACAGTCCCTCTATTAGAAGGGCTACACCAGGCTCCCAAAGGTGTGTCCCCACAGTCTCTCTATTAGAAAGGCTACACCAGGCTCCCAAAGGTGTGTCCCCACAGTCCCTTTATAAGAAGGGCTACACCAGGCTCCCAAAGGTGTGTCCCCACAGTCCCTCTATTAGAAGGGCTACACCAGGCTCCCAAAGGTGTGGCCCCACAGTCTCTCTATTAGAAGGGCTACACCAGACTCCCAAAGGTGTGTCCCCACAGTCCCTCTATTAGAAGGGCTACACCAGACTCCCAAAGGTGTGGCCCCACAGTCTCTCTATTAGAAGGGCTACACCAGGCTCCCAAAGGTGTGTCCCCACAGTCCCTCTATTAGAAGGGCTACACCAGGCTCCCAAAGGTGTGTCCCCACAGTCCCTCTATAAGAAGGGCTACACCAGACTCCCAAAGGTGTGTCCCCACAGTCTCTCTATTAGAAGGGCTACACCAGACTCCCAAAGGTGTGGCCCCACAGTCTCTCTATTAGAAGGGCTACACCAGGCTCCCAAAGGTGTGTCCCCACAGTCCCTCTATTAGAAGGGCTACACTAGGCTCCCAAATCTCTCTATAAGAACAGCTACAACAGACCCCCAATTTTGTACTCTCATAATCACTGTATTAGAAAGGCTACAACAGACCCCCAAATCCCTCTATTAGAAAGGCTACAACAGACTCCCATAGGTGTGTCCCCATTTTCTCCATATCAGACGTTACGTCACCCCATGGTGTTACTATACCTCCCCAGGGCGACTCTCTGATGTGCTACTGACCGTGGTGGTGACAAGGTTGGCCTCCACCTGCTGCACGGCTCGCTCCATCACCGCCGTCTCCTCTGCCTCCTTCTTCTGCTGTCTCTCCATCTGCTTCAGCAGCTCAGACACCCTGGGGAGGACAGTTACATATATACCACATCATTGGGGAGAACAGTTACATAGATACCACGACACTGGGGAGGACAGTTACATATATACCACAACACTGGGGAGGACAGTTACATATATACCACATCTTTGGGGAGGACAGTTACATATATACCACGACACTGGGGAGAACAGTTACATATATACCACATCATTGGGGAGGACAGTTACATATATACCACGACACTGGGGAGGACAGTTACATATATACCACGACACTGGGGAGGACAGTTACATATATACCAAATCACTGGGGAGGACAGTTACATATATACCACAACATGTGGGTGAACAGTTACATATATACCACAACATTGGGGAGGACAGTTACATATATACCACGTCACTGGGCAGGACAGTTACATATATACAACAACACTGGGAAGGACAGTTACATATATACAACAACACTGGGGAGGACAGTTACATATATACCATGACACTTGGGAGGACAGTTACATATATACCACAAAACATGGGAGGACAGTTACATACATACCATGACACTCTGGGGAGGACAGTTACATATATACCATAACACTGGGGAGGACAGTTACATATATACCACAAAACATGGGAGGACAGTTACATACATACCACAACACTGGGGAGGGCAGTTACATAGATACTACGTCACTGGGGAGGACAGTTACAAATATACCACAACACTGGGAGGACAGTTACATTTATACCACAACACTGGGGAGGACAGTTACATATATACCATGACACTCTGGGGAGGACAGTTACATATATACCACAACACTGGGGAGGGCAGTTACATAGATACTACGTCACTGGGGAGGACAGTTACAAATATACCACAACACTGGGAGGACAGTTACATATATACCACAACACTGGGGAGGGCAGTTACATATATACAACATCACATGGGAGGACAGTTACATATATACCACAACACATGGGAGGACAGTTACATATAATGATATATATACCATGACACTCTGGGGAGGACAGTTACATCTATACAACAACACTGGGGAGGACAGTTACATATATACAACAACACTGGGGAGGACAGTTACATATATATACCATGACACTCTGTGGAGGACAGTTACATCTATACAACAACACTGGGGAGGACAGTTACATATATACCACATCATTGGGGAGGGCAGTTACATATATACAACAACACTGGGGAGGACCGTTACATATATACCACAACACCGGGGAGGGCAGTTACATATATACAACAACACTGGGGAGGGCAGTTACATAGATACTACGTCACTGGGGAGGACAGTTACAAATATACCACAACACTGGGAGGGCAGTTACATTTATACCACAACACTGGGGAGGACAGTTACATATATACCACAACACTGGGGAGGACAGTTACATTTATACCACAACACTGGGGAGGACGGTTACATATATACAACAACACTGGGGAGGGCAGTTACATATATACAACAACACTGGGGAGGACAGTTACATATATATACCATGACACTCTGGGGAGGACAGTTACATCTATACAACAACACTGGGGAGGACAGTTACATATATACCACAACACTGGGGAGGGCAGTTACATATATACAACATCACATGGGAGGACAGTTACATATATACCACAACACATGGGAGGACAGTTACATATAATGATATATATACCATGACACTCTGGGGAGGACAGTTACATCTACACAACAACACTGGGGAGGACAGTTACATATATATACCATGACACTCTGTGGAGGACAGTTACATCTATACAACAACACTGGGGAGGACAGTTACATATATACAACAACACTGGGGAGGACCGTTACATATATACCACAACACCGGGGAGGGCAGTTACATATATACAACAACACTGGGGAGGACAGTTACATATATATACCATGACACTCTGGGGAGGACAGTTACATCAATACAACAACACTGGGGAGGGCAGTTACATATATACCACAACACTGGGGAGGGCAGTTACATATATACAACAACACTGGGGAGGACAGTTACATATATACCACGTCACTGGGGAGGACAGTTACATATATACCACATCACTGGGGAGGACAGTTACATATATACCACAACATGTGGGTGAACAGTTACATATATACCACGTCACTGGGCAGGACAGTTACATATATACAACAACACTGGGGAGGACAGTTACATATGTACAAAAACACTGGGGAGGACAGTTACATATATACCACAAAACATGGGAGGGCAGTTACATATATACCATGACACTTGGGAGGACAGTTACATATATACCACAAAACATGGGAGGACAGTTACATACATACCATGACACTGGGGAGGACGGTTACATATATACAACAACACTGGGGAGGGCAGTTACATATATACAACAACACTGGGGAGGGCAGTTACATATATACAACAACACTGGGGAGGACAGTTACATATATACAACATCACTGGGGAGGACAGTTACATATATACCACAACATTGGGGAGGACAGTTACATATATACCACGTCACTGGGCAGGACAGTTACATATATACAACAACACTGGGGAGGACAGTTACATATGTACAAAAACACTGGGGAGGACAGTTACATATATACCACAAAACATGGGAGGGCAGTTACATATATACCATGACACTTGGGAGGACAGTTACATATATACCACTAAACATGGGAGGACAGTTACATTTATACCACAACACTGGGGAGGACAGTTACATATATACAACAACACTGGGGAGGACAGTTACATATATACAACATCACATGGGAGGACAGTTACATATATACCACAACACATGGGAGGACAGTTACATATATACCACAACACATGGGAGGACAGTTACATATAATGATATATATACCATGACACTCTGGGGAGGACAGTTACATCTATACAACAACACTGGGGAGGACAGTTACATATATACAACAACACTGGGGAGGACAGTTACATCTATACAACAACACTGGGGAGGACAGTTACATATATACCACGTCACTGGGGAGGACAGTTACATATATACCACAACATGTGGGTGAACAGTTACATATATACCACAACACTGGGGAGGGCAGTTACATATATACAACAACACTGGGGAGGACAGTTACATACATACCATGACACTCTGGGGAGGACAGTTACATATATATACCATGACACTCTGGGGAGGACAGTTACATCTATACAACAACACTGGGGAGGACAGTTACATATATACCACAACACTGGGGAGGGCAGTTACATATACACAACAACACTGGGGAGGACAGTTACATATATACAACAACACATGGGAGGACAGTTACATATATATACCATGACACTCTGGGGAGGACAGTTACATCTATACAACAACACTGGGGAGGACAGTTACATATATACCACGACACTGGGGAGGACAGTTACATATATACCACGACACTGGGGAGGACAGTTACATATATACCACGTCACTGGGGAGGACAGGTACATATATACCACGACACTGGGGAGGACAGTTACATATATACCACGACACTCTAGTGAGGACAGGTACATATATACCATGACACTGGGGAGGACAGTTAGACATATACCACGACACAGGTGCAAGTAATATATATTGACACATTCAAGTCATTTATTATAAAACAAAATAGTGTTTAGACTCATAGTTTTAAGTAAACAAATATTTATTTAGCAGAGGACACCAGATCAGATTCACACTAACAATGAGGATATAATGTAACAATCCCTCATGTGACCGCTCTTACCGTTCTGTTTCTTTAACAGCTAACTTTTTGGTATCATCAACTGTCTGTTTCAACTTTTGATTCTCTTCTCGTAACTGAAATCAACAATTGGTATGCCATTCATTCATAATGATTTTGACCATGTGTGCTTCTTCTACTTTCAATCAAGACTTGATTAGTAGATGTATATTGACCCTGGCCACTTGACAAAGGGGACACTTAACAAAACCATAACTTGTCAAATTTGTTGTAGGAGACATAGTGGTGGAGAACAAACTTGGCACAAACGTTGAAGCTGAAACATTTTTGACAATTACAAAAAAATAGTGTTGAGACACATAGTTTTAAGTAAACAAATATCTAGTTTTGCAGCTATAACTGAAATAATATCCAATTTCCATACAACATTTCAGGTGCCATAATTCACCTGTCCCTCCCATAGACTTCCCCTGAAGATCCCGAGCAGAATAGGTCTTCACCAACCCATGTTTTGCTGTAAAAGGCAACTATGCTTGTCATAAGAGGCGACTAACGGCATTGGGTGGTCAGGCTTGCTTACTTGGTTGATGCATGTCATATCCCAATTGCGTGAAATCGATGTTCATGATGTCAATCACTGGACTGTCTGGTCAATCACTGTCTTGATTTTTTACACACTATTTACAGACACCATCATTTACCATCATTTTACACACTTTTTTCCACCACCATCATTTAGCTGGAATATTGCTAATTTCATCACCAGGGAAACTGATGTTAAATTCACCCCATACAGCTTGGATTATATTCCTCACATTCACTCAGTTCCGGCTAGAATAGGTACCAGGGTTCAAAATTCCTTGTACTTTAGCATTTTTAGTGCCAATAGCACAGGCAAAATAGCAGTGACACACATATAAGTTCCCTGAACCAGAAGGGCGTGTGAAGAAATCTAATATTTCAAAAAGAGCTTGTGACAATGTTGACTGTAGGAAACCAAAAGTGTGTGAACATGCTTACAGCACAGTTTGATTTACAACAGAAAATTGGGTATTCATAAGTGAACAAGAACACAGCGTGATCACCATACCCCACCATAGGGTCACAAGAATTTTCTTTGTTCATATAGTAGTGACTATAAAGGTGAGATGAAATGGGGTTTAACGTCGCGTCCAATATTGCACTTATATAGCGACGTGCATGTACGTGTGTGTGTATGTGTGGCTGCTTGTACTAGTCCGGACTGATGCCGATTTATAGTGCTAGCTCACTGAGATACCATGCCGCAGTTTAACATGAATACCCCACTCAGACACAGTATACTGACTCGAGCCGACCAGTCCTTGTTTTAACCCCTTAATGCCGAGCGCCAGACAGGGTAACAGCAAGTACCATCTTTTAACGTCTTTTGGTATGACGCAGCCAGGGATCGAACCCTGGACCTTCCGCTCTCCGGCCGGACGCTCTACCACTAGACCACGGAGGCGGTCAGTGAATATAAACTATAGAAAAGCGTCCCATGAAGCCTTAAGAAGAGATAGGCACTAGGATCGCTTTATGTCGTCAGAAAAGATGATTAAATGTGAAATTAGAACACACAAAAGGCACCTTCTCTGGAAAAAAATAACTTATGGCATCAATTCTCAAACTCAGTCTTGATAAGTATCTCTTACATAAGCTAACTTCAGTAGTTTCTGAGAAAACTTGTCCATATTGCAGTCACAATGCATTTTGTGAAATAACATTATCTATCTCAAAGACAAGGAAGGGGGCAAAATTACAACTCCTAATTACCAGGTGGCCAGCCTTGGTGAAATCTGTTTGATGATGAATCAAACTTATTCTTCTGCAGTTCTAGTTGGCATCATTTAAATTCATAGCACGCACGAAAAAACCTACATGTCTATCTCACCATGGGGATTCCGGGTTAGAAAAGGTCCCCAGCAACCTCTGCTGGTTGTAAGAGATGAATAATGGATCGGATGGTCAACTGATTTGTTTCTTGTTAATCATGTCAATGCCCCCACTCAGCAACACTCCAGCTTTTTTCTGGCAGCCTGTAAATAATAGGCACGACCAGACAATCCAGTGATTGATATTGTGAGAAATGATCCACGCCATTGGGGTAAGTCATTAAGTCTGACCATCTGATCTATTTGATTGTTTTTTGTTGTTTGTTTGTTGTTTAACGCCGCACTCAGCAATATTCCAGCTATATGACGGCGGTCTGTAAAATAATCGAGTCTGGACCAGACAATCCAGTGATTGACATCATGAGCATCAATCAACGCAATTGGGATCGATGACATGCATCAACCAAGTCAGTGAGCCTGACCACCCGATCCCGTTAGTCGCCTTTTACGACAAGCATAGTTGCCTTTTACGGCAAGTATGGGTTGCTGAAGACCTATTCTACCCCGGAATCCTATTTGATTGCCTCTTACAAACCAGCATAGGTTGCAGGAGACCTATTCTAACCTGGAGTCCCAAAGGTGAGATAGACACTGTCTCGCAGTGATTGATATATGACAGCAATGATCCATACCATTGGGGTAAGTCATTAAGTCTGACCATCTGATTTATTTGGTTGCCTCTCACAAACCAGCATAGGTTGCAGGAGACCTATTCTAACCCGGAATCCCCACGGAGAGATAGACACTGTCTCGCAGTGATTGATACATGACAGCAATGATCCACACCATTGGGGTAAGTTGTTGAGTCTGACCATCTGGTCCATTTAGTTGCCTCTTAAGACCAGCATAGGTTTCTGTGGACCAATTCTAACCCGCAATCCCCATCACCGTTAGAAATTGGCACTAGTCCTGTAGTCCTTGCCAAACTGCCCAATAGTTAAGATATCATGAGGACTAGTAGAAATTTGCCATTTTTAAGGGTTTTGCTATATGTTATCATTATAAGGACTAGTGGACTAAATATGTTAGTTTCTACCCCTGCCTATTGTGAGATAGAAGCAGGTAAACCAGTATACAACTTACTCTTCTGTTCTCCAGTTCCAAGTCTCCATGAACCTCCAAGGATGACACATCCCGCACTCCTCTCTGAGCACCGTGCACAGAACCGTCACTCCCTCCATTACTGTGACCATTGAACAGTTCTGTATTGTTCATTGCCCCGTCTGACAAGAAGTCTGGAAGACTGGATATACTAGATGGCATTGTTGGTCTGTTCCTTGTGGACTCATCACTGTTTTCTAAGTGATGGTCACCATTTTCTGTACCATTGCCACCAATATCAGGCAGGTCACCGCCATCATACAGTGACTGGGTCATGGTCTGACCAGAGGCACTGACATTGTCATCGACGTTTGTAGTCAGAGCAAAGTCAGGAAGATCAAGATCCGGGTTTCTGGTTATGCGCTCCTTCTTTATTTGGGTCTCGTCAAGAAAATGATCCTGTACAAAATCTGGGAGATCGCTGGCAAAGTCAGGGGCATTACTCCTTGATCGGGGAGACGTTCCTGACTTTGGTCTTGCACCACTAGTTTGAGGGCCAGACAAAAACTTCTTAAAGGAAAATGGATTTTCATCACTGCCTTTCTTGGCTGGAGTGGCCTGGGGCTCTGGGAAATAAGAAGAAAGTAACCTTTTATCATGTTATAAATATACACCAACTACAAGTTGGTATGTACATACCATTTTGTCTAATCTTTGTGTTTGCTGTCCTATTGTTGGCATTCATTTATTCAGCTTGGCTGATAGCATTGAGAAGTCTAACGAGACTGACTTGTTAACAAAGTCTCGGAAGACATTATGCAACAGCAGTTACACTCTTACAACAATTGCTAGAATGAAAAATGTGGTGAAACACACATATTTATCAGTGTGCATACATTTTCACTCAGAACAAACAAAATATATAGGACTTGCCATTGCCAGTGATTATTCATGACTTGGGACAGATAATCGGTACTTCCAGGGAATTATCTAGGATTCCAAACAAACAAACAAATTGGGACAAAATTATGATATTGTTTAAACTTTGATTATTTAAAATTTCATATTTTCATAAATTCAAAAGAATTGGAAAGTTTAAATTTAAATTGGGAATTTTTACTATCATTTGCTGCAGACTTAGATAGTCTGGATAAATATCGGCCTCTGAGCAGGTCCAGATAAATCTTTGAATTCCCCATGTTATTCCCTAAATGATAGCTTTAGAAAAGGTTAGAATCTTAAGCAGGTACACCTTGCTCCGTGTTTATATGTGACACATACAGTAAGACGACATGTGCATCCAGTATGTACAAAGGCATGATTTTTTATGAAAAACATAAACTACATCCTGGCGGATGCATAAGAATTAAACATTCTATGGAAATATTAAACATTTTTATCAATGGCTTGAGTAGTCCCACTCCTTGTCTTAACACTGACAAGTTGTCTTGTGGTCCTGTTAACCATGCCATTCATAAAATAATATTCATTCTGAGCAACAGTTAAAACGAATCCTGGAGGGGTGTGCAGCATCATTATTATAGAGCCCATTTATGCATCTCTGTAATTATTGCCATGGCAAATATCACATTTTCATGATATTATACACCTGTTGGTTTACAAAATGACTAACAAGAAGTCGACATCAGCAAATTAGAAAGCAGCTTTCTCGAGGTTTACAGCACTCTTTTCAACCTGGCGACTTCCATTTCAGACCACGCTTAGATATGTTGACAAAGTTCTCGATTAATATTTTGAAAACTAAACAAATGAACATTCTGGTATGTCTAATATATGGTTGAGATTGTATGGCAGTGCTTCCCACATACTGTGCAACGCCTGCTCCGTTCAAATGTTTATCCCACGGAAGAGAGAGTCGTTCGGAATACCCCGTGTTAAAGTTTTCAAGGTTGCATGATTAGACAACACATTCCAACTGTCATTCTCATGATCTGGGAAGCGATGCTTTGATTGGTCAGATGAAAGGTCCTTCTGATGTGACCCGTAATTGGATGTCCTCAGATCTTTGTTTAGCAATAGTGAGAACTAAGATCTGATTTTAATGAGATTGGGCATTATCACCATAAAATTAACAAGACATGGTTATTTGACCATCCATGTCTTAACAGCAATAAATGTTCTCAAAGGTAAGTGAGTGACCAGTGAGTGAGTGAGTGAATATGGTTTTACGCCGCTTTTAGCAATATTCCAGCAATATCATGGCGGGGGACACCAGAAATGGGCTTCACACATTGTACCCATGTAGGGAATCGAACCCGGGTCTTCAGCATGACGAGCAAACGCTTTAACCACTAGGCTATCCGACCGCCCCCTCAAAGGTAAGGCTTAAATGTAGTGCGTTGGGATGGTCATAAGACATCTAATCAATATTTATCACTTCTCAGGAGCTCGAAAATCCATACCTCGAAGATACATTTTTATTGTGACCCTCTCTGAAAGGACGAAATGCATAGCACTTTATATTTTCACATGAACTGTCCATTTTTTCATGACCCTCCCCAAATATGTGTTTATTTTTTAGGACCCTCCCTGAAGACTGACATATGTTTTAGTGACCACCCCCTTCTTCCCTCCCACTAATAATACCAAATGGCCAGTCCCTTGCGTCGTTTGAGTTATAATCAGCTGATAATATTTCGACTGAATGGCAATTTGACAAGTTATCCCCGACCTGATCATCTGTCATAGTGTTTCCGTTGACTCCCCCTTGCTTATCTCCGAGGAAAATTCAGTAAAGCCTTAGACAAGCGTGAGACTGAGAACTGCTTTATAGAAACTCATCGTCAATACCAATCAGAAACAACCCCGGCCTGTCATTTGACAGCGCCATAGATTAATCAGTCAACGAGTTATGAGATAGACAGACATAAGATTCTACCATCTTCAACAATCAGCGCTGCCTTCCCCTTTTTCTTCAGCGCCGACACGTCTGGGAGGAGGAACATGTCTTCCGTGTCGTCTTTATCTTTGTCTTCATCACTCAGTGAATGATTGTGATCTTTCTTCTTCACGAACTTTTTGAACGAAAATGGATTTTCCGAGTCCTCTCCGCCACCCTCCGCCATTTTTGTTGTGATTAAAAGGACCGGTTATTGCTCATTTTCTACATCGAGGAGAGAACTAAGTAATTGACTGCACGTAATGGGTAGTTAACAAAACGGCATTAACAGAATATATTAGCATAGCACAAAAATGTGTACAGTTACAGTTGGTAGATTCTAGCAAAGATATTATCTTTTCAATTATAGACAATTACAAACTACTCCCCGATGTCAGCCATGAAGACGGCTCTTCTCTCCCTTCAAGGTTTCAGAAGTATCCAAACATAAACTTCTAGAACATAGAAGCCCAAACAAACACAAGCAACAATACACATTCGATACGCGCAGATAATACAGATTGACAAGTAAAAAGGGTTTTACTTACACAATGCTACTTTAAAATACAGACATTCGTAGCTGTACATCTATCTACAGTAAACTACGGTTATAACGAACTCAAAGGGACTACTAATTTTCGTTCGTTATAACCGTAATTCGTTATAAGCATACAGCATAACTACAGCATACAGTCGGGACTATAAAGTTCGTTCATTATATCCGTTAGTTCGTTATAAGCGTGCTCGTTATAACCGTAGTTTACTGTATCTATCTATCTATCTATCTATATCTATCTATGTGTGAGTGTGTCTGCGTGTGTGTGCGTGCGCGTTTGTGTGTACAACCCCGAATTCCTATAAAAAAATTTTTTGAGAATATGGGTGTTTATCACGACGGTTCTTTGGGGCAGGGTTGAACTTTTCACCAGTGAGCGTACTAAAAAAATAGATTACCCTCCCAAATGCTTATTTATAAACGTTTTGGGGAAGACTTCCGCCCGTATCCCCTCTTCAAAAAGTTACATATGTATGCATTACCGCTCAACCCTTTTAATTAGATATATTTTTTAGGGTTTTGATACGGGCGGAAGTCCTACCGCATGATGGATTTGGTGCTGACAAACCAAGGACATGGAAATTTGGAATTGGTACCCAAAAACATTGGATCTCGGCACGTCATAGGGACGCAACACTGCAAAGCCCCAAACTACCCGTGTCTCCTTCATCGTACGAACCGCTTCAATTGACATTAGTTAAAAATTCATTTGGGTGAGTTATGTTTTACGCCGCTCTAGCAATATTCCAGTAACGGTACGGCGGGGGACACAAAGAATGGGCTTCACACATTGCACCCATTGGGGATCGCAGCCAGGCCGTCACCAAGACGACCCAACGTTTCAACCACCAGGCTACCCCAGGGGCAGACAACTGAACTATACCAGAGACCATATGATAGATTGTAACCCACCTAACTTAACACGTGCCACGGGCTGACAATATTCCTCGGTTCTTGAAGCATTTTGGCAATTTAATTGTTGAAAGTCATGACTCTGGAAGTCTTCCTGTTGATTAGAAGGCTCATCGCCATACGTGGTACTATTCTTGAACAGCTTGCATGGCACGACGCTCGCCGCTTCAGGCGTCTTCTTCCGTTTCCGGTTACACCGACCACCCGGTGCTGTCTCAGGGTGTTCGTGACAAAACTTATACCTGAGAATGCAAGTAGCGTTTAAGTCCGTTCTGCAGTAGGCACCGCACTGTTTTAATACACAACGCCACAGTTGACTTTTACCGCCTGCGCCTCCAGATCGGTACTTGTAACCATCTACAATAATGGCGTCATTGCCTCGGATTGTCCAGTAATGTTCTATGCGAAACTTCGCCATGTCGGGACCTAAAACGAAGGACATCTTGATTGCATGAAAGTACAACACTCGGAATGCTTGGGAGCGCTGTTGTTAGACTCTGTACCGCACAAGCCGGACAAAGATGGAGGCCTTGGGAATGTAGCGCTAATATATATCTATAGCTCCACTATCGTTCACAGTACCTCACCTACATTCAATCTATTTGGCAATGAAACAAAGTTGGGGTCGAAATATGCACAATATCATTCGCAAATGTTATCCTGGTCGATGCTCGCTTGTTGCGTAGTACGGGCGAATCTGGGTCACATGCGGTAAAATCGTTAAAAGTCGGGAAAATCCGTGAGCTGTCGAAAGGAGTAAGTGAGTATTTTCCGCAGTGGTTTAGGGACGTTACGGCGGAGTGCGGACACGGATGGCTTAGCAAATTGTGCTGCAGTATAATGAAGTGCTGGTCCACATGGCCTTTTCCAGACGCTTTACTTTTACCACATGACCTCCCACAGCCACTGTCAGAACTGTACAGGAGACAGAGAAGGAAGGGAATGGGAGCCAACTGGTCGTGAACGCCCTAGCTTATGTAAGCGTCAGCTATGAACAAAGCAGCACAGATTAGAGAGCTTCTGAGAGATAGTCGTTCGCTTTATAGTTCCAGGGTTAGAAACTTAAGAAACACCAAGACACACATTTTCCTGCAGCATCTTTTATTAATATCCTCAACGATGACCTTATTTTCCTGAATGTTCCTAAATATTTGATACTGTACACCTGTAATGAACACTGAATATATTTGATACTGTACACCTGTAATGAACATTGAATATATTGGATACTGTACACCTGTAATGAACACTGAAATTGCAGAATATATTTCATACCGTACACCTGTAATGAACGCTGAATATATTTGATGCTGTACACCTGTAATGAACGCTGAATATATTTGATGCTGTACACCTGTAATGAACGCTGAATATATTTGATGCTGTACACCTGTAATGAACGCTGAATATATTGGATACTGTATACCTGCCTTTCTTGAATTACTTTTGAAAAGCCCACAGTAGCTATTTCAGTCAGATGAAGGAGGAGATATCAATCTTTTATCACATGTAACATTGCTAAATAGTTAGGAGTACATGGTCAGTGTGAACCATCAATGGAGATATTATTGTTGTTGAATCTTTAGAAATAAATTAAAAAATAATAGTCTTTTTTTTTAATCATCTCTATAGAACTATGATCCATCTAATATATAAACGTTTATTATAAATTCAAGTCAGCCAAAAAATATATTGATTGTTGACCTGATCCCCAGTCTAGTTATTATGTTTTATATCTTACCATTACACACTATAAAACCTAACTATCTGATCGGCCATTCTAACCCCGTCCGACCTGTACAAGTAGGTTGTAAACTGGTTCCACCATTGGTGCGCAAGCTCACCACTTTTATGTAGACAGCTGCCCAGTCTAGTATGCAGGTTGGCTGGATTGTATATATATAGAGCAGTGAATGTACTGAACAAATAAAGTATATAGAGGTACTTTTTGTGTACATCATTAATTGTGTTTTAAATGTGGGATCTGCGTACCAAATAAGATTGCATACTCTGCAAAAAAAGAAACGCCAAAGTAGTAAAATCGTAAATACTGATGCCGACATCCATACAAAATTAATGCCAAAAATTAGTGGGTCATTTCAGCATGAATTGGGATTAATTTGTGTGGAAAGAATGGGGTACTGCAGAAATTTGGTGAAAAGATCGAAACATCTAAAAAAACACAACCAGGTGAGAGCCTGGCGCCGAAACACACCAACATGACATGCACGTGCAATATCACTTGTTGGCGGAAAAAAACGTTTTCATTTGCATGCCATCATTACAGCAAGAGAACAGCGAAAACATGCCACGACTGGCGGGAGGCCAACGCAACAATGCAACCGTCCGACTGCAAACTGGAGAATCATCTTCAGCTGTTGCCAGGTTTATCCACATAGCACCAAGCACCAAAAGACTCTGGAACCGTTATCAGACATACGAGACAACACGAGACCTTCGCAGTTCCGGTCGACCACCTATTACTACTAGAGCACAGAACAGATTCATATGGTTAAATCTATTACGTTAAAGAACCACCACGGCCACCTCTACAACTAGGGCAATACCTGGATTGTGTAGGATATTAGCCCAGACAGTGAGGAACCGTTTACGCGCTGAAGGTGTCATTTTGACGGACCTGCATCGTGGGCTGCGACATCACTGGTCTCAAGGTCAGAGATTAGGGCCACAACTTCTACAGAGACAAGTAACAAGTCCTGTTTTATGCGTAGACGTCGTGTTTGTAGGTGTTGCGGGAATGTTATGTACCAATCTAATTAAAATCAGATGTTTAGTTATTGCTACCGCTAAACAAAGATCTGAGGACATCCCATTACGGGTCACGTCAGACCGACCTTTCATCCGACCAATCAGAGCATCGCTTACCAGATTATGAAAGTGACAGTCGGAATGTGATTTCTAATCAGGCAACCTCGAAAACTTTAACTCCGAACGATGATTACGGGTTTAACGACTGAATCCATACAATCTAGACCACCTATTAGCCATTCCAGAATGTTCTTTTGTTCAGGTTTCAAATTTGTAATCGAGAATTTGTCAAAATATGTTTCGAAGCGTAGTCGCCAATTTGAAAATAGTCCCATAAAGCACGAGAAAGCTGCCTTCTGATGGGTCATTCCATTGGTCGGTCAAAGTTAGCACAAGGTCGGTCTGATGTGACCCGTAATGGGATGTCCTCAGATCTTTGTTTAGCTGTAGCGAGAACTAAGATCTGATTTTAATGAGATTGGTTATGTATGAAACTGCATAAAGAAAGTTGACAGATTTGGTGGTGGTAGTGTGATGATGTGGGCAGCCATCTCCTACACTGGTAGAACAGACTTGGTGCAAGTTCTGGGTAATAAAACGACACAACCTTACACGGATGAGATTCTTTGGCCACACGTCCTTCCCATGACACAACAAGACAACGCCCGACATCACACGGCAAGACTGACATCAGCCTATTTGAGGAATCACATCAAGGTCCTGTCGTGGCTCGCCAGGTCTAAAGATTTAAACACAATGGAACATTTATTGGATGCACTGGATCAACAACAGCAAGCACATCAATTTTCAACAACCGATTGCCATCCCTTGATTATTTATATGATGTATAAACACTAGCGAGTCACGAATATCCTCTCAATAGACTCCCCCAAATTCTGCGTAGGAAAGGGGTGTGTGCAGCCTCAGCAGCATCATTTGTTACAGCCCTAAAAAATTCCTATTTCCACAACATACTTTGTATTTTTAATGAAACATGCACATCTCCAAAACACATGTGAACCATGGAAACATATAAAGAAGTATGTACATTAACAAGACATGTTTCTGATGTGTACCACTTAATGACACAACTAACAATCAATCAAGTGTTACCAGAGAGTGTCTTTATTCTTATCACGATATGCTGCACATAATTTCCAAATTTATAAGCTCATCCTGCACGAGACTAATGGTGCATCTCGAGTCAGGGATCTGTGACGTCACACGATGTGTTCATGAGTGTCGGTTCACACAACATATCAGTGTGTTCATTTGTGCATTGAACCAATCTATTATCTCTTGTATATGAATAATTCTTCATATATTTACTAATATGTATGATATTGGTGTTTCTTTTGCCGGTGAGTATGTATCAAATCTCTGCAGAAACAAAAAAAATTACTATGCTCATTATTTCAATTTTATGACACATCTGTGAAAATTGGGGGGATCTGTTAACAAGGTGAGGTGAAATGGGGTTTAACGTCGCGTTCAAGATTTTTCCATTTATATAGCGAGGTGCATGCCTGTGTTTGTGTGTGGCAGCTTGCACTAGTCCGGATTAATGCTGATTTACAGTGCGTGTGTGTACGTGTGTGTACGTGTGTGTACGTGTGTGTATACTAATGCTGATTATATTTTGCTGGCCCACTGAGATACCATATCAGAGTTTACCATGGATACCCCACTTGGCGACTAACAGGATAGAGTGGTCAGACTTGGTTCATCCATGTCATCATATCCCAATTGCGTAGATGGATGTTCATGATGTCAATCACTGGATTGTCTGGTCCAGACTTCATTATTCACAGACTGCTGTCATCATATAGCTGAAATATTGCTGAGTGCGGCGTTAACAAACAAACTTAGCCCGAGTCCTAGCCAACCAGTCCTTGTTTTAGCCCCTTAATGCCGAGTGCCAGGCAGGGTAACAACAAGTACCATCTTTTAACACCTTTTAGTATGAAACATCCGGGGATTCAAACCCTCAACCTTGCACTCTCCGGGCGGACATTCTACCACTAGACCACGGAGGTGATCCTGTAATCTAGGGATCTGTAAAGTAGACATGTTAACTTGGCATCTGTTAACTTCGTATCGGTAAACTAGGTAATAAAGCACACGTCTGAGTTAGAGTCAATAAATACACACACATTTTGATTAATAAAACTGTACATAGTCTTTAATCAATAACGCATGTCACAATTACCAACAAATACATACACACTAGCTATAATACAATCTTATGTTGGGGTTAATAACAAAACATTTCATTTGGATAAATGTTATATATTAAATATCATGATGTATTTGTACACATATAAATGCTTCTAAAACACTGCATATCATATATGTACACAATTAAAATGACCTTTCACTTAAATATAAAAGAATATCTTTTCCACACTTTCAGGAACGGCATGCAATGACCAACGACACACTGCCTGTTATACAGACAGTGCCTAATGATGTTAAAAAGACATTTTATTAAAATAATATTGCATTTCATATTAATATTTAAAATCAAGAGAGCTTACCGGTATATTAAGACAATATGAGTATTTCATATTTTTGCATATAACATGGTTTTATTGAATGTATTGCTGTATCATATAGAGTTTCACGAAACAACTGTGACAACGTTTCTTGAAAGCACTGTCACATCTTATACAATATAGTTTAATATTAGGTCAATATGTACAAGTACATCTTCACCCGAATTCTTTGATGGGCTTTTCTCAGAAGTGGTCAGATGACAAAGTAGACACAATTTATGGAAAACAACTGTAACAGTACATGTATAATAAAGAAGTTGTTATCCATAAATTAGGTAAACTTAGACAGCTTTTCTTGTTTAATACATACCCATGTATAGCGTATGTATTGACAGAGGGTACATTTAGATATAGGAGACAAATTACAAGATTCCTTTGAATTGTTAACATTTTGTACACAATTCTTGATTATAATCATAGCTAGGGCATGGTCCATCATATGCCTCAGTGATATTTCAGTGATTCCTAGCCCATCTATTCTCAGGACTCTTTGTCTTCTAATGGCTCTGTTTGCCATGGAATATACAAGTTTATGTTGAAACAGATTATATCCCCCAAATACCTTCAAGCCTATGACTTTGTTACACAATGATACATGTTGCTTGTGTCTATACACTTGGTGACACATTGCACCCTACAGCCAGTGTCTCTAGTTACCATGGTTACAGTTAATGGAGTCTACCCAGAAGCAAACTTTCATTCTTTCTTGTTCAGTGAACCAGTGAGTGAGTGAGTTGGGTTTAATGCCGCTTTTAACACTATTACCAGCGTGTCAGCTTCATGTGGGAGAAAAGCCCGAAGTGATGCAGGTCTCAGACGTTTACCACTTCAGTGAAACCCACGAGCACGGGTATGGTGCTGACACACCTGACAAATTTATATCTTTGTTTAGTTATACCAGTTATAATTCTTGTTTTGCATACATTCACAATGCCAGGAAGGCAGAAGCAAAAAGTATACTCATAAAACAATTCTCAGGGTGGGTATGATGTTAATTCCCTAAAAAAATCATTTGAAATAGAGTGAGTGAGTGAGTGAGTTGGGTTTAACGCCGCTTTTAACAGTATTCCAGTTATATCACGGCGTGTCAGCTTAATGTGGGAGGAAAGCCCGAAGTGATGCAGGTCTCAGACGTTTACCACTTCGGTGAAACCCACGAGCACGGGTATGGTGCTGACAAACCTAGAAACATAATCGGGGCGAACCGGGATTCGAACCAACAATCATAGGTTTCTGGCGTGCCCAAGGGACGCGACTCTGCACAGCGAATCGCGGCGCCTTAGACGACTGGGCCACCCGTGCCCCCCATTTGAAATAGAATAAAAAAAAGAAAAAAGAAATTAAATTTAATAATAAAATAAATGACCTTATTTCCTTTGAATGATTCAGTTTCGGTGAAGCCATCCTCTTTATCTCCAGGGTTTGTATGTCAGTACCCATCTTCCTGAGGCAAGGGAGTTAACTGACTATACAAGTCCAGTTTCCACCCTTGCTGAACTAGGCTGGGATTATGGAGTTACATTTTGGCTGGACCAACAAGTCTATGCATAGTCCAATGAAAATCTCACAACGAAATCGAAATCAGATTTCGGTCGATTGCAGGATTTTATGCACTTCGCGATCACAATATAGATCTTGATTTTGATCAGATCGTCCTGACTAGGCGCCACCATTTTGTATGAAACCAATGCAAGTGATGGAATCGGATTGGTCCATAGGAGTGGCTCAGAAGGGACATAACTCATAATAACCACTGGTGGCGCTACAATTGAGCCCAGAATTCCAGCCTAGTTCGGCAAGGGTGGAAATTGGACTTTTAAAATCAATTAATTCTCTTGCCTCGGGAAGATGGTGGGTACCCTTGGTGTAGGTTTACTGAAGTTCAAGCTCTGGAGATAGGGAGGATTCAGTGAACCTTATACAGACTGTTGTGCACTACCGCTGAAGTTATATCACAAAATGATAATATTGATACTTGGTAAAATGAGGCGATTACATGCAAAATGGTTCAATCTCATAATATGAAAAAGACAAATCAGGAAGTTGGAACATCCTTCGGTTAAATTAATGATGTCTTCAGAAGCGAAACATAGGCATCTGTGTTCTGTCTGCTTGTGTAGTTTGATTGCTTTATGCTCTTGAGGTGAAGCATACATTCTTTCAGATCTAAAACCTACACACTTCACCTTTTCAACAATTGTAATCAACAATCAATACATCTTCTTCATCATTCATACAACATATCCATATATTGATGAACTAAAGAACTATACTTCCCAACAGATTCACTTCAATAATTCAGTAACATTATCTCAATCAGTCAGCCTGTACTTGTTGAAAGTTTTGATATATCGGTACTTAAATAAGGTATACAGGTCAACAGGTGCGAGGAACATCTTCAAAACTACGAAATTAACGGAATAACAGGTACAAATACTCCCATCATCTGTAACTTTGAACAGTACATGCAAATAACTTGAGATTATCTCCAGGAAACTGATATTTTTTCAGGGTAACTTTGAGACTAGCTTTGGGAAAGATTGATACAATGTACATGCAGCACCACACTGCAACAGAGACCCACGATGGCTCTACCACAGAACCACACTGCAACAGAGACCCATGATGGCTCTACCACACTGCAACAGAGACCCATGATGACTCTACAACACTGCAACAGAGACCCATGATGACTCTACCAGTGAACCACACTACAACAGAGACCCATGATGGCTCTACCACACTGCAACAGAGACCCATGATGACTCTACAACACTGCAACAGAGACCCATGATGACTCTACCAGTGAACCACACTACAACAGAGACCCATGATGGCTCTACCACAGAACCACACTGCAACAGAGACCCATGATGGCTCTACCACAGAACCACACTGCAACAGAGACCAATGATGGCTCTACTACACTGCAACAGAGACCCATGATGGCTCTACCACACTGCAACAGAGACCCATGATGGCTCTACCAGTGAACCACACTGCAACAGAGACCCATGATGGCTCTACCACACTGCAACAGAGACCCATGATGACTCTACAACACTGCAACAGAGACCCATGATGACTCTACCAGTGAACCACACTACAACAGAGACCCATGATGGCTCTACCACAGAACCACACTGCAACAGAGACCCATGATGGCTCTACCACAGAACCACACTGCAACAGAGACCAATGATGGCTCTACTACACTGCAACAGAGACCCATGATGGCTCTACCACACTGCAACAGAGACCCATGATGGCTCTACCAGTGAACCACACTGCAACAGAGACCCATGATGGCTCTACAGAACTGCAACAGAGACCCATGATGGCTCTACCACAGAACCACACTGCAACAGAGACCCATGATGGCTCTAGCAGTGAGTGAGTTAGGTTTAACGCCGCTCTTAACAGTATTCCAGTTATATCACGGCGTGTCAGCTTAATGTGGCAGGAAAGCCCGAGGTGATGCAGGTCTTAGACGTTTACCACTTCGGAGCCACCCACGAGCACGGGCATGGCACTGACAAACCTAGAAACATAATTGGGGCGAACCCCTACTACATGTAACATTATTTCATATGACCCTTACCTTATAATAAATGACCAGTCCCTAAGTAATGTTCAAATTTAAAAATAGTCCAAACTCCTCATCATAGTTGTTATAAATATTGGCCACCCGCCTCTTTTCTCTGTCATTTCTACATGACACCCCCCGCCCCCATCTCACAACCCCTCTAAAAATGGGGGTTGTGGTTGAGCAAAATACAGTCCTAAAACCAATATCCCCACCCCCCACCCCAAGGTTAGGCCATTGCTGTGTATAGTTTCACTGTGTTAAGTGTCTTTGCGACTGACAACAGAATGTATGCCTCATACTCTTATGTCTGTGGAATGTAGGCTCTGTTTGACCCAGACTATGCTTACAAGCCAAGGGTACATCTTCCGTAGCTGAACACTTTGTGAACCAGACCTTGCTTCTCCTGAGACTTTGCTAGACGGGTCAATCAGAGATTATTATGTCAACTGCAATAAGAGGATAACAAAGTAGTGTGGAATGGAAGTACAGCTGAGAGTGACATGTGACAGAGGAAGAAATGATACAGTTGACATATATAACATCCACATGGAATGTATAGTCATTCTCTTTGGCTTGCATAAGCGGATCAAAAGGGCGGAGGACGTACTTGGGGTCCAGACCCCCCTTTTACAAACTAAATGTTTGCATGTTGCAGACAATACCTCCACCACCCCATCCCACCCCCAATGAGAGATGGTTTTGAACTTTTAGACCCCTCCCTTTTATAAATGCTGGATCAGCCCTTGGGTTGTGTACATGGATGGATGAACGCAGTCTGTACAAACCCGTCAAGTATTGACGATGCTGGTAATCAGAGGGTAAGGATCCTATTACTCAATGACAGTTCTCACAGGCTACTCAGATCCCTGTATATAGTGTATGAACAGCACAAGGTTGACCAGTTCATATTCTTGGGGCGTGCCTGGGATGCAGTGTTTGAAATCAAATGAATCCAGGCTGCCATCAGGACCCACAGACTTTAGAAGCTGCAGGCCCTGACTAAACCCTTTTAGGCCCTCATTTAAAAAGTTGCAGCTTTGCACTGCTGGGATGTCGACAGGTATTTTCTAAATCTTCTCATATTTTTAATCAAGGTACTCACATGGTTTAATGCTCTTTGCGAGGTAAGACTTGTTTTGTTACAATATAGATCTTGATCATCGATCTGATCGTTTTGAAAGAGCATCGCCATTTTGTTTGAAGCAAATGCAAATGGAAATGGGAAGATGAATAATTGTTTGGGTGTCTCTTCCTTTCAGAAAAGCAGATTGTATGTTCTGAAGGGCTGACTGAAACAACATCGTGTTAAATCTGCATCCCGGGCCTCCCTGAATATGAAATGGATATTAAATACGTCAGGTGTCCTTGGTGACAGCCTGGCTGACATTGATGTTGGCATGGGCTATTTCCTGGAGAGTATATTGCTGTTATAACTTTTGCTGTTTTCAGAATCAAAACTGTGACAAAAAATACCATATATAATGTAAGCAACCCCCTTTTTAGGCAAGATTGACTGAGCATTAATCACAATAAATCATTATTCAGGAGATTTTGTATCCATGTGAAACATTTAAGCTGGAGACATTTCATATGTTGCTACATTTATATAATAGTTCTGGCCAGTACAGGGTTCCAACTTGTTGAATTCTAACTGCAGGAAAATACCACATCTATTTATATGTTAACTTTGAAACCTTTCCTGAATGTTAAATGATCATTACAAAATTATTATGTACATGAATTACATATTTTCTTTTCAAATTCAAAACTAAAATGGAACATATGCATAACAATGACCTGGTTGAACTTACATCAATCACAAAAACTCTTCAGTACAATTAACGTCTGTATCAGTACACTATGAACATAAGTAATCTCACGCGATGATGCACACATTGGACTGCTAAGTCCTAAGTCATTGATTAGCTCTAAGTTGGTGATAAGAGAGATGAAGATTGCGATGTTACTTTGATGAAGCTTTGATTGCGAACGGTATCTCTCGGAGAGTATGGAGATATAATACCCTGGATTATTGAGGATGATGATCTCCCAACATGGAGATGTACAGAGAAATATGACTAACTGTGGTTGACAGGATCCAAGCACCATGGCATCTTACAAAGACTTATACAGAGAGACTCTCCCCATGTGTCTTTTGATATCATATATATTAACTCAAGTTTTAATCTAATATCAACAGTTATTGATATACAGTATTTAATATTAAAAGACTTGAATGTGAGATTCTATTTCACATAATTCAAAATCATTATTCCAACTTTTTCAGTTTGCAAACAGTAATGAGCAGTGTCTTGAGTGTGAAAACTAGGGGCGCGTTGCAAGCCAGGAATCGCTTAGAGAAAGCAAATTAATTGCTCATCCCGAGGTCTGCAACAATTCGAAGTGCTTGCGCACTCTTCCAAAATGGGGGCGCAACTAACGCTTGGTTGCCTTGACGTAATGAAGAATGTAATAGAAGAGGCTCGATGACGAGCTGATGAAATGTATGACTACTTTGAAGATATGGAGCAGCCTGAGGATGATGGGGTGTTAGCTGCCTTTGTTCATTTCCTCCTTGATTCAGTCATTTTGGTTTGAGAACGAAGCGACCTCAGACAGCGATTTTTTCGCTTGAAAGCAGCTGAAAGTTAGCACACTGTTGTAAGGTGAATGACTGTACATCGCTTGCAAGCGACTGATGCTTTGCAACGCACCCTTTGGCTAACCAGCTTCAGAGAGATTAGAGATGTCATTTAACTGTGACCCCTCGGGTACAGATGACATCACAATGGTCTGCAAGGCATTGTAATGCAATTTCACTACAGGGAGATATTGCTTGATTTCTCTATCTGCTTTTGGGTGATAAACTTTCTGTTCTATTTTATCAACATGTAAGAAAACACTGGACATTTATTACAAGAAATAATAACTGCAATGACCAGTCCCTAAAATTCTGGTATTCTTATTTATTTAGGACTTTTTAGGTCATTTTAGTAACAACTATGGCTGACCTGAATCTTTTCCCATATTACATGTTAAGATAATGTTGATAGCATGACATCCACTACTGGTCCTTACAAGGACTGCTTGATTTAAGATCAACACAAAGCATGGTGTGATGAAGCAGTATAAAATCAGCTAAACACTTCCTGATTATCTAAAATCATATAACATATAATTTAAACTCTTTCACAATCTGCCGTTCTATAATCACAGCACTGTGGCATCTAAAACAATAATGAAACATCAAATAATAACAAACATTTCACATTCAGTGTCACATAACCTTAAACCAGTGACCCTAACATTTGTTACCTTAAACCACAACAACAGGACATTTAAACTTACAAACAAACAGTGAAAACATTTTGTACTGAAAGACTTGTCACTCATAACCCAAACATCACTAAAAACATTAAATAATATCTACACCTTTGACATGATTTCCTTCTTTGTACGGGAGTTATCTCCCCATTGGTCGCCGTTCAACCATGGCCTCCAGAATATCAAATTCCTTTCAGGGATTTCTATCACAAATGTTCTCCATATTAGTATACCTAGAGCACAGAAAGGTAGATGTGCTAGAACTGGAAGATGATTTTAACTTGTTGACTGAGGGTTGGCTCCCCTTAGTGGCCTTGACCTTCTGTTGTGGCAGCCTAATTTCTATCACAATTGTTCTCTATGTTTGTATACTTAGAGCACAGCAAGGTAGATGTGCTAGAACTGGAGGATGATTTTAACTTGTTGACTGAGGGTTGGCTCCCCTTGGTGGCCTTGACCTTTTGTTGTGGCGGCCAAATTTCTATCACAAATGTTCTCTCTGTTAGTATACTTAGAGCACAGCAAGGTAGATGTGCTAGAACTGGAGGATGATTTTAACTTGTTGACTGAGGGTTGGCTCCCCTTGGTGGCCTTGACCTTCTGTTGTGGCGACCTGCTCTGGTGGGTGAAGGGTTGTCTTGGTGTAGACTGGTCTGCTGGGCGGAGGACGTGGACGGTGACACTGGCTCCCACGTCACTCGGCCTGCGACTGGGATGTTGTTGTAGGCACTCACACCTTGGAAGACAAAACAGGTGATTGTCAGTGCTGTATTCAAAATCTAAGGTCAGGTCAAAATGGGTTTAAAAATGCGTTCATGATTATCTCATATAGCGATGTGTATGCATGTGTGTGTATGATTGCTTGTATTTGTCTGGACTTCTACCAGTTTTGAAGAGCTAGCCGTCTGAGATACCACTCCCAAGTTTAACACGGATACCCCACTCAAACACATTTATATTCTAACTCTGAACTGGCCAGTCCTTGTTTTATCCCCTTAATGCTCAGTAACAACAAGCACAAGGTAACAACATGTACCGTCTTTGAACATCTTTTCGCATGACACAGACTGGGATTCAAACCACTGACCCCCCGCTCACCAGACAGTCACTCTATATACTAGTAGTGGGACGATACACTGATGCATCGGTGGATCAGGATTTTTTACTTCTCGATACATTAGCATCGATCACAATCGCACACTAAGTAAAAAGTATTGATTCTTACCTTAAATGTATTCTTTAATAAATGTTACACCAAACACTAATTACAAGTGGAAATGAGAAGTGAAAACATACATAGTTTCATCCGTTGTGCCAAAATGCCAGGTATTTGGCCATCCTGTCTATGAAAAAGATGGCTTACGCACCTCTGATAACAGCACATGCAAGTATCGCGATATGTATCGGATCGTGTGCAAGGTATTGTGATACGTGTCGGATCGCACAGTTGTTGTATCGTCCAATCCCTACACTATACACAACACCACGGAGATGGTTCGGTGGTAAAACCAATAAAGAAAATTCAACTTCAAGGCCTCTGTGTACATTCAGTAGGACAATGTACATTGTTGTCTTTCATCAAGACAAGAAAGAAGGAAACTGATATTTTGTAGGACAGTGCTTTGTTTACAGTCAGTGTTGGTAGACATATTTATATAATTATATGTACAACTATAGGCTACAAAGTACAAAGTTCTGGGAGTAATTTATGCCAGAGCAGCAGATCCTATTTTTAGCCACATGTTATCATCACTTTGGGTATCAATTGATTGTTTTTTCTATGGTCTGAAAATATTTTTAGCCCAGTCTATTGGTATTTTTAAACCAATGAGTGAACCTTTCTGAAACACTGTTGCAGGTCACTTCTAAATTTCATCTGTTTATGTGGTACTCCTAGTGGGCCACCTGAGCTCGCAACAGTGATACAAATCTGAGTTACAATGAATGAGATGTAGCACCTTTTTGTATTAGCGGGTATTCACTGCAGTAGAGTTCATGTATACGTAGGGGGCACGGGTGGCCCAGTCACCACTGGTGTCGCAAATCGCTGTGCAGAGTTGCGTCCCTTGGGCACGCCAGAAACCCATGATTGTGGGTTCGAAATCCCGGTTCGCCCCGATTATGTTTCTAGGTTTGTCAGCACCATACACATGCTCATGGATTTCACCGAAGTGGTAAACGTCTCAGACCTGCATCACCTCGGGCCTTCCTACCACATTAAGCTGACACCCCGTGATATAACTGAAATACTGTTCAAAGCGGCGTTAAACCAAACTCACTCATCTCATGCATACATAATTCCTGCATTCACTCAGTTTATAAAGATCTGGAGAGACATACAGGTACGCAAGTGGAAAATGTTATGTAAGGTAATTACACAATGTCATAATGCTATTGTCTTTCTTTTTTTCACATGCTTATTTGTATGCAAATAATTCAAAATCAATTGTGCTATGGTGATGTATTGTGGGTTTTTCCCACAAATATGCATGTCATCGTGAGGTCTGTTAATCCACACGTTACTTACTTGCTCCCATGATGCCTGCTGATACTGTTGGGATATCGTCCATCCTTTGACCCTGGCGTGCACGTCTACGTTTGCGTAAGGCACGGAAAATGACCAACAGCGTGAGAAGTAACACGACTGCTAGTATAGCGACAGTGACGGCGGCCACAGTGTCAGTGATTGGGGTGTCTTCCCCCGGCACCATGACCTGGTCCTTGTCGCCAGCATTGCTGTCATCTTCTGTTGTTGTAGTGGTTGTAGCTGCTGCAGTTGTGACCTGCACATCATCTTCAAACTTGGCCATTCTGTCTCATCCTTATCGCCTGCCACATCGGCTACTGCAGGTGGATATTATTGCCTTGGATGGATTACTGGAATGTAAGGCATTACTGTGTCAGTTCAAACAGTGAGTGAGTATGGTTTTACGCCGCTTTTAGCAATATTCCAGCAATATCAGGACAGGGGACACCGGAAAATGGGCTGCACACATGTGGGGAATTGAACCTGAGTCTTAATAATACAGGACCTTATTATCTTATCAAGAGTTTGTAAGAATGAATACCATTGTAACACAATATTTTTTTTTCTGCATCCATTCATTACATTTCTGTGTCTGGTAAAACCCTGTTTTTCATCTACACTATTCTTCAGAATTTGTAGCTAGTCCTGCTTCAAGAACACAAACATGTCTCCATACTTACTTTTTCTGTCAGTTTTATTCAGTTCTAATTTGTAGTAAAAACTGAAGTGGTTCGGAATTATAGTCTGCAGGTCAATGATTGCATTTCAGGGTTAGAAACTAACAGTTTTTGTCCACTAGTCCTTATAATGATAACATATAGCAAAACCCTTAAAATGGGCCAATTTCTACTAGTCCTTAGGATACCTTTACCATTGGGCACTTTGGTAAGGACTATAGGACTAGTGCCAATTTCTAACGCTGCATTTTTACTTGACCTCAGCGCTATTTTGCTGGGCTTCAATTTTTCCACTTTATCCATTTTTATTGCTCTCAACACTGATACCGCAAGCATTGTACTTCAAACGTAGCACAATAAACGATCAAACATTAAACTCTTTTTGTATATATGCAACATGTCATCAACTCGAGAGGTTAAAGGTCAAGTATAGACTCCACAGATAGGATATCCTGTTTGGAGGGGACTAGCCAGGGGCACTTAGCACACAACAGACTTGTGATGTGCAATACGTGACTGGAAATACTGCAGGGCAAGGACGTGTAAAGTACACTTAGAAAATTATAAATCAGTACATTTGATGGTTTCACCATGCCTCCAGTGTTTCCAGTAAATATTAGACATGCATTATGGTTTACAGAAGTTTGCAAACAAATTATTTATGTCTTTCATTCTTTGTTTCTTGTTTAACGCCGCACTGAGCAACATTACAGCTATAGGACGCGGGTCTGTAAATAATCGAGTCAGGACCAGACAATCCAGTGATTGACATTATGAGCATCAATCCATGCAATTGGGATATGATGACATGCATCAAACAAGTCAGCGAGCCTGACCACCCGATCCTGTTAGTCATGTCTTACGACAAGCATAGTCGCCTTTTACAGCAGGCATAGGTTGCTGAAGACCTATTCTACACGGATCTTCACGGGTCTTATGTCTTTCCAAGACAATGTGTAACTTACTATTTTTATATATTTTTAACAAAGTAGGTTTGGATGGCTGAAAGCTAATACTGTTTAAAGTGTGGTATGGTTGGAGTAGGTAGTTCTTCTGTGATGGGTTTGTTCTCTAAATGAGGTTCGCAGTGGACGGTGGCTACATACAAAGTAATTTGTCAGTTATACTACTCAACAAGTGATAGGGATAATGATATACTTTATACTGTTCCAAAAATAGGAGCAAGCAGCGGAATTGAACCGTGATCATATGTTTAAGTTAATGACATGAAGCTGCACTTGCTGAAGTCTCCTGGCAATAATGAATACTATTTGCATACCAACATTTCTCAGCTTTCAGCCATATTCAAGCCCAACTTGGTCACTATGTATATCTCTATCAATAGTTGAGCAGTATATTATCTAAATAAATAACCATGTTCAAAGTCACTAAGTCTTGTATGAATTCTAGACCTTGATTCTTGTAATCCATGCGAGAAGGAGCAGACAGGCACATAAAAACAAACAGAAACAATTTTTTTTTAAATTCTGGTTGTGGCTTTGGACACTGTTCGGTCAAATTCACAAACCAAAAAAATAATAATATATCGCCCAACCTGTAGTAGTAAGTGTACAAGTAACTGCACGTTTACTTTAAAAAAAAATGATGGGGAATATGGCAACTGCAACGATTCATGCTAGCAATCTGTTGACTCATAATATACTAGGTAGATTCACCATTATCATGCTATTTTGAGCGGGAACAATCAGAAAATATCTGTACTGTTAGACATGTTAATTACGACATCCTAAAGATTTTGAACTCACAAAGTCATTATAAAAAGTTCGGCATTGGAGTATTACTTGGAAATAAAAAAAATTAATTACCAAACAATTTAACAAAGTTAGATGTTTTAAACATATGCTGCATGTCTCATGTCGATAGGGTTGTGAAGCCGATAACAGAGCCACAACAGTTTTTTGTGTGGTAACATACCAATCGATCTTTTCGTGGCAATCTTTTTTACGAGATCTAATTGTTGTTGATGACTTTCGTTTGACACAGTCTTGTCTCGTCAGTCACCTGATTACCTAACTCCCCACTGAGAATGTGTGTAATGAAGATATTTTAACAACTCCAACGCTTACCACTTAGTGGATGTTGTACCGTCTTCCTGTCCTACATCGTTGCAATATTTACAAGTCTACAAAGCTGTTAGTGATGTTATTATTTCTCGTCCAGGATTACCTGTAATCAACAAGCCAGGTAAACCGGAAGTTCATGTTGCAACGCCATCTGTGTACAGAAAGTTTTCCAACCGGTATCCACGTAGCAGACGACAATTTACAAACGCGATGGTTGGCGCTGTGGACGAGGTTTCAGAGTTGACGCGCAGGTATGTCAATCTGTTTTGTCAAATTGCCCAGATCAAGTTAATATTGCAAATAGCACGCTTTGTATTTTACCCTGCTCTAATTGTAATGAAAATACTATGAAATATTAATGGGGATCTTGTCGTCGAAAGAATCGGCTTTATTCAGATAAGTTTGTTTTTGTTGTATAACGCCGCCGGCTTACGGGTATATGACGGCGGTCTGTTAATAATCCATTCTGGACCAGACAATCCAGTGATTTCGAAAAAAAAATCATCATTTCTGTATAAATTACCACCAAAGACAATAAATAGATTGTGCACCCCCCCTTTTCAAAAAGCTGTATCCGCCTCTGCATGAGCATCGTCTCCTACCGGGCTACGATGCATGACACGCAATCAACCAAGTTACCGAGCCTGATCCCTGGTGCATTTGGTCGCCGCCTCGACCAGCATAGGGACCGTTCCAACCCTAAATTATTGGGGGACCTGACTGTAGTGCACCAAACCTTATACAGGGAGTATCTTGGCATCCAAACTAAATTCCCTTTTCAGACAAAATGAATAAAAAACCACGTGATCTTGTTCAAAATTGGATTGTATTTTATTACTTCATTCAATGGAAAAATGTAAAACTAAACATAAACATAAACGCCTCTTCTTGTTTATTGGCTGTGTTTAATAGTGAGATGCAAGTCACCTCTGCAGAGCCTTACAGGACTAAATACTATAATAACATAACTTGGAAATTGTTTCATTCCAATTTGGGAATGTTTTAGACAACTGCTTGGTGCCGAACAATGACCTCTGAGCAGGTCAAGATACATCCCAGGTTCCCTGGAAATTTTCATGCCTCTATTAGGTGAGGTGAAATGGGGTTTACGTCGCATCCAAGATTATTGCACTTGCATATAGCGACGTGCATGCACGTGTGTGTGTGTGTGTGTGTGTGTGTGGCTGCTTGTACTAGTCAGGACTGATGCCGATTTATTATGCTAGCACACTGAGATACCATGTCGCAGTTTACCATGAATACCCCACTCAGACACAGTATACTGACTCCAAGCCGACCAGTCCTTGGTTTAACCCCTTAATGCCGAGCGCCAGACAGGGTAACAACAAGTACCATCTTTTAACGTCTTTTGGTATGACGCGACCGGGGATCGAACCCCGGACCTTCCGCTCCCCGGGCAAACGCTCTACCACTAGACCACGGAGGCGGTTTGTGCCACACTGTTTGGTTGAGATGATGCACGAGGACCTGGTGCATGAGATTACACTCACTCCGAACTCAATTCCCATGTTTGTGGCTTGGTATGTGGATCAGTCTGTTATAGTTCCATGGTAACCTTATTACACCAAACTTGGAACTATGGGAGAACGTTAGGCCCTTGTCCACACATCCAAAGCAATGGTGCCAATGTCAGACCATGGAGGCAGTCCATGCCTCTATTAAAGATATAAAGTACAAGTTGCATTTCAATATTACTACATTACCGCATGGGAGTCATTAAGGTTATTTCGACAATATGGGCAGATTAAAGAATGTTGCTAATGGAGATTGTCCTGCTTGTATCGAATTTACGGTTGCTTGTTCTGCCTTGGTCATGTAATTTGTCATAGACATAAGGATGTTTAACAGCTTTAACATACCCACTTTCCTTTTTAAACCACAGATAATAAAACAAAAACGTATATATATATATAACAACACAGTTTGTCTATGAAATAAAAAACGTTTCGTAAGATCACTTTGAGAAGGAAGCACGAGCTCATTTATTCAAGTGGGACACTGCGTTTTGTTCGCACATAATAACAAACAGTGCACGTGTCACACACTAAACATACATAGATATCGTCCTCTGTTTAACTCTGCACATGGAGTGGTGACAGGCTGCTTCGTCTGCTGCATTTATAATATGGACGCTCGGGCACTGCATTAACTAGCGGGAGTTCCCGTATTTAAGCCCACGCGTAATTACGCTCATGGGTCTAAAAACAGAAATAATTCCGTATTTAGGCCCATGGATTTAAATTTGGATATTGATTTTGGAGTGATCTTTCTTAAATTCAGAACTTAACTCCCTTCGAAAGTTTACGTGGCTACACGAGGCAGATTTTCATGTGTATTCAACAGTTAGAGCAAGTTCAAGGTTTGCTTTCTATGAAATTGTTTCCGGTTCAAAGTTAAAATTCATGTTATATATTTTCTCAGTTAAAACAACTTAACAGTTTCTGAAATTGCCAGGAAAGGACGTATCCCCTATTTAGGAAAGAAAGCGTTATTATAAAAAGGAAAGCACTACAGCATCTTTCCCGTGGAAGCTGGACTTATACAGTCACTTAACTCTCTTGCCTCGGGAAGATGCCATGAGGTGAAATGGGGTTTAACGTCGCGTCCAAGATTATTGCACTTATATAGCGTGTGTGTGTGTGTGTGTGTGTGTGTGTGTGTGTGTGTGTGTGTGTGTGTGTGTGTGTGTGTAGCATCTTGTACTAGGCCGGACTGATGCCGATTTATAGTGCTAGACAACTGAGATACCATGGCACAGTTTAACATGAATACCCCACTCAGACACAGTATACTGACTCCGAGCCGACTGTGTTAGCCCCTTAATGCCGAGCGCCAGACAGGGTAACAACAAGTACCATCTTATAACGTCTTTTGGAATGACGCGGTCGGGTATCGAACCCCGGACCTTTCGCTCTCCGAGCGGACGCTCTATCACTAGACCACGGAGGCGGCCCGGAAGATGCGGTACAGGTACATACATTTGTATTATCATACGCGCTACACACGTACAAGAGTGAAAATTCACACTAGACTCTGCCCATAACTGTGTACTGTGAAATTGCGACCTCTATATGTTCATTGAGACGTCAGGTGCACGTCGCCTGTTGTGAGACACTCATTGATATGATGCATGTCATATCGACTATGATACCCGTATCAAATACATCGAATTGTTTGTTTCATTGAAGCCACCTTCAAACGTGTGTACTTGCTTTTGCCCGGCAGTTTAGACAGAATCGTGCAATGGATTCTGCAGTTACAAAGCTGTGTTATTGTTATGAAAAAGGTCCTGTAGCATGTATTTACGAGGATGACATATCAACTGTACATGTATGAGGGTGGGTCGGGTAGCCTAGTGGTTAAGCGTTCGCTCGTCACGCCGAAGACCCGGGTTCGAATCCCGACATGGGTACAATGTGTGAAGCCCATTTCTGGTGTCCCCGCCGTGATATTGCTGGAATATTGCTAAAAGCGGCGTAAAAGCAAACTCAGTATATGTACGTTAGCGTTACTTACACTTATGTCCATCAACTGTTGTTAACGTAATTTACAATTAGTTACATAAACATTGACCCAGGGATTCAAGGACTGATCGTTAGGACTGATGCCCTACCTATTCTCGTCAAATCGTTTATGATATAAAATAGAGCAATGTGTCATTGAAAAAACATTAACATTTTCTGGAATGTCCATATGTCTGTTTTATCTCTAACAGTAAATAGTAAACAGGAAACTTACTTCGGAGCTTCGTAACGTATCCGGGTACCACCAAGCAGGTGCGCGTCTGTAGACAGTATTACCACGACAACACTGTTGAGGTCTATGGATCCCCACCTCACTGCATCACATACAGCAAAATGTGATGAGTAGTCATCAATCTAGCTATTTCACTGTGACAAATAACTGTGTTGTGGATATGTGACCCGAGCTTTCGCTCGTTAGATACGTTTTGAAACAACTCGTTGTAAGATCAATGGTATCTGACAGACACTCGTGTAGTAATCTCTATTTATTTCTGAAGTTATTTGTTATTAATAGATTATGTATAGTGCCCGGTTTTTCCTATTCTCCTTACCCGTGATGATCCGGGTTAGAATAGGTCTTCAGCAACCTGATCTTGTCCTAAAAGGCGACTAGGCTTGTCCTAAGAGGCGACTAACGGGATCCGGTGGTCAGGCTCACTGACTTAGTTGATGCACGTCATGGTATCCAACATTGCGTAGACCCATGCTCACTAGATTGTCTGGTCCAGACTCGATACATTTACAGACCAGCGTCTGTAGCTGGAATATTGCTGAGTGTAAATTTTAAACGTCCTTACTGTTTCCTCCTCAGTAGTGGGGTCACGGGTGGGTCAGTCGTCAAAGGCGCCACGATTCGCTGTGCAGAGTTGCGTCCCTTGGGCATGCCAGAAACCTATGATTGTGGGTTCGAATATCCCAGTTCGCCCCGATTTTGTTTCTAGGTTTGTCTGCACCATACCCGTGCTCGTGGGTTTCACCGAAGTGGTAAACGTCTGTAACCCGCATCACTTCGGGTTTTCCTCCAACATGAATTCCACGCGCCGTGATATAACTGGAATAGTATAACTGGAAGCGGCGTTAAACCCAACTCACTCACTCAATTTAAGTGCCATTTAGTTAACTCGGAATGGTGGCTGTGCAAAAGTAGCAGTTCATTTAGTGTTATTCACAGCAGACGTACCTCGATGTATTGCTCGCTTGTTTCAGCTTTGTCAAAACTCTTTTCATAACCTTTTGAATACAATTTCATTGATATACTAGCACATATAGTGTTGTTCAATTGTTACAACATTCTCAGAACCCATTTTAAGACTTATTGTTAAAACAATTTTATTCGCCCCGAAAATGTTTCTAGGTTTGTCAGCACCATACCCGTGCTCGTGGCTTTCACCAAATTGGTAAACGTCTGAGACCTGCATCACTTTGGGCTTCCCACCCACATTAAGCTGACTCGCCGTGATATAATTGGAATACTGTTAAAAGCGACGCTAAACCTAATTCACTCACTCCTCCTCAGAAAGTCAGCGAGTCCAAGTTAAAGGGAGGTAGCCATATTCTCGCGGCAAACGAAACTCATCTTCGAAAAAACAAACCCTTCAAATAATGAAAATACTCAGATATCTTCTATAACTTTTAACCAAAATAAAACAAACCCCTCTGAGTTTGAAGTCTTAAGTTACAGTAGATAAGGGTATTTTCAGGGACCAAGAGTTGTTCTTCTCAATTCGAAATAATTAAATTTTCGATGGTCATTGTATTTCCTTCATTCTGATTTGCTAACTTGGTTACGTGTTATTGAACTCATTTCCCAATGAATGTAAGACATTAAGCCACGCCCCTCGAAGTTACACGGATTCATACAGTTTGCATATCGGTTTTTCGATTCATACCTCAATGAACCGAAAAACACAGAGTCAATCCTCAAATATAATTTTGTTTCAGTATTTTGTGTCACGTAATATTCTCACAAATTCGATGTTTGAACCTAATACTATGCATGGACTATATGACTAAATGCAACGTTCAGCCATAAGTGTTACGAACGGAAGTCACATCCGTTGTTTCTTTATACAGTTGAGGTTCAGATGCTCATCACGTGATTTTGTGATGCAAATGATTTGCATAAACAAGACGACGACCTTTTCTTCCCCGTATTCATGTCAATTGTTATTTTTGACAAAATGGTAAAAGTCCAGATTCTACAGATCGCCATTGAAATATCATCCACACTTATACCAAAAAGTCCATACTTACCACTGTCGAAAAAATCTTTTTACCGACCGTCCCTGACCTTGTTAAATTAAGACTTCGGTGTGGTCAACAACTGCCAGGAGGTCACCATTCTGTTTATAACACCCGATTTCGAATATAGGCGAGACGAGTATATGTTTCAGTAGTTGCGGTCTTTCAAAACGGCATTCCAGAATCTGCATCGCACGTTTTTGCAGTATTAAGTAAACTCATTCACGGCCACAAAACTATGCAACCGATATCTATGATAAATAGGTCACTGAAGATTCCAAACGTCATACCATCATCTAAAGCTCAATTAAATAGGTCTTAATAAGCTGATACTATTTCAGATACACTGTGTCTACACTGCAGTGAAGATGAAATATAATGTTTTAATAAAATACAAATGTACCTGCCATGCTGCAAGTGTAAATGTGTCATATTAACCCATGCTGAATAATTTAATTCAAATAACGTTGCAGCCCTACAATCTCATGCATGACATCTCAAAATGTAGTTCGATTTAGATCTAAATAAACACTCTGCTCAGTTTGTACTCCCTTATATTTTGTCATGTGCCTGACTTTTTAATTTAATCAAGCCCCTGTTCCACAAAGCCATCTTAGCGCTAAGACTATTGTAAGCCGATGTTAAAGTATGGGCGTTACGATCATCTTAGCGCTACGATTATCGTATGTCGATGTTAAAGTATGGGAGTTACGATCATCTCAGCGCTACTATTGCATTGCGGAACGTGCCGCTGGCCTGGTAGACAGACCAGTCACAATAAAGGATGATAAAAATGAGTCATAATCTTGACTTATTAACCGTGAACTGTCAGTGTATGATTTGTTATGTGCTGCAAAGCAAACTTATTATAAACAACTCAACTGCAGCAAACGCTTCACGATTTGTAGCATATGTGTGTTTTGACTAATAGGTTCAAAAAGAAATTATTCACCCATGTTTGATTGTTGCTTAAAATATAACAAACAAGAAACAGTGATTCGATGGTGATGTATCTGATACGGGTATCATAGTTGTGTCTCGGCGACTGTTTTCAGCCTAATAACGTTTTGATAACATTTGTAATATTTTGGTCAAATCTATTTTTCAAGTGTATACTTTTGTGTGTTTTTGTCCAGCAGTGTATGTTGACAAGCTCAAGTCTGTGTTAGCTGGATGTTGTTTCTGGACATACTAATGATGCATGCATTAATAGTGTTTGCCATAGCAGTCTAGAATAACTAGAATTTCAATATCCTGAAATTGTATATAATCCGGTTTTCGATCATACAAGGCCCACAATCTCATTAAAATCAGACCTTAGTTCACTACCTCTAAACAAAGATCTGAAGACATCCGATTAGGGGTCACGTCAGAACGACCTTTCATCCGACCAATCAGAGCGTCACTTACCAGATCATGAAAGTGACAGTCGGAATGTGATTTCTAATCATGCAACCTCGAAAACTTTAACACGGGGTATTCCGAACGATAGTTACGGGTTTAACGACCAAAATCCATACAATCTAGACCATCTATAACCCATTACAGAATATTCTTTTGTTCAGGTTTCAGATTTGTGATGGAGAATTTGTCAAAATAGGTTCGAAGCGTAGTCGCCAATTTGAAATTAGTGCCGTAAAGCTGGAGAAAACTGTCGTCTGATTGGTCATTCCATTGGTCGGTCAAAGTTCGCGCAAGGTCTGTCCGACGTGACCCGTAATGGGATGTCCTCAGATTTTTGTTTAGCGGTAACGAGAACTAAGATCTGATTTTAATGAGATTGACAAGGCCCATTGGCACTAATAGTATTCTCACATCCACCCACATTTTATTGACAAATGATCATATCGATATATTGTGGCTGACACTTTAGATCCCGATTGCCCTTGGGAAATCACCCATCAGCTGAACGTGATCTGATCGGGAAAATGATGGACATAATTTGGTGAGCGAGTGAGTTTGGTTTAACGCCGCTCTTAACAGTATTCAAGTTATATCGCGGCGTGTCAGCTTAATGTGGGAGGAAAGCCCGAGGTGATGCAGGTCTCAGACGTTTACCACTTTGGTGAAACCCACGAGCACGGGTATGGTGCAGACAAACCAAGAAACACAATCGGTGCGAACCGGGATTCGAACCTACAATCATAGGTTTCTGGCGTGCCCAAGGGACGCAACCCTGCACAGCGAATCGTGGCGCCTTTGACGACTGGGCCACTCGTGCCCCCTAATTTGGTGAGCACGTGATGATACGGGTTTGCAAACTCGTTTAAGAACATGTATCTTCACTTATTCCTCATTAATTATTGAACATATTATTATGTGTTATTATCGATAGTTACAATCATTCATTGCGTTGGCGCGGCAGATCGGAATAAGATATTCTTCCAGTAATAAATCGCAAGTGTGAAGTACAGCAATATTTTATGTATGCAGCCATGAGTTTAGTTTAGAAGGGGAGATAACTTTTGACGGCTTCATTTTGTGTCCGCGACCTGACTATGTCCCTTGGACCATAGTGTAAAGGGCTGTACTTGAGCTGTACGGTTGTGCCGCTGTTTCATATATCTCACACTACACACAGAATGGCTTGAGAAATGTAATTATTGTTCGGAAATATCAAACTCCAAAAGGATGATCATCAGATGTGTAAAATTCTCAAGAATGGATGCAGATGCAACAAGAAACGTTTGTTTCACATTCTACATAATCTGGCAAAGCAGCGTTGATTATAAATGAAATGACAAATAAATGGCATAAACTTTCGTTTTCGTCTTGTAACTAGGACTGACTCACTCTTGTGGAAAAAATTGAATTTGTAAATGAACCATATAATGATAATTGTTATAAACTGTACAAATGTATTATAAAGAGTTAGCCAAAATCTCTGTACAAAGTCTACATATAACTAAAACTCAAGTTGTTACTTGAATTACAAATAAGTGTGAAAATAAGAACATATTTCGCTGAGATAACCGAACAATGGATTTAAAGTATACAGTGCGTCTCAAACGAGACAGTTTACGTGCGCTTCAGCTGGAAGCTCAATGTTCTAAACTGTCACATTTTACTTCTCCTCACACGACCTCCGTGGACGGAACACTGGTCGGCCACACTCTGTGAGATGAAATACACTGACTTTGATCTAGTGTTTCATCGCACCATGCTGAAGGTATTCTGGACCGACTGAGTTTGGTTTTGACGCCGCTCTGGACAATATTTCAGATATGTCACGGCGTGGCAGCTTGAGTGTGACGACGCTCTGGACGATATTTCAGATATGTCACGGCGTGGCAGCTTGAGTGTGACGCCGCTCTGGACAATATTTCAGATATGTCACGGCGTGGCAGCTGAGTGTGAGGAAGCCCATCTACCATTAACCTATCTCGTACTCCTGGTAGACACTGGCCGCTACCATCCTACCGGGTCCCCATTTTACTACTTGATTAATACTCCTGGTAGACACTAACCGCTACCATCCTACCGGGTCCCCATCTTACAGCTTGATTAATACTCCTGGTAGACACTAACCGCTACCATCCTACCGGGTCCCCATTTTACTACTTGATTAATACTCCTGGTAGACACTAACCGCTACCATCCTACCGGGTCCCCATTTTACAGCTTGATTAATACTCCTGGTAGACACTAACCGCTACCATCCTACCGGGTCCCCATCTTACAGCTTGATTAATACTCCTGGTAGACACTAACCGCTACCATCCTACCGGGTCCCCATCTTACAGCTTGATTGATACTCCTGGTAGACACTAACCGCTACCATCCTACCGGGTCCCCATTTTACAGCTTGATTAATACTCCTGGTAGACACTAACCGCTACCATCCTACCGGGTCCCCATCTTACAGCTTGATTAATACTCCTGGTAGACACTAACCGCTACCATCCTACCGGGTCCCCATCTTACAGCTTGATTAATACTCCTGGTAGACACTAACCGCTACCACCCACCGGGTGCCCATCTTACAGCTTGATTAATACTCCTGGTAGACACTAACCGCTACCATCCTACCGGGTCCCCATCTTACAGCTTGATTGATACTCCTGGTAGACACTAACCGCTATCATCCTACCGGGTCCCCATCTTACAGCTTGATTAATACTCCTGGTAGACACTAACCGCTACCATCCTACCGGGTCCCCGTTTTACAGCTTGATTGATACTCCTGGTAGACACTAACCGCTACCACCCTACCGGGTCCCCATTTTACAGCTTGATTAATACTCCTGGTAGACACTAACCGCTACCATCCTACCGGGTCCCCATCTTACAGCTTGATTAATACTCCTGGTAGACACTTACCGCTACCATCCTACCGGGTCCCCATCTTACAGCTTGATTAATACTCCTGGTAGACACTAACCGCTACCACCCACCGGGTGCCCATCTTACAGCTTGATTAATACTCCTGGTAGACACTTACCGCTACCACCCCACCGGGTCCCCATTTTACAGCTTGATTAATACTCCTGGTAGACACTGACCGCTACCACCTTACCGGGTCCCCGTTTTACAGCTTGATTAATACTCCTGGTAGACACTTACCGCTACCACCCCACCGGGTCCCCATTTTACAGCTTGATTAATACTCCTGGTAGACACTGACCGCTACCACCTTACCGGGTCCCCGTTTTACAGCTTGATTAATACTCCTGGTAGACACTAACCGCTACCATCCTACCGTGTCCCCATTTTACAGCTTGATTAATACTCCTGGTAGACACTAACCGCTACCACCCTACCGTGTCCCCATCTTATAGCTTGATTAATACTCCTGGTAGACACTAACCGCTACCACCCTACCGTGTCCCCATTTTACAGCTTGATTAATACTCCTGGTAGACACTAACCGCTACCATCCTACCGGGTGCCCATTTTACAGCTTGATTAATACTCCTGGTAGACACTAACCGCTACCATCCTACCGGGTCCCCATTTTACAGCTTGATTAATACTCCTGGTAGACACTAACCGCTACCATCCTACCGGGTCCCCATCTTACAGCTTGATTGATACTCCTGGTAGACACTAACCGCTACCATCCTACCGGGTCCCCATTTTACAGCTTGAGTGTGACGCCTGGTAGACACTAACCGCTACCATCCTACCGGGTCCCCATTTTACAGCTTGATTAATACTCCTGGTAGACACTAACCGCTACCATCCTACCGGGTCCCCATCTTACAGCTTGATTGATACTCCTGGTAGACACTAACCGCTACCATCCTACCGGGTCCCCATTTTACAGCTTGAGTGTGACGCCTGGTAGACACTAACCGCTACCATCCTACCGGGTCCCCATTTTACTACTTGATTAATACTCCTGGTAGACACTAACCGCTACCATCCTACCGGGTCCCCATTTTACAGCTTGATTAATACTCCTGGTAGACACTAACCGCTACCATCCTACCGGGTCCCCATTTTACAGCTTGATTAATACTCCTGGTAGACACTAACCGCTACCATCCTACCGGGTCCCCATTTTACTACTTGATTAATACTCCTGGTAGACACTAACCGCTACCACCCTACCGCCATATCAATTAATATATTTATATTATTGTGACTAAATATGTGATTTTACCATTTAAAATTAAATGATCTTTCGTATATGTGTTAGGAGGCCAGACGCCCTTAGTGAACCTACATGCGTACTCGGTGGCGAGTATAGCACTAATACACAGCGAAGTTTTTTTGACAGTAGTTCTACGGCGATGAAGCGGATGTATGTATATGCACATGTACATGTAAAGGAAGGTATGTGTGTGTGTGTGTGTGTGTGTGTGTGTGTGTGTGTGTGTGTGTGTGTTCTTCAATTAAGAACCTCTTGCACGACTGAATGCAAGATAAGAGAAGGTTAGTCGTTAGACTCGATTCTAAACGACAAAAACTATATCTTGTATATATTACCATGTGCTTCCATTTTTACTGGGCACGGTCAATGGAAATTAGATATAAATCATTCAACATCGTGTAACGCTCAGGTTCCAGACGAAAAACTGAACATTTTGCAAGTAAATCAAGGTTATATAAACATAAAAGGCACACACGAAAATGTTTTGCTGGTAATATCATACAGGGTGAAATAGACTGATGTATATTAACGATGTATAAATGCTGTAAGTTTCAAAGGGCGATGTACAAAAGCGACATATAATCGCTATAAATTTCTGTGGTTACGAGTTGCATAAGGGCACTTTGTTGGCAGGAATAGCCGATCAGCAAGTGAAAACATTGTAACCGTGTTAACATTCAGTAGTAACAATAAGGTAGCGCAACCTGATATTCTACTTAGCCTGTTGTTAAAAGGAGGGATTATGCATGTCCTGTACCCCAGTAACATATTGGATTCACATGTGCTTCGTGCTTCACGTAGTACTTAATTTGATTGTTTGGATTCTAGCGCTTACTGCAGTAAACTACGGTTATAACGAACACACTTATAACGAACTGACGGATATAACGAACTTTCTTTTTTGGTCCAGACTATTTTCTGTTGTTATACTGTATATATGCTTATAACGAACTACGGTTATAACGAACTGAAATTAGTAGTCCCTTTGAGTTCGTTATAACCGTACTTTACTGTATTTTATTCTCCCATGTGTTCGAGTTACGTTAAACGCCATGCAGCACTGTTACGCCTGTGCTGTCTTTCGCGCACAAACAGGGTGAGAGTTGTCTCCTATGGCGGTATCAACGCGGTGTGTGTTAACGCCATATCTCTATGGTTGTAATATTTGTTTTGACCCGTTCAAGCTAAATGAAATGATGGCGTAGTGAAGGGCAGTTATAAGTGAGTGAGTGAGTGAGTATGATCTTACGTCGCTCTTAATAATATTCCAGCAATATCACAACAGAAATGGTCTTCACATATTGTACCTATCTGCGGAATCGAAACCGGGCCTTCGCAGCGTTAGAAATTGGCACTAGTCCTAATGTCCTTGCCAAACTGCCCAATAGTTAAGGTATCATAAGGACTAGTAGAAATTTGCCCTTTTTAAGGGTTTAGCTATATGTTATCATTATGGGGACTAAAAGGGTAAGTTTCTATCACTGCCTTCGCAATGATGAGTAAACTCTTGAACCACTAGTCTCCCCCTGCGCCCCCGCTCATCATGGGTTCGAGCCTATGCACCTATACGCCTATATACGGCGTTGCCTGCTCTCAGTCAGTACAGCTTGTTGCTGCCCTTTCACGACCCATCGTCTAATGGTCAAAATGGTGACAATTTGTGTGAGTGAGTGATGTGTTAACGTCGCTTTCAACATTACGTCCTTTATATCACAGTGTTTTGGTTGAATATGGGAGGAAAACCTTGAGGTAGGCCAAAGACGACTAGGCACTAGGTTTGTGATGACCAACCAAGGATCATAACCACAGCAAATATTGAAGGAGAACTGATGATTAAGGTAGTGAGTGAGTCGGTGAGTGAGTGAGTTTGGTTTGACGCTGCTTTTAACAGTATTCCAGTTATATCGCACCGTGTCAGCTTATTGTGGGAGGAAAGACTGAAGGGATGTAGGTCTCAGATGCCCACGAGCACTGGTATGGGGCAGACAAACCTAGAGACATTATCGGGGCGAATCGGAATCGAACCCACAATCATAGGTTTCTGGCGTGGCCAAGGGACGAAACTCTGCACAGCGAACTGTGACCCTGATAATTAAGCGAAACAATTTTCAACAGAGAATTACGTCTTTTTAAGCCATGTTACCAATCTGTAATGATAATGATATGCTACGGGCCTGCTGCAAGCACAACTTCATCTCCGCCCCATCCTCTTACCGGAAGTCTTACACATTTGGAGGCGGTAGGGTAGCCTCATAGTTAAACGCTTCTCTCGTCACGCCGAAGGTCCTATTTCGATTCCCCACATGTAACATGTGTGAAGCCCATTCTGGTGTGCCACACTGCTGTGATATTCGTCAAAGCGTCGTAAAACCTAAATCTCTCACTCATTTTAATCTTTGTTACCGAAATTCTTACATCATTCAACATAGCTATGTGCATGACTTGCCACTGAAAGAATACACCTCTTTTGAATATGCTGTACACGTGCCTGTTTAGCATGAGAAATAGTCCCTCCTTCCCCGACTCATAGCCTTATGCAAGCAAGCAGCGGGACTCCCTTTCCGTCACAGCTGCGTTAAACGCAGTCAACCCAGGAATCCTCCTTGGGGAGTCTTCATAATTTTCTATATGGTTTGGAGATAACAAGTTTTATCTTTTTGGTCAAATAAAATTTGGACGTTGCCCTGAATACCCACCATAAACAAACTGTCCCCTGCATTGGCCCAGTGGGTACCTCCTCGTAAAATTATGTTAATTGACGCTTGCCTCGAAATGCTTTATGGGGTTCTCATCACTGTTTTCAAGAATGTTTCTGGTTTGTTACAAGTAAAATTGGTCACACTCGAACATCAAGAATAGGGGTTGATCAGGTCCCCCGGTAAATCTAGACGCTGGCGACCCATGACCGGTGTCCTCTATTCACCCTAGAACACCTGCTGGCACCAGCCCATCAGTCACGTCTTCTTCACTGTCTCATCGGAATATTTATGTTATCCAGTGTCCCCCGCCCTCTCGCTGCAGTCGTATTGGTGGGGGTATTGCCACTATCGTGTATCAGTTTATAGGATCGCTAAGCGGGCACCTGCTTCGGTAATTAGTCAAGTTGATAAGATGCCTTGTGCCCCTTGACAATACCGCCAGGGGTGACTCGGTACAGTGTCCATGCCGCTTTAATGATTGTAGCAAATATTCCTTGCAATGTTGCATGCTAATGCCAAATAGGATTGTTCGTTGTATTTGGAATTTTGATAACTTCACGAAATACGCCCAGATGCAAGTGTCAGATTCGTGTCAGATTGTGCCTTAATTGTGGGAAAAGGTTGAGTGATATCCCATTCTGATAAATGTTCATTTCAGATGAAGGCATTTCCTTATTGCGAATGATACTTTCACGAGAAAACGGTTCGATTTTTCCTTATTTAGTTAATGCGGTAAAGGGTTGTTTACCAGCTTTTCAATCCGCATCGTGTTCCCTTTTCTCAAACCTGGCCCAGCCAGCTAGGACAAAGTTATATATCACTTCCTGATCGCGTTGCCTTAACACATTGGCGACGTGTTTATGCACTGATACGATTTAATTGTTAGACCACTGCCATACTAGACCACATAATTATAGCCTCAACGCAGTTATTCCTAAACCTCTGACACCGACGTACTCAAAAAGAGATTTAAATCGACGATGGGGTAACATTACAATAATTTCTCATGATTTTGTTTGGGTTGAAATAGATTCAGATGGAAGGTTTTCCTCGTGAAGGAAACAGTCATTTCAGAGGGTTCAGCAGGTGTGATTTCTGAAACACGCATTACCCTTTATGTGGGTCTTTATAACAGACGATGTTAAGCAGTGCAGATGTAATTTACATAAGATTGTACAATTTTGAAATATCAGACATGTTCTGGGTAAATAAATATCACCAGACAAGACTATGCGATGTTATTTTGAAAACTGTTAACATTTCGAAATTGAAAACAATGTTTCAAGTGTCTTATAACAGGCAACCCTAAAATAGCAAGTCTGTTCACCTACGCACGAAAGTCCATAAGGAGGTACCGAGGTCCTCGGAGACTCTGTGGCAATAATGACACGCAAAATCTAAAATAATTGTTAGAATCGTTGAGATAACACATGTCAACTAAACTATTATTTGATATATAAACAACTTATTAACTATAGTGAGTGAGTGAGTTTGGTTGAACGCCGCTTTGAACATTATTTCAGTTATACATCACCAATGTGGGAGGAGACCCGTGAAGATCCGAGGAAGAATAGGTCTTCTGCAACCCATGCTTGCTGTAAAAGTCGACTATGCTTGTCGTAAGAGGCGACGCACGGGATCGGGTGGTCAGGCCCGCTGACTTGGTTGATGCATGTCACCTAATACCAATTGCGTAGATCGATGCTCTTGCTGTCAATCACTGGACTGTCTGGTCCAGACTCGATTATTTACAGACTGCCGTCCTATAACTGGAATATTTCTGACTGCGGCGTTAAACAACAAACAAAACAAACAAACCAATGTGGGAAGCTTTCCCGGAGTGATGTAGGTCTTAGAGTGACTGAGTGAGTATGGTTTTACGCCGCTTTTAGTAATATTCCAGCAATATCACGGCGTTGGACACCAGAGTGAGTGCGTGAGTGAGTGAGTATGATTTTACGCCGCTTTTCGCAATATTCTAGCAATATCACGGCGGGGGACACTAGAAATGGTCTTCACTTAGGTTATCCGACCGCCTTCTGTAGGTCTTAGAGGTTTACAACTTTGGAAAAGTACCATGTAAACCAAGGTTCATAACCAGGGCGAATCTGTCTTTACTACACCGTTACATATTTGAATACCGTTGCTATCATACCCAACTTTTAACTTAATGATCGTGGGTATGCTATCATAGACAACTTTTAACTTAATGATCTAGGGTATGCTATCATACCCAACTTTTAACTAAATGATTGTGGGTATGCTATCATAGACAACTTTTAACTTAATGATCTAGGGTATGCTATCATACCCAACTTTTAACCTTAATGATCGTGGGAATGCTATGATACCCAACTTTTAACTAAATGATCGTGGGTATGCTATCACAGACAACTTTTAATTTAATGATCGTGGGTATGCTAGCATAGCCAACTTTTAACTTAATGATCGTGGGTCTGCTATCATACCCAAATTTTAATTTAATGATCGTGGGTATGCTAGCATACCCAAATTTTAACTTAATGATCGTGGGTACGCTATCATACCCAACCTTTAATCTAATGATCGCGGGTATGCTATCATACCCAACTTTTAACTTAAATGATCGTGGGTATGCTATCATAGACAACTTTTAACTTAATGATCGTGGGAATGCTATCATACCCACCTTTTAACTTAATGATCGTGGGTATGCTATCATACCCAACTTTTAACTTAATGATGTAGGGAATGCTATCATAGACAACTTTTAACTTAAATGATCGTGGGTATGCCATCATAGACAACATTTAACTTAAATGATCTAGGGTATGCTATCATAGACATCTTTTAACTTAATGATCGTGGGTATGCTATCAAACCCAGCTCTTAACTTAAATGATCGTGGGTATGCTATCATACCCAACTTTTAACTTAAATGATCGTGGGTATGCCATCATAGACAACATTTAACTTAATGATCTAGGGTATGCTATCATAGACATCTTTTAACTTAATGATCGTGGGTATGCTATCATACCCAACTTTTAACTTAATGATCGTGGGTATGCTATCATAGACAACTTTTAACCTTAATGATCGTGGGTATGCTGTCATAGACAACGTTTAACTTAATGATCGACGTTATGCTATCATACCCAACTTTTAACTTAATGATCTAGGGTATACTATCATAGACAACTTTTAAACTTAATGATCATTGGTATGCTATCATACGCAATATCTAAACTTAATGAGGGTCGGTCGGGTAGCCTGGTGGTTACAGCGTTCGCTCGTCATGCCGAAGACCCGGGTTCGATTCCCGACATGGTTCCCCCGCCGTGATATTGCTGAAATATTGCTAAAAGTGGCGTAAAAGCATACTCACTCCCTTAATGATCGTGGATATGCTATCACACCCAACATTTAAACTTAGGTATCGTAGCTTCGAATCCCTGTTCGCCCCGATTATGTTTCGAGGTTTTTCAGCATCATACCCGTGCCCGTGGGTTTTATCAAAGCGGCATAAACATCTGAGACGTGCATTACTTTGGGCTTTCCTCACAGGATATAACTGATGTAACTGAAATACTGTTTAAAGCGGCGTTATTCCACTCACTCACATAAACTTGAAGACCTTGCTCAGATTCTTTTCGTTGATGCTATGCACGTTTGTTGTTCCATTTAAACATCTGAGTGGTGTACATAAATGTGCAAGTACATGCATGCAAACTCGCCATTTGTTGTGGTGCTGTATTTCTACAGTCAGTGTGCGGGTTGTTGTGTTTATCGCTACTTTGAACAATATTTTAGTTATATGACGGCGTGGCAGCTTGATCTTGGAGTAAAGCCCGAAGTGATGTAGGTCCTAGACGTTTACCAGGTTACTGAAATTTCCAGAAAAACATACGACATCGAACCTCGTTATCTCGAACTTTGATGTGTCGAATTCCCGGTTGTCTCGAACTCATTTGGGAATCCACATTATCCAAATTAAACATAAAATTCCCCTTTGGTCTCGAACCCCGGATAACTCGAACTGTTTTCCAGGTCTCCAGGAGTTCTACACAACGAGGTTCGATTGTAATTACATTCTTAAACAAAACCAGCCATTAACTCACAGTGGCTTGACATCTCGTGTTCTCTCCGTCAAGACGTTATATTTCATTTTATTGCAACATAACATGCTCCATATTTTGTATCGACATTTACGATACGATTTCATGGCAAAGAATGTCGCAGTTCACTGATTTTGTGGTGAATCGTTACGTCAATCATACAAGAAACATGTTGATTGGTCCATTTGTGGAAAAAACCTGACGTTTTTTTCATGACGAGCGAACGTGATAACCACGTCGCTAGTGAACTCTTAATAAGAAGTACTGTGTGTGGTCGTGGTACAAATTGCAATATAAGTAAAAGGAGTTCTAGTGGCAGTAGTTGTAGTAGTAGTAGTAGTAGTAGTAATAGTAGTAGTAGTAGTGGCAGTAGTAGTAGTAGTAGTAGTAGTAGTAGAAGGAGTGACAGCAGTAGTAAAAGCGGTGGTTGCATCAACTGTAACAGTAATAGTCACACACACACACACACACACACACACACACACACACACACACACACACACACACACACACACACATATATATATATATATATATATATGTAACAGTAAACTTTGGTTTTAACGAACTCAAAGGAACCACTAAAATGTCGTTTGTTATAACCGAAATTCGTTATAAGCATATACACAGCAAATGATAGCAAATTTTAAAAGTACTGGTCATGGTAGAGACTAGCTGTAGCTATTGGTAGAACTATACCACTACTGTTAGATTGCAAATTTGGTTGCTCATCTAGTATCGTTGGCAATAGGTAGACTAGTACTATTTGTTGGAGCTTTCATAGGTGTATATAAGTAAGGGTTCATAGGGGGCGCAATCGTGACATAATTTGACCTCGCCTATAATAAATTTCAGCTCCAGGTGCCGAACTGAGTGCACAGGTAGACGTGTAAGCCAGTTCATTACCTTACACCCGTTTGAGCACACCGCATGGGCTCGCTGAGTCATTCAGCACCGAGATCAGGTGGCCGTCAGCCCGACTGGGGTCCACCTGATTGATCGATACTCTGGCATTACCAACCAACCATAAACCTCACAACAATCACCCACTGACGTTAACCCTTCAACCTGTAATACTATCCTATCTTGTCACTTACCTATTCACCACACGCCTAAGCACAGCAACACCCAATAATGATAATGTCATCGCAGTTTGGTTCTGTTCGGGTTCAAGTGTTCATGGGTCTCTAGCTTACTACGAACATTATAAATATGAATTTGAAAAGAGAGAATAATAACAGTGACAGGCTGAATTCGTTCAAGGTTTTTCGAGTTACGGGTTGAGTGTTTGATACTTTTTCTGTTTATGTCCATTGCAAAAAGGATAGTTTTGGATTATTAATGTAAGCTGTTCGCGTTTGTCAGGTTGTTTAACGCCGCACGCAGATATATTCCAGCCCCGTATATGACGGCGGCCTGTAAATCATCGAGTCTGGACCAGACAATCCAGTGATTGACAGCAAGAGTATTGATCTACGCCAGTGGGATACGATGACATGCAGTAACCAAGTGAGCGAGCCTGAACACCTGATCCTGGTAGTCGCCTCTTACGACAAGTAGGGCTTGTTTAAGATCAATTCGAAAAGGTGGTCCTGCAACATGACTGGAAAAAATGTATTTAATGCAACCATAACCAATCTAAATTATACAAAAGCAAGTCTAGCGAGCGTCATTCCACATCAACATAAGGGAAAAGTATTTTTAAAGGAGAGAAATCTGTAGTGTTATAAAGGATTTCATGGGCTATGTTAGTCTAGCCAAACGGCAAAGCCCAGAATACGTTATCAGGAAACATATTTGTGGCGGTCGTTGGCAATATGTCCATCACAAAGTGAAGATGAAGTTTATGTCTTTTAAAGTTCCCTTGTATAGGCAGTATGTGATTGTGTACTGACAGTTAATACTTTACCTTAATCCCCATCCAATAACAACGAGACGGCTAGGGTCCTGTCCACAGCAGCCTCTCTACTCCAACTATTATAGGCCGGACCAAGACGTCACTGAAGCATCCACTCCACAATGCTACACGCTGACATAGATCGTTTCAATTTCTCCAGGGTTTACGGTGATATTTCTCGGAGATGATTGAGTGTTCTCTTTAGGCGATTGAAATATTCTCTTCACGATCGTTTTTACGAGCGATAGCCTTTTTACGAGCGCCCTCTTCGGAAGAGACTTCATACATGTTCGAATGAGATTTTCTAGGCAAAATTATTGCCACGAGACGGCTTCGGTAGTTCGTCAGGAGGCCTTTAACACACTTCACAGGAGCATATCGCACATATACATGCTGCACCATACCTCAACATTATCAAGACGGTCTGTCAACGCCTGCTGCAGACGTCTATCGTGGCAATAACGCAATATTTATGCATGTTGTGGGGACATTGCATATTTCGCTTGGAAGTATATGTCTCAACCAGAACACTCTGTAAGTCTTAACTAGCCCACCAGTCTGTCTGAATTACGTGTACACCGTTACAGTAAGTCTGAACTACCACCTGTTGTAAACTGCCTCACCGAGTTCTTAAAATAAACTGGGCAGCAAAAGAAAGTATAGGTCGAGTTCCATGATCGATAAAAAAAATAACAAGAAGAGGTTTTGTTGTGAATTATACTATAATCTAGGGAGGGGTAACAAATGATTGATCAACCACAGTTAGAATGAAGTTATGCAATCACTGGTAATGTAAGCTCAAGGTAAACAATGGTGGGGTAAGAAATTTCATTTTCAAAAGTTGTCTGAAATGTCACCAAAAATTGTCAGACACACTACAAGTTCATTGTCGACACAGTTGCCTTCAATAGCGTGTATGACCTCCAGCTGCCTCAATGCATGCTGTGATACGCCGCCTCATCCATGACGTCAGTCTTCTGATGACGTGGACTGGAATCCGTTGCCACTCGTCTCTCAGGGCCTGCTGCATTTCTTGTCTGTTGACGGGAGGCTGATGGCGTGCTCTAATCTGTCTGTCAAGATGGTCCCACAGATGTTCAATAGGATTCATATCGGGGGTGTGGGCAGGCCAGGGCAAAACGTCAACGTTCTGCTGGTTTAGATAGTTCCGAGTCAGTCTTGCAGTATGGGGCCTGGTATTGTCGTGTTGAAACAATGTCCCCTGCTGTTGGTTTTGTAAGAACGGAAGTACAACTGGCTGCAACACTTGGTCTCTGTACTGCACAGCCTTCAGGTTTCCCTGTATAATCACCAAATCAGTCTTCTGATCTCCACAAATACCGCCCCACACCATGACACCTCACCCGCCGAATGGATGGACCTCTCGAATACACGCCGGAGCCAAACGTTCCCCTCTGCGTCGATAAACCCATTCTCTGCCGTCATTTCGAAACAAGTTAAACCGACTTTCATCAGTAAACAGCACTCGACGCCAATTTCTCACTTGCCAGCGTCGAACCTGCCTCGCCCATCGCAGTCTGTGGCGTCGATGTTGAGCAGTCAGTACCATTCCTCGGAAAGGACGATACGCTCGGATTCCAGCAGCACGAAGTCGTCGTAGTAGTGTACGTTGGCAAATGGGATGTCCAAACGCTGTTGCTGCCGTCGCCGTCGCCGTTACGAATCTGTTTCGCGGGTGAATGAGCAGTATCTGACCGTCTTCCAGTGGTGTTGTCACTCGGGGCCGTCCGGTTCTAGGTCTGTCCTGTGTCCTCCCTGTCTGCCTGTACCGTTGAATCAGCCTGGCTACTGTCAATGGTGTACAACCAAACCTTCTGGCAATTTGGACCTGTGTTGCCCTCTTTTCGGCCATACCGATGGCTCTCTCTCTCTCTGCACCTGTGACAGTCGTGGCATTTCTTTTGTGTGCTTTCATCACGTGTGGTTATACCCTGCAGACGAACGCATTTATACAGCACGTGAAGTTTATGCCATGGGCGGGAAACCTCTTTCACCATTTTTTTGTCACCGCACGAGCGCCGTCAAAGGTGGCGCGTTCGGGTGAGGTGTTTTTTGGCACCTGTTTCTTGTCAGTCTTATTCCCAATATCCACTTTCCATTAGTTATCGCTGTTTTTAGGAAAATTACAAATTGCCAACCTTTACTTTCTTTTGTCGCTTAGTTTATATTAGGTGCTCAAATGTTTCAGTAGCTCAACAGTAGATGCAGTCAGTGGGGACGTGTTAGTCTGCTGTTTGGTCCCTAGATGCATCGCCCCCGGTGTTTAGTCTGTAGATGCATCGCCCTAAGTGTTAAGTCCGTAGATGCATCTCCCCTGGTGTTTAGTAAATAGATGCATCTCCCCTGGTGTTTAGTCAATAGATGCATCGCCCCTGGTGTTTAGTCAATAGATGCATCGCCCCTGGTGTTTAGTCAATAGATGCATCGCCCCTGGTGTTTAGTCTGTAGATGCATCTCCCCTGGTGTTTAGTCAATAGATGCATCTCCCCTGGTGTTTAGTCAATAGATGCATCGCCCCCGGTGTTTAGTCAATAGATACATCTCCCCTGGTGTTTAGTCAATAGATGCATCGCCCCCGGTGTTTAGTCAATAGATGTATCGCCCCTGGTGTTTAGTCAATAGATGCATCTCCCCTGGTGTTTAGTCAATAGATTCATCGCCCCTGGTGTTTAGTCTGTAGATGTATCTCCCCTGGTGTTTAGTCAATAGATACATCTCCCCCGGTGTTTAGTCAATAGATGCATCTCCCCTGGTGTTTAGTCAATAGATACATCTCCCCGGGTGTTTAGTCAATAGATGTATCTCCCCTGGTGTTTAGTCCGTAGATGCATCTCCCCTGGTGTTTAGTCAATAGATACATCTCCCCCGGTGTTTAGTCAATAGATGCATCTCCCCTGGTGTTTAGTCAATAGATTCATCGCCCCTGGTGTTTAGTCAATAGATGCATCTCCCCTGGTGTTTAGTCAATAGATGCATCTCCCCTGGTGTTTAGTCTGTAGATACATCTCCCCCGGTGTTTAGTCAATAGATGCATCTCCCCTGGTGTTTAGTCTGTAGATTCATCGCCCCTGGTGTTTAGTCAATAGATTCATCGCCCCTGGTGTTTAGTCAATAGATTCATCGCCCCTGGTGTTTAGTCTGTAGATACATCTCCCCCGGTGTTTAGTCAATAGATGCATCGCCCCTGGTGTTTAGTCAATAGATGTATCTCCCCTGGTGTTTAGTCCGTAGATGCATCTCCCCTGGTGTTTAGTCAATAGATACATCTCCCCTGGTGTTTAGTCAATAGATGCATCTCCCCTGGTGTTTAGTCAATAGATACATCTCCCCTGGTGTTTAGTCAATAGATACATCTCCCCTGGTGTTTAGTCTGTAGATGCATCTCCCCTGGTGTTTAGTCCGTAAATGCATCTCCCCCGGTGTTTAGTCAATAGATACATCTCCCCTGGTGTTTAGTCAATAGATACATCGCCCCTGGTGTTAAGTCCGTAGATGCATCTCCCCCGGTGTTTAGTCAATAGATGCATCTCCCCTGGTGTTTAGTCAATAGATACATCTCCCCCGGTGTTTAGTCAATAGATACATCTCCCCTGGTGTTTAGTCAATAGATGCATCTCCCCTGGTGTTTAGTCAATAGATGCATCTCCCCTGGTGTTTAGTCAATAGATGTATCGCCCCTGGTGTTTAGTCAATAGATGCATCTCCCCTGGTGTTTAGTCAATAGATGTATCTCCCCTGGTGTTTAGTCAATAGATACATCTCCCCTGGTGTTTAGTCAATAGATGCATCTCCCCTGGTGTTTAGTCAATAGATGTATCGCCCCTGGTGTTTAGTCAATAGATGTATCGCCCCTGGTGTTTAGTCAATAGATGCATCTCCCCTGGTGTTTAGTCAATAGATGCATCTCCCCTGGTGTTAAGTCCGTAGATGCATCTCCCCCGGTGTTTAGTCAATAGATACATCTCCCCTGGTGTTTAGTCAATAGATACATCTCCCCCGGTGTTTAGTCAATAGATGCATCTCCCCCGGTGTTTAGTCAATAGATGTATCGCCCCTGGTGTTTAGTCAATAGATGCATCTCCCCTGGTGTTTAGTCAATAGATTCATCGCCCCTGGTGTTTAGTCTGTAGATGTATCTCCCCTGGTGTTTAGTCAATAGATACATCTCCCCCGGTGTTTAGTCAATAGATGCATCTCCCCTGGTGTTTAGTCAATAGATGCATCGCCCCTGGTGTTAAGTCCGTAGATGCATCTCCCCTGGTGTTTAGTCAATAGATGCATCGCCCCTGGTGTTTAGTCAATAGATGCATCGCCCCTGGTGTTTAGTCAATAGATGCATCGCCCCTGGTGTTTAGTCTGTAGATGCATCTCCCCTGGTGTTTAGTCAATAGATGCATCTCCCCTGGTGTTTAGTCAATAGATACATCTCCCCTGGTGTTTAGTCAATAGATACATCTCCCCCGGTGTTTAGTCAATAGATGTATCGCCCCTGGTGTTTAGTCAATAGATACATCTCCCCCGGTGTTTAGTCAATAGATGCATCTCCCCTGGTGTTTAGTCAATAGATTCATCGCCCCTGGTGTTTAGTCTGTAGATGTATCTCCCCTGGTGTTTAGTCAATAGATACATCTCCCCCGGTGTTTAGTCAATAGATGCATCTCCCCTGGTGTTTAGTCAATAGATGTATCTCCCCTGGTGTTTAGTCCGTAGATGCATCTCCCCTGGTGTTTAGTCAATAGATACATCTCCCCTGGTGTTTAGTCAATAGATGCATCTCCCCTGGTGTTTAGTCAATAGATTCATCGCCCCTGGTGTTTAGTCTGTAGATGCATCTCCCCTGGTGTTTAGTCAATAGATGCATCTCCCCTGGTGTTTAGTCAATAGATGCATCTCCCCTGGTGTTTAGTCAATAGATGTATCTCCCCTGGTGTTTAGTCAATAGATGCATCTCCCCTGGTGTTTAGTCAATAGATGCATCTCCCCTGGTGTTTAGTCAATAGATGTATCTCCCCTGGTGTTTAGTCAATAGATGCATCTCCCCTGGTGTTTAGTCAATAGATGCATCGCCCCCGGTGTTTAGTCAATAGATGCATCTCCCCTGGTGTTTAGTCAATAGATGCATCTCCCCTGGTGTTTAGTCAATAGATGCATCTCCCCTGGTGTTTAGTCTGTAGATGTATCTCCCCTGGTGTTTAGTCAATAGATGCATCTCCCCCGGTGTTTAGTCAATAGATGCATCTCCCCTGGTGTTTAGTCAATAGATTCATCGCCCCTGGTGTTTAGTCAATAGATGCATCTCCCCTGGTGTTTAGTCAATAGATGCATCTCCCCTGGTGTTTAGTCTGTAGATACATCTCCCCCGGTGTTTAGTCAATAGATGCATCTCCCCTGGTGTTTAGTCTGTAGATTCATCGCCCCTGGTGTTTAGTCAATAGATACATCTCCCCCGGTGTTTAGTCAATAGATACATCTCCCCTGGTGTTTAGTCAATAGATGTATCTCCCCTGGTGTTTAGTCAATAGATGTATCTCCCCTGGTGTTTAGTCAATAGATACATCTCCCCTGGTGTTTAGTCAATAGATGTATCTCCCCTGGTGTTTAGTCAATAGATACATCTCCCCCGGTGTTTAGTCAATAGATGCATCTCCCCTGGTGTTTAGTCAATAGATGCATCGCCCCTGGTGTTAAGTCAATAGATGCATCGCCCCTGGTGTTTTGTCAGTGGATGCATCGCCCCTGGTGTTTTGTCAGTGGATGCGTCGCCATGGGTGTTTAGTCTGCAAATGCATCATCAATGTTGTTTAGTCAGTAGATGCATCGCCAATGGTGTTTAGTCCGTAGATGCATCTCCACTGGTGTTTGATTAATAGATGCATCGCCACTATTGTGTGTAGATGTATCACTACTGGTGTTTAGACCGTAGATATATCGCCTCTTGTGTTTAGTCAGTAGATGTATCGCCATTGGTGTTTAGTCTGCAGATGCATCGCCACTGATATTTAGTCCGTAGATGCATCTCCCCTGGTGCCTAGTCCGTAGATGCATCGCCTCTTGTGTTTAGTCCGTAGATGTGTCGCTACTGGTGTTTAGACCGTAGATATATCGCCTCTTGTGTTTAGTCCGTAGATGCATCGCCTCTTGTGTTTAGTCCGTAGATGTATCGCCCCTGGTGTTCAGACCGTAGATGTATCGCCACTGGTGTTTAGTCCGTAGATGTATCGCCCCTGGTGTTCAGACCGTAGATGTATCGCCACTGGTGTTTAGTCCGTAGATGTATCGCCCCTGGTGTTCAGACCGTAGATGTATCGCCACTGGTGTTTAGTCCGTAGATGTATCGCCCCTGGTGTTCAGACCGTAGATGTATCGCCACTGGTGTTTAGACCGTAGATGTATCGCCTCTTGTGTTTAGTCCGTAGATGTATCGCCCCTGGTGTTTAGACCGTAGATGTATCGCCACTGGTGTTTAGTCCGTAGATGCATCTCCCCTGGTGTTTAGTAAATAGATGCATCGCCCCTGGTGTTTAGTCAAAAGATGCATCGCCCCTGGTGTTTAGTCAATAGATGCATCGCCCCTGGTGTTTAGTCAATAGATGCATCGCCCCTGGTGTTTAGTCTGTAGATGCATCTCCCCTGGTGTTTAGTCAATAGATGCATCTCCCCTGGTGTTTAGTAAATAGATGCATCTCCCCTGGTGTTTAGTCAATAGATGCATCGCCCCCGGTGTTAAGTCAATAGATGCATCGCCCCTGGTGTTTAGTCAATAGAAACATCTCCCCTGGTGTTAAGTCAATAGATGCATCGCCCCCGATGTTTAGTCAATAGATGCATCGCCCCTGGTGTTAAGTCAATAGATGCATCGCCCCTGGTGTTTTGTCAGTGGATGCATCGCCCCTGGTGTTTTGTCAGTGGATGCGTCGCCATGGGTGTTTAGTCTGCAAATGCATCATCAATGTTGTTTAGTCAGTAGATGCATCGCCCCTGGTGTTTAGTCCGTAGATGCATCTCCACTGGTGTTTGATTAATAGATGCATCGCCACTATTGTGTGTAGATGTATCACTACTGGTGTTTAGACCGTAGATATATCGTCTCTTGTGTTTAGTCAGTAGATGTATCGCCATTGGTGTTTAGTCAGCAGATGCATCGCCACTGATATTTAGTCCGTAGATGCATCTCCCCTGGTGCCTAGTCCGTAGATGCATCGCCTCTTGTGTTTAGTCCGTAGATGTATCGCTACTGGTGTTTAGACCGTAGATATATCGCCTCTTGTGTTTAGTCCGTAGATGTATCGCCCCTGGTGTTTAGTCCGTAGATGCATCGCCTCTTGTGTTTAGTCCGTAGATGTATCGCTACTGGTGTTTAGACCGTAGATATATCGCCTCTTGTGTTTAGTCCGTAGATGTATCGCCCCTGGTGTTTAGTCCGTAGATGCATCGCCTCTTGTGTTTAGTCCGTAGATGTATCGCCCCTGGTGTTCAGACCGTAGATGTATCGCCACTGGTGTTTAGTCCGTAGATGTATCGCCCCTGGTGTTCAGACCGTAGATGTATCGCCCCTGGTGTTTAGTCCGTAGATGTATCGCCCCTGGTGTTCAGACCGTAGATGTATCGCCCCTGGTGTTTAGACCGTAGATGTATCGCCTCTTGTGTTTAGTCCGTAGATGTATCGCCCCTGGTGTTCAGACCGTAGATGTATCGCCCCTGGTGTTCAGACCGTAGATGTATCGCCACTGGTGTTTAGTCTGTAGATGCATCGCCATTGGTGTTTAGTCTTCAGAAGCATCGCCACTGATGTTTAGCCTGTTGATGCATACACACTGGTGTTGTATAAATTCGAGGTTTTTGTGTAACAGGTGAGGTGAGGTGAGATGTGATTTGACGCCGCGTTCAAGATTATTTCACTCCTTTACGGGTTTTTTGTCTTGGCGCGGCCTGGGGATCGAACCACCGACCTACGACTCTACTGACATATGCTATATCCACTACACTAGGGCAGAGCTTTATGCGTAATAATGTGTTGATTTGTTTGAAATCGATCTGTAAATAGTCGAGCCTAGACCAGACAATCTAGTGAATGGTATCATGAGCATCGAATTTCGCAATTAGGATATGATGCGTCAACCTGACCACCCGATCCATTTAGTCGCAAACGTGGCTTGGGGCCTAAACTCTCACCCGAAATCCCGCGTGAGGTTTGTTTTACATTTGTACAAAAATGTGTTCGTTTTTTATGTATAATGCACAAAAAACTCTCGATATCCATTGTAAGGGAAGGAACATGTAAGATGTCACTACTGTAAAACGTCCAGACTGCGGAAAGCGGAGCTGACAACCGGACGAAAGGACAGGAGATAATGATTGTGTTGTCAGTGTATGTAGGTTGACGCTAATTGATGACTGCTATTAAGCCCGTATACACACGAGGCCGTCCTTCCTGGACATTCCGTTGCCAAATCATACTTCCCATATAGTTGTCTGAGAAATGGCACAACAAAGTCCGTACACTCACACTCATCCAGAACGGGGCTTACTGACTCAAATTATTTCCCGTATGAATTATTTGCATTTATCTAGCTTTTAAAACAAATGTAAAAAGCACACGCTCTTCCTCGTGCGGATATGGTACACAAAGTTCGTGTCTGTTGTTTAACGCCGCACTCCGTAATATCCCAGCCATATGACGTCGGTCTGTAAATAATCGAGTCTGGACCAGACAATCCAGTGATTGACATTATGAGCATCGATCTACAAAACTGGGATACGATGACATGCATCAACCAAGCGAGCGAACCTGATCTCCCGATCCCGTTAGTGGCCTCTCGACAAGCATGAGTTGCTGAAGACCAATTCTAACCAGGATCTTCACGGGTGCACGTAAGAGATCTGACACTGCAGTTAATCAGTTGTTAGATGGCGGTAACAGGGTCCCCACCCCTAAGTAATACACATAAGAGAGTCTTCTGAGTTTTCAACTTTACCAATCAACACGTGTGTAAATTACTATCCAAACATTTTCTATTACTGAATACATTTTGAAATCGATTATTTTTAATATTTGCCAAACTGGCCGCAAAATCAAGTTATCAATTAAGTTGTTCTGTGTATATAGACAGCATGTCGTCGTTCGCGTTTCAGCATTTAACTTAGCTTTTTTGGACATCGTTACTTACACAATGATTGACATTTTGCTCGTATTATAACATTAAGAAATCGCTGACATTAAGGGTGGGGAAGTTCAGGAAGTATGCCGCGATGGAATATAGGTGCATGGATGTGTATGGAGCATGCATTAAATATGACCCTCGTGAAGATCCAGGTTAGAACTGGCCTTCAGCAACTCATGCTCCTCGTGAGAGGCGACTCGTGGACTTGGTTGTGGTTGCATCCCACTTGTGTTTATCGAATGTTTACTGACCGCCCACAAGTAGCACCCCCCCCCCCACCCCCCCCCCCCCCCCCCCCGCCCAAAAAAAAAAAAGAAGAAGAAAAGACAACAACAAAAAATCCCAAATAAACAAAACAACAAAAAACCCAACAACAACAAAAAACAACAAACAAACAAAACAACCCAACCAAAAACCACAAAACATCAACAACCGAAAACAAACAAGCAAGACAAAAAAACACCCACAATAAACCCAAGTAAATACGGAATAAAAGAAACAAATTATCGTATAAAATTACAGATCACGCTATAGAAACAATCATAATGTTAAATGAGTAACTAGGTGAGTTGAGTTAGCATTATGGTTATACCACACTTGCCAGCTTAACAGGTGAGGCAAGCCAGAAGTAAACAAGTCCCACAGTAAACACACAAACGCCTTGAAAGGAAAAGTGGAAACATGTCCATATTTATTTCAACAAATAAATGTGTGTTCATCGCTGGAGACACTTCTGACGGGGAGTTTATTTTCGTTATTATCCTGTTTTACTCGGCCGTATCTTAAACCTAATCCAAATTAAGAAACCAAAAAAAACCAACAAAAAACCCTATAACAGTCTATATTATACCGATGGACTTGTGTCTATCTATCGCAATGTTGCCAGTAACATGTGTAGACTGTGTCTTTCAAACCGGTTTAACTGTTAAATGCAGATAAGAATGGATATTAGTCAAATATTCACAACTGTAATTCGAATAAAGTGAAAATAGAATAAATACATTATAATTCCCCAGACAAATGTGTTTCGGTGATGTTCATGAGCTAATATTTAACATAAAAGAAATCTACATATATTCAATGTCATGAATACCTCACTGACACAAATGAGTATTTTGTTAGAAACTGCAGTTCAACTTCAATGCTGGTTATCAAGGCATAATGATATTGATAGAAAGTACTTATGATAGAATGCCAACAACCGATGGATGTAGTCCCCAATGTCCAGGACTGCTTAATGGACAACGTACTCAAAGACTCCCCGTTCTGTGCCGCATTATCTACATGCGTTATAGTCAAAATATTGACACAGCGGGGTTTGAACCTGTGAAGGTTATCCAGGGGTACTGATCAACGTGATGAAGGTAATGTCATTGCCCCGTCTTCGCGTTGACCTAGAACTGACCGCGGTAGGAGCAGCAAAGATCGTGTCATTAATAAAAAGCAAACAACTGACCGGAACCACCTGACCTAACGACACGTGTCACGGGCACCATCAACCAATCAGAATTCAACTCGGCTCGTGCCGCGAACACCTGCAAGACCTTACGTGATCATGCATATTTGCCCACTCTTAAGGAAGTGCAGCTCAGCCGTCAGTGCGGAAGAACAGTCTACTGCAATACTTCCTTATTGGGTGATAATTGCATTATCACGAGCCTCTGTTGGTCCTTCATGGCGTAGTCGGTTTTATATTAATTTTTCACGTCCAGGATATTATTTGCCTTTCGTTCTTATTTGGTTTGCATTTGGAGAGAACCTTGTCCAACACGTATGTTGTGCAAGTTGACGACATACATGACGCTTCTACACAGCCACGCTAATTGGTGAACTTGATTAAATACAGGCCAGGTCACGTGCGGTCGGCTGTGCACGGTGAAGGCGAGGCAAACATCTGATTTCAAACAACAACACGACTTTTGTAATCTGACCTAGTTTCGAAATGAAAAGTGTACACATATTATTTCGAGGGGTTCATTTAAACGAAAAGACATACACATGGTTGGACGGATAATGTCAATGATAACAAACAAATAGTAGCGACTGAATGTAGGCTAAACCAGTGGTCTCTGTTCTACAAAACTATAGAATACATTACTTAGCATTATTAACACCACCAGCAACTATAATCCCTTCTATGTTTCATGATGTCAAATAATGAAAGGTCAGAAGCGATATATATGTCATAGTGAGTGTGAGTATGGTTTTACGCCAATATTCCAGCAACCAAAAAACGGGACACCAAAAATGTGCTTCACGCATGGTTCCCAAGTGGGAAATCGAGCTAACGCTTTAACCGCAAGGCTACCCCGTCGCCCATGCGATACATTGTACTTTCATTTAATGTGAATGACATGTTTAATAATATGTACGAGAGATTCTGAATTAGGACTCTGAATGATTAAAGCTTCGTCATGACAAATCAAAAAAGATTTGGAATTGAATACCAGCCAAAACGTACAGGGACTTAATTGAATTATAAACCTCGACAAGTTGTATGTGACCACGGACACTTACCGAATACTTATCATTTTAATTGATATCTTCACCGACATAATTAACGTTTTGGTGTTAATTGTATACTACCAAAGTGTTATTATTGAAGTAGTATTAATTAAGGTAGCAAAGCTATTATTCATGGATTAATCAGGACACATATGTATATATACTAATTACCGTAATTAGTGCCACAAAGGCAATTATTCATGGATTAATTACTGACCAGATGTATATTTTATTTGTCTACTTTCCTATGCGTAGTTTATCTCAGGTTCATGTTCACGATATACGCCAATAAGTTATATATTTATACATTGACAGAATTGCGTTGGTCATGACAATCATGATACGTCCACTGGCCTACTTGCACAAGCACACCAAGGACCGACCACGTTCTACAATGCTTAGTCCCACTGGCACTGGTTTGTTTGTGCACAGGTGCGCGCTGGCGTCCCATGTTTCTACCTGGTCAAGGTGCGAGCACTGAACATTGAGATCAAAGCTTTGTGCCACGAAGGTGAAACTAGCAAGGCCAAGGATTTAACCAGATTAACGCTGTTTGCTTTGGTCACTGGAGGGGTGACATTTTTCACCATTAAACCCACTGGCTCCTTCAAGACATGAGTCGGTGCGGTTAGAGCGTGTGAGAGGGAGTGTGAATGAAATGATTTGTTACTTCTTGATATGGTGCCAGGGGACGAGCTATTGTCACATGCAAGGGTCGCGGTATGTTGCGTAACAACGCTACTCTTTTGCCCCGTGTCGCTCAGTGCGGACCATGAGGGGGACAAAACGTCTTTGGGAACAAAGTATTGTTAGTTGGCCATCTATTGCGCGAAGGGACGGGGACGGGAAAGACGTTGTACTGTCGGCATCAATGCGTTTGCTTTCTTTATTTTTGCAGTTGAAGTGAAATGGGTCTTCACGTCGCGTCCACGATTATTGCACGTATATTACAACGTGCATGCACGTGTGTGTGGCTGCTTGTACTGGTCTAATATCGATTTTATGGTGCTAGCCCACTGAGACACCATGCCGCAGTTTAACATGAATACTCCCCTCAGACATGGCATTTGTAGATGCACGAATACATATGTTAGTGTTAACAGTTCTAAAGTAAGTATACGACGATTTGTATATTCAGTGCAATCGTGATGAATTCTAATCTGAACTATTTAGCTTACTGAGGTAGGACCGATCTCCATCACATGAAATGAGCTATATTCTGAGCAAAGTTTGTTAAGTTTCTCTTCACAAGTAAATATCCTTTGAATAAACATCATTGAGTCATTGCTCATCGCATGACGCAGTTTCGCTATTTAATCAGGTTATCCCTCCAGTATTCTAGTTATCCTTCTGTTTGATAACTTCAGACTCACCGTCGACGATCAGTTTAAACTGTTTTTTGACAAATTCCACGGCATCATTAATAAATTTAGAAAATCCTACCCATTTTAGAAGATTGCTTTAAGGGGGAATGCCTGTAATAGCAATGCCAAGAGTAGCATCGCTCTTGTAGTCTGAAATCCACACGTTGCGGAATCACTGCACCATACTGCGCGATCTTTGACATTGACACGAAGACAAGACGTTACAGAGTTACTCGCCATCCGCCCACGTAATCGATTCATCATTTTCGCACCAAACCGTCATCACATTTTCGCGTGTCCCTGCCACATGCTGGGCCTTTGAGCACACCGTTGTCTTATATTTATGTTACATTTCGTCTGTTTCACTGGTCACGGGATGCATAATATTCCTCGCAGCAATGCTGAAGCAATCTCCGCCATGTTGACCGTCTTCAGTCGTGGTGTCACGAGGCGACATCAACTGGCAGTTCGAGGCCAGGGACTCGTAGAAGTATGAGAAACAACGTCCTTGCGATAATTGAAGTGAGTGAAATCAACATTTACGACGCATCAGCAAACTCTGACAAAGTCCAAACACTGCAGTTGTATTCGGCCTCACTAACACTGAGATTTATCATTAGTATTAGGAATCAATCTCCCTTGTGGTCGAGCTGGTTGCTGTTATCTACTTCACCCACCAATGCTGCTGCTGCTGCTGCTGCTGCTGCTACTACTACTACTACTATTACTGTTGCTACTGCTACTACTTCTAATACCATTACTACTGCTACTATAACTGCTACTACTACTGCTACTACTATTTCTACTACTACTATTACTGTTGCTACTGCTACTACTTCTAATACCATTACTACTGCTACTATAACTGCTACTACTACTGCTACTACTATTACTACTACTACTACTACTACTGTTGCGACGACTACTACTACCCTACTACTGCTGCTACTACTACTACTACCACTACTACTACTTTTACTTCTCCTACTACTACCAATGCTACTTCTACTACAACAACTACTACTACTACTACTACTACTACTACCACTACTACTACTACCACTACTACTACCACCACTACTACTACCACCACTACTACTACTACTACTACTACTACAGATGCTGATACTTATACTACTAGTACTAATGTTGTTTCTGCTGCTGCTGCTACTACTACTACTACTACTACTACTACTACTACTACTACTACTACTACTACCATTTTACGTACATAAATTTATTAATACTCCCGCAAAAGCTACATCTTTCCGACAACCTCCGAATTTTGCATTTTCTAGCGCCATCGTTAACGAATCAATTCGTGTTTTGGTGAGTGGTGTTTTCATCTGTAATGCAGTATGGCACGATGTTGTATCACGGTGGGGAAATGCCTGAAAGCCAAGGACATATTCCTGTCAGTTGACACAATACCTTACACCATGTCTTGTATTCTAACCCACGTACATAGGGTTCTGGTACGCTCAAGGGACGAAACTCTGCACATCGAATTGTGGACTACTGGACACAGACTCGATTATTTACAGGCTTTCTCCGGCGTCAGATAAAATTCACTCCCGCCCACACCCCACCACCACCACCCATTCTTGTGAGGAATGTCAAAAACAGTTGTTGATATATACTTTATACTTTTTTTTCACTTTAGTGAAACCTATAATCAATATCCACTCACCCACTCACTCACTCACTCACTGTCTCACTCACTGTCTCACTCACTCACTCACTCACTCACAGCATGGCAGTCCTGTGTTTAACAGGCTATCGTTTAAGCAGGAAGAATCAGCTTACGTATTCATGTGTCCACACCTGTTGAGTGTGGTGAAATGTTTGAGCCGTTAAGCTACTTATATACACGATGTAATATGCATACGTTTGTTGATGATTCAGTGAGACATGCAGGCAGATCATCATATAGATCACTGAACCAACAAAGCGACGTGGAGAAGTATTCATCAGGTGAGCAAACATCATATTATTTTATGATCAAGGTGCACCCCAGCGTGATCTCGGGGAGGACGGGCTGTATATACATGTGTGGTTTTCTCGGACGAAGAGCCGTGAAAATATACTGTCATCGATTTCTTTAACAACACTCTTTGTTGTTTAGATGGTTTAGGTTTGACAAAATCATTCCATGAACATGCTAATTGCGTTTGACTGCCTGGTACACATGTTGACGAAATCTTTTTTTACTGACGTCAGAAATGTAAATGATCAAGGGATAATGTGTCAAAACAACTTCGTCGACGCGCATCCGTTTTCCTTTTTTACGCCCATATTTCAAAACAAATGTTCAGATGTTCAAACGGAACCGAGCCAAGGTGTATGTTGTCTTGTAATTTTGAAAGGTGGTGAGGTGAAATGGGGTTTAGCGTTGCGTTCAAGATTATTGCACCAGTTTAGCTCCGTGTATTCAAGCGTGCGTGAGTGCGTGCGTGCGTGCGTGCGTACGTGTGTGTGCGCGTACGCGTGGCTGCTTGTCCTTTTCCCGACTTATGTCGGTTTTATCGTGCTACCCCACTGAGATACCATGCCGCAGTTTAACATGAATACCCCACTCACACACAGTAATGCTGAACGGCATGGTAACAGCAAGTACCATCTTTTAACTTCTTTTGGAGTAAGTGAGTGAGTGTGTTTGAGCAATATTCCAGCAATATCCCAGCGGGGGACACCTGAAATGGGCTTCACACGTTGTATCCATATCGGGAATCGAACCCGGGTCTTCGGCGTGACAAGCGAACGCTTTAACCACAAGGCTACCCGACCGCTCCAAGTTCTTTTGGAACTACGCGGCCGGGGATCGAACCACCGACCTTCTGTTCGTCGGGCAGTAAACCAAACTGGTTGTAGGAGGCGGTCTGTGAAGAACAAAGAGAAGAGTAACCGTCAACATCGGTATATATGCGTGCTCATTAATTTCACATGATAGTAGTTTATATGAATTTGTCCCACTTCAAGCGAATAATGATACTTTGAGGCAGATATGTGAAACTTTGAAGAGGGCTTTACTCTAGTATTTGAAGCCTGCACTGTAGTATCCCAAAGCACTCACTTAAACTTAGGTCAAGAGGGTTAGGGCGCGGCTAAAAACTCCGCCTATCTATAAACCTTCCGTATCTACCATTGATTAAAATGCCTTGAGCAAAATCTGATAATGCTATGTAATATTTCTGGTAAACAGCATGTTGTGCAATTTATTTTTACATCTTACTTTGTTTACATCGTAAAACCATATGGATACGTTCTAATTTAGCCGCAGTGACGCTCAAGTGTAAGCTGGTATGCGGAAACAATCCTTTCTTGACCCAGTAGTGACACATGCAGCGTTTATTTCTACAAACAACTTAATTTAGGGAACACCCCTGCGCACCTTTCCCAGGCGGCCTCATCAGTAGTTATCAATGAAACGCAACCTGCGTCAGTCGAAGCGCGTCCCACTGGGACTCTAACAACAGCTTGCCTTGTTGGGGTAATTTGATCATGTTTGCATTCCAACCATATCCTCTTTTAGCCATCAAAGAGCAAAACAAGTACAGACGCCGTATCAAGTGACCCTTGGGATAAGCGAGTATTTATTGCGTTGAGTACTTATGCCCATTTTATTCCGAATATTTCCACACAGCATGTCCCCTCTATTAGCAAAGGACCTTTTTGTCACACACCCGCGATTCCAAATCTAGGGATGGTTTTCTCTGTGATGGCCGAATGAGCTCTGAGAACATGATACGTTCTAGTTGATTACATGCTCTGATGCTATTAACCGATTATTAGATTTACTGGCCTTTTCTATATTTACCGCATAGATTATGGAACCCGTTCACAAGCAACATGTACGCACCCTGTTTGCCCCCCACCTTGTGTTGACGTGCACTGCGATCGTGGGTTCGAGTGAGTGAGTGAGTTCGAATCTATATTCGCCCGGATTATGATCCCTGGTTTGTTGGTTTTACTGAATGGTAAACGTACATAACAGGATTGATTTAGGGCTTTCCCCAAACATTGAGCGAGTGAATGCTGTTTAATGACGCAGTGATCACTATTCTAGCAAAATCACGTCGGCCTGTATATATTATCAAATCTTGACCGAGAATTAAAGTGGATGATATCATGAACAAATTCCTGTCGGGGTGCAATGATACGACATCAACTACGCAACAGAGTCTGACCACCCGATCCATTGAAGTCACCCTAATGTAATTTGCAAAATCACCACCCCCCACGCGAACGCAAAAACGTTTTAATAACAAACAGTTACTGTTGTTCCTCAAGCTATCATTTCATAGCGACCGATCGTAAAATATATTTTGGAATCCGTCCATAATTGGATCGATTTTTTTCAGCGGGATTTTCAGTGTGACGCGATAACGCTTGTTTATGAATGTGCTCTCTCCGAACCTGAATACACATGTACTTGGAGTCGATGCTGTTTTCAATCACCACAGAAGCATTCATAGCATGGCCTTTTGGTGGGAGAACTTTCTCGGAGTCTGTAGGTAGACAGGGGGCGTAACAATACCATACTTGCCATAACCACTGTTTGAACCGCGAACCTGCATTTTGTAACCTGTACTGGTACCGACAATGTTCCAAATACACATTAGGGTCACGGATGGCCCAGTCGTCTAAGGCGACGCAATTCGCTGTCCAGAGTTGCGTCCTTTAGGCAGGCCAGAAATCTATGATTGTGGGTTCGAATCCCGGTTCGCCCCGATTATGTTTCTAGGTTTCTCAGCACCATACCCGTGCTCGTGGGTTTTACCGAAATGGTAAACGTCCGAGACCTGCATCACTTCGGGCTTTCTTCCCACTTGAAGCTGACACGCCGTGATATAACTGGAACCCAGCTCACTCACTCACTCACTACCAATAAATATTAGCTTCTGTGGTGATGCGGCCGTCAAATAAGCTGTTCAAATTTGAAACCACTGACTGACAAATCAGAATCGAGTCTTCTCAAAATTCATGGTAAAATATCTTTTTTAAATACATTTATTTTAAATATTGTTGCAAGAATGGCTAGTCTCGAAGACGTCAATGACGGCGTCCTTATCCTCCAAGAAAAGGAAATATGCAACGACGAACAAATTATTGTCCTGCTTATGGTTCTTGTCAACACGTGTTTTTCCATGTGCGAACCATGCATTAAAACGTTCAGAGTTACTATCCTTTTTCATGCAACGTAACTTGGGCAAATCCCATTGTTTTCATTTTCTTGTTTTTTCATGCATGCCTCCCAAATAAGTCGCTGAGGACGCAGAGTTGCTTGCTTGACGCAATGAACAGAACCTAAATGATAGTGAGTGAGTATAATTTAACGCCGTTATTTGCATTATTCCAGCAATATCACGGCTTGGGACATCAGAAATGGACTTCGCACATTCTACCCATGTCGGGAATCGAACCCGTGTTTTCGGCGTGACGTGCGAACGCTTTAACCATTAGGTTAACCGACCGCCCCACCTAAATGATAGAAAACTGTTGAGGAAGCGACAACCAGCATTCTAAGGTCGGCATTCCACAACGCAACATTCACTGGCTTTCATGTACAAAATATCCATTTTATGATAAATGGTAGTGGCGGGTGAAGTGATTATGGGCGGAAGTAGTGTATACATATGTTCGACTATGTCGTGAGTAATCTGTAAAACCTTGTTAACACGCATGCCTCTGTAGCTTGTAGGACTTGCATCACTTGACAAAAATAAATTCAAAATTTATTTTAATTAAGCGCAATATTTAGCTGAAGTAGGATACGAATAGTTATTGCCCATTATGGAAGAGGCGGAGTGAATGAAATAATCGCTTTCCATGTAATTGGCTGAATAACAAATTTCGTAATTTGATTGGCTTAAAAGATGCGACGGCAGTACTTTACTATTCATTTGTCAAGGATCGGGTCTTTATATACCGTAATTCCACTCGGAAAGTACATCTCGTATGTTATTCTCTAACACTGTTTGAGTTTCACCAAACACTACCTCCTCAAAGCAACCGACACGTAACATTGCTCGATAAGTTATTTTTGTGACAAATATCAGTTTACACACACACACAATCAGATCCAGAAGATAAGATCGACACCCGTGAAATGCCAATGTCTTAAGTATCAACCTTGTTTTGCCAGTGCGATTTCAATATTTCGTTGCATTCCTTCGTCAAAGCGTGACTTTGCACAGGTACTTTTTTGTGTCTTGTGTTGGTGACACGTCACTACACATTCCGCCAGTCGACACAATTAAGTACACATGACTTATTATCCGTCTTGTTACGTGAGTACACCTATGCTGTACACTGACGTCACTGAGAATATGCGATTTACTGTGTATATCGCTTGCTTTGTTTTTGTGTTTTCCACATACCTCAGACTTGTTCATGGTGACATTGGACACAAACATGTTTTTGACAAATGAAGCTCTTTCCAGGAATCTGTATTGATATGGACTTACTGATGTTCACCTTGTATTAATCATAAATAAACTTTAACGCCAGGAAGAGTTTAGAACTTTGTGTCCGTGTTACTTCATCGAAGTTGACTAACATATACATATAAATATCCGCAAAATAAAAAGTAAACTTCTAAAGATGCTTAATTTCAGTGCTGAGGCAATCTAGACTTGTGTTAGTTTCACTTTTAATTTATTCTCAAAGGTCTTGCAGATAAACATTGAATGTAAAACAGGAATGTATCATAAAATAACGTTTGAAGAAGACATCCTTATTAAGCCTTGTGTAGGAGACGAGGTCCTTCAATAATAATTTGCATTTCCAATAGCCAGTAGAGTAATTAACTCAGTTGTGCCTGGGTGCACTGTAGAACCCAGACAATAATTCGATCTCTTTTATTTTGTTAACCGTTACTGTATCCCGGTGTCTCCAATGTGCATGGAAGAATACAACACAAATCTGGCTCAGGCGGCATTTCAAGAATGGCGCAAGTGTTTTGTTGTTCAAATATCGCGTTGCAGGACATAAACATCAAATCCCATCAGCACATTCTCCTTAAATTTGAGATGATGACTATTATGTTCTTTAAATATTCTTAAACCTAAGGAGTCGCGCGGAGCGGAGTCTTTTATCGTGACCTTTATCAATCTTAGATTAAGACTTAATAGTACTTAAGTAACGAAATTATTTTGAAAGACCGCCTACGTTTGTGAAATGGCTGGGAGGATGACTAACGCCTTTAGTTCTGAAATCAGGCGGAAAACCCGCGTTCCACTCCTCGCATTGATCTATGTGCATCTGAACTACTGGTGTTCCCTGGATGAAAGTTTCTATGGAATTGATAACATTTTTTTCCAATCCTTACCAACTTACGTTGTTAGTACATAATTGTATTTACTTTAACGCTTCTATGGTACGTTTAAAGTAAAATATAAGTATGGTATTCACATATGATGCCATCAAACTACCACATAAGAACATAATCATGGATTTAGCCCGGACCTTATCCCACACCGAGTTAATTCTTAAAGGGCTGTAAGTTTATTGGTCAATAGACACGCACGGTAAGGCTTTATGAAGCAAAACCGATAATAAGAATTCTCTCCGAAGTAAGGATGGTTCAGCTGTTGTCGTGACTTACTTCTTTGCACGTCAAAACATAATCGTGCCTGATTTACCGTAAACAACCAAATACGCTTCGCTGAGATTGACCATAACTGACCTACACCCACTCACCTCAAACCGCCGGAGGAAAATTCCTCACTTTATGGCTGAATTACAAAACACTTTTATGGCGTACTTGTTGACACAGAGGATGGTAATTGTTGAGATACCTCCTACGTGGACAAATCTTCTATATGACGCCCTCCGTAATGACCGTTGGGTCAGGCCTATTATGACACATGGAATGTCCAATTAGTGTCTAGTAATTGTATTTTAACCCTGATTTATATGTAGCCTTCGTCATGGATATCACCAGTAGCTATATGACCCATTGTGTCAAAGACGGTACTGATATATGCTTTCTGATACCTACCTGGGGTTATTATTTACCTCCAGGATGTTATGATGTACTTCGGGCGGTCAGGTAGCCTAGTGGTTAAAGCGTTGGCACGTCACGCCGAAGACCCGGGTTCGATTCCCGACATGGATACAATGTGTGAAGCCCATTTCAGGTGTCCCTCGCCGTGATATTGCTGGAATATTGATAAATGCGGCGTAAAACCATACTCACTAGTCACTATGTTGTACTTCCTTTCATCTACATAAACACTCGGTGCAGCATTACAGAATAGCATTTAGCCAACGAACTGAGAATAATTACTGATTATATTATGTTGGATTATATGTCCCGAATCGACCCGTGAAGATCGTGGGTAGAATAGGTATTCAGCAACCCATGCTTGCCGTAAAAGGCGACTATGCTTGTCGTAGGAGGCGGCTTACGGGATCGGGTTGTCAGGCTCGCTGACTTGGTTGATGCATGTCATCGTATCCCAAATGCTTATGATATCAATCACTGGATTCTCTGGTCCAGACTCGATTATTTACAGACCGCCGTCATATAGCTGGAATATTGCTGCGTGCAGCGTAAACAACAAACAAAATATGTCCCGAGTGAGTGTTGTATGTCCCGAACCGGTTTTTAGGCGATGGTTGAAGTCATTCACGGCATTTGGTCATTTGGCGTTTTGCGTAGGATTTCAAAGGGAAACAACACTCTATGTTGTTGAAATCTTGAAATCAAGTCTTGAAATATGGATGGGTATTTTTTTCGCGGAATCCAAATTTGCTTATTATAGACTATACTTTCGACTGGTTTGACGTGAGTTCGGCGCTATCCTTGCTGCGCTGCGACACATGAGGATCGAAGAATAAGCCGTTTATCATGACACAAGTATACAAGAAAGAGCTGAAGCCAAATTGATATTCGTTTTGTTGTTGATAAATACATGTACAACATTGTATATAACTTCAGAGAATTCAGGTAAACGAAAAGGTGATAAAAAACAAGATCAATAAAAACGTGAAATTCAGATAAATTATCACTAAACATGTCATTTTGTACTCTTGATCCTCAAACCGTTATGTGTAACGTTGACTGAATTTTACCACTATTTACAAATAGATGAAGTATTTGTAAAGCAACTATTCTGGTGTATATTTTGGCGTAATGATCAGAGTTTTTTGAGAAATGGATACATTATCTGTGTTTATAAAGTTGCATGGACTGATCAACCTGAATTAACAGACGAATATCACTTGATATCGTGTGTAAAATGTTTCATTTTCTGTAAACTTATGACGACAGAGCCACTTCGTAAAATGTCCTTAATAAAACTGACCATCGGCTAAGATAAGATAAGGTAAGGTAAGGTAAGGTAAGGTAAGGGTAGGGTAGGGTAGGGTAGGGTAGGGTAGGGTAGGAGACGAGAGGAGAGGACAGGACAGGACAGGACAGGACAGGATTTGTTGCAGAAACAGTTGCAATTTTAAAAGACAAAACATTATGTCGACCGTGACATATAGCGTTTGGTAGTCCTGGTGTTATTAATTATGATCTTGCTGTGCTTACATTTGGTCCTTTGACCTTTGATATTTTCTGTATCAGTCTGCTATCTTTATGTGTTGTGTTTTGCAGTATGTCATTACACACAATCCCATTCTGAAGTGTGAGACCTCTTACGAACCGTTTAGAATAGTTCCATCTGTGAGTAATAACTGCCGCGGAAACCAGGCGCTCTACTGTGAAAAGGGGCATCGAAACCACACCGCCGTGTCACCCAACCGCCTTAAGCGACTATACCCCGTTGTCATAGCAAAGAGTGATCAGTTTGAACAAATACGAGAAATTAATCACTTCACTTCCGGCTATCACTGTTGGCAGCACCTATAGGGCGAACTTTGTTAGCTCACGTGGCCCCCTTAAGGGTCGGATGACCCTGGGTCGTATCATGTTGCCAGCGAAGTGTAGCCCAAGACAAGGCACTTATCCTCCATACTGACCAAGCAGACCCAGCTGTTTAAAGGGTACTCAGGGGTATGAGGTGGGCTCGTGTTTCATAACGCTTCCAACAGTGTATATCATTCGTCGTGGGGAGGCATTCTTTGGTTCTGTAGAAACAGAAACAGCTTGCACAAGTCTCTGAGGCAATCATTTTTAGTTTAAATCATGTTTTCTAGATTATGTAAATAATGAGAACAAGTTGTCCCTATAAAAGACTGGAGTGTACTGTCCACATATCTAGACGTGCCTATTAGGAGGATAGAATTACTACACATCCATGGACTTCCATATCTTTCACTAAAGCCTTGGGACAAGGCTATTGTGGGTAAAAAGTAAAAAGTAACGACACTCATCAATAATGGCTACATCGAGATTGACAGTCGTAAAATCGTTATGTTGTTATACGTTCACTATGGCAGTGGTGGTGGTGCATTTAGAGTAACTTTCGTGGTATCGCATCTTAATGACATCATCGTTTGCCTGATACAAGGTCAGAGAGGTAGCAGCATATTATGTATACTGTTCTGGTTAATGCGTTCGCGTTCACCAAACATCCGTGTTCAAGTCTCTAGATTCTGTTCATTGGGTGAGGCCTATAGTCGGTCGCGCAGTCACTGGACCATATGAATTCCCCTTCCGCCAAGTCCTTACTGTGTGTATTTTGCCCTAAATGGGGCAAGTCTAGATGTTCCACAGGTTCTGAATCTCTCATCTTACTTCGTCGCCTTTTGAAGTTACATAAAGTTGTTGTTTTTTTTACCAAAATTATATTTTCAGGGACTGAGCGTAAGTCCAGGTTAAGCCATTAATAGTGATAGTAAAGAAAAGCGACCGAAAACTATTATATTATATTATACATATTATTGACTGTGAATAATGTTACCGCCGAAGAAACTCTCTTCTCCAATACACTGAAAACATATAGATATTAAATATTATGTGATTGATAAACTGAATTTGCAGAATTTTAAATACGCAATTTTAATAACCGGCTATAATATAAATCAAATGTTGGTCACATGGTTGAAGATTGTTTGCGTCTAAACAACGTTACAACCAGTACATTCTATGCCCATGATTCAAACGTTAAACTGGTGGTACCGATAATCCAAGAATAATAAACATCCCAAATAAACAGGCCATATTTTTGCACTACAAACAGTGCTTGTATACGGGTGTCGGGGAATTGGCATAGCTATATTTTGTGATATTATACATACGGTATGAATCGGTACAAAATGTCAGATAAGCAGCCCGCAAACGTCACTACCGAACAATCTCACACCTTCCATGTATTCGGAAGTGTCTGGTGCGCACCGAGAGGTAGCCGTGGATCCCCATGTTGGCATTGTAACCATATACAAAGATAAAGGCACTGGTATTTCATCAGAGCAGAGAAAACAATACTAGAAATGCCCTTTTTTGCCAAAAACGTCAAAGAATAATTAGCCCCAGTGTGCCACCTCCAAGTTCGCACGTGCTTCCCGTATCAAACAATCGTCATTATCACTCAAACATCTCCGCAATGTTGCCATGGTAAATGTCGCGGAAGAAAGGCAAGAATTCTAGTACTTGCTACAGTCCGTGCCCACTAGGCGACCCGCATGGTTCCTTAACACATGGGCATCTCACCCTTTTTCAGGTACATTGATAATTACACACATATCGGAATTTGGCCGAGACTCGTCGACAAACGCAGGAGGATGCAACTGAAGGCCTTTTTCACATCTCACCATGCACTGGGTAAACCATGGAGGACGGCTGCGCGGCCTGGGCTGGCAGGATGGTGGCGGAACCACCACGTGCCTACCTGTCAGACAGATGGCCGCAGAAAAACGCCGAAAACGGCATCAGGCGGTGGTTTGGTGTAAACAGTCGACGGTGGGGGCTGTGTTGGGATGACGCCCACGCCACCGAATGACGCCGTCGAAGATGTTGCGGGGATGGTGATGTGTTATGTTCCTTTAACGCGGGTTTGATGTTCAAACAGCTGCATGACATACATTGCAGAAAACAATTTTTGCGGTGACTTCAAGATCATGTTCCATCTAGTAATCAGACATTATTTGTGGGAGCGTAACGTGAAACGAAGAATATGTACAGAGAAAGGAAAATGATAACGGTACTCATTCAAAGAAAGTCGTTTTCTGAGTTGGCTGTTTTCTTGGCATTGTTTATGGTGCTTTGATCTCTAAATTGTGACCGCCCTTATCTCTATATCGATGAATCCCCGTAGTACGTTTAGAAGTTGCAGTCATAAGATGATATTATTGTAGTACATTTAATTGAAGAACAGATGCAATGTTGTTGAAAACACAGCTGCACTTTACGTATACAAACACATCAACTGTACGTAAACTATTTTAAATGATGGATAGGTTGATGTTGATGGTCATATATATATCGCCTTGGCAAGGCTGATTTTATATAATATCATTTATAGTATATTACAACTCATGCATACTTTACCTTCAGTACAGAACTGTAAACGTTTATGTTTTTTAAAAACAAAGTTTGCGTTGTACGCGTTGGTTTGGAACCAACCATGACAGACTATCTCTTTGATTTACTTTCATTAATTAGGAATACCATAATCATTTAATGCAAGCAAGAATTCCTGAAAAAGATTTTAGTAGCTTCATTAATATCTCATTGCCAACAGGGTAGAATGTGTGTCTTTCATTCCGTCGGTAACCAGTCATAAATACATCAAAACAGCAACATCGCTAAAAGAACACAAACGCTCACTCATTCACAAAGTGATGTCGAACGAGAAACACGTGTTATTTACAAGTAATGCGCAAACATTGGAAGTGTGATTCCACACGACAGTTACACCGCCGACACCCGTGCTGGTACGATGCATAAGGGGGTACAATGGTAGAAGGCGTCCTGGAATAGATTGAACTGGAGACCTTCAGTGTCAGAGATGGAGTGGAGGCAGATGTGAGAGGAGGTATAGAAGGAAAGAAGAGAAAATAGAGAGAGTGAACAGGGACATTCTGCACTGATTTCGCCCCTGCTGAACGCGGATCCACTGAATGATTCCAGTACTGATTGGTACCATCACGTCTGCCTTGTCTTCCGATAAAACCCCGGTATTCTTCGTAAATAAACTCACCGTGTCTCTGTACACCCAAACATAGAGAGGCATCTCTTCGGCCACTTACGACAAGCGATCCGATGCCAGATGGTCCCCATTGCCGAAGTCGCGACCCGTGCTTCTAAATAAACACAACAATAATTTGGAATACAAACGAATAAACTATCGAGCCATCTGTGGACAAACAAATTCCACCTGTTGCGGGTTTAACAGAGTCCAGATTGGTTGAGAATGTGGCAGGCGCACCGACGGCGACGACAGGGAACATTTGGGAATATGGGCGGACATAGAACCATCAGGGAAGTTTATACAGAAAACCCTCTGCGGTTTATCAGTGCAGCTCTCTGTACAAAAGCAGCTAATTAAATCTTCACCGAGGTCAAGCAGTGCTGCTTGTGGTTTGGTTTGGTTTGGTTTGTTTGTTGTTTGATGCCGCACTCAGCAATGTTCCAGCTATATGACGGCGGTCTGTAAATAATGGAGTCTGGACTAGACAATCCAGTGATTGACAACATGAGCATCGATCCATGCAATCGGTATCGATGACATGCACCAACCAAGTCAGCGAGCCTGACCACCCGTTTCCTTTTAGTTGCCGCTTATGACAAGCATATTCGCTTTTTACGGCAAGCATCGATTGCTGAAGACTTACTGGTTGTGGCATACACATCGTTTGCAACATAGTACTTGTGATAATATGTAATGGCATTTGTCTTTGCACTTTTCATTTTACCGAAGATATGCATCTATAACAACGATTGGTATAATAATCCGATTAAATTGATAATGCATAATGTGCCTTGGAGTCTACAACACGAACATTAGAATATAGATTTTCAAGTTCAACCCCCTTCTCTGTTTGTTAATGTGTCATAATGATTCCAAATATGCGAAATAACTTTTTCTAGGGTACGAACTGTGTGCATGCTTTGATTTTCACCTCTCTTGGAGAAGCGTTATCACCATTGTTTTATCTGCTAATAATCAATATAGGAATCTGTATCTTTGCAAAACATGATGTCTCACTAAACACGTCTCTCAAGTAGTCGAAATGTTTCCAAGCTATGGAAGTTAATTTGGGGTCGACAGATGTATTTCTGGTATTGCATAATTTAAAAAACAACAAGAATATTTAAAAAAGTTATTGGAGTGAAATTTTCGGTGGTTTTGAAGCTGTTGTTAAATTCTAGAATTCTTCTAAGGTTCTGATTTTCTTTAAGGAAACGTTATTTTTGTTAAATGAAAGCTCTCTGCTGTCTGCGAAAAAACATCTCAGCGCTGAACACTTCGCATTCATGAACCGTTTCAACTCGACTAAAACGAGTTTATATGATAAACGTTTGTTAACATAAGACGGATATATTCTCAGTAAAAGAAAGAACTAAAAAAACGGGCGTTGTCAATTTAGGCAACCCTACTTAAGTTAATTCCCATCATTAAACTAGAAGCGAGTTCGAAATACCATAAAACCAAACAATCTTGCCAAACTGTTTACGTTTCATTTAAAATGGTGTTTTTAGGTAGACAAGGTTATAAGAAATGAATTACCAGACTGGCATAACTCTCAGGGTTTCAAGTCCTTTCGTATTTGTTCCACTTTTGTAAATCTTTTTGCTCCAGTTGCCTTGAGAGAAACTACTAAAGACAGCATCAAAATGGCATTAGTGTGTATTTGTCACTACCCAGGGATCTCTATCAGTGTTACCAATTACATTTATTCAAGTGTAATGACTTCACGGATCGGCCAACGAACAGTTTCAATGATTACGAAAGGATGGCTTGTACGTGGAGGTAGTTCCACTTTGTTATAAGTTAATTGACACACGGCTCATAAACGACACGACTCCATTAAGGTGATAATATGAACCAATTCAACTCGCTGCAAACACACGCAAATGCGAAACAAATTAGCATCACAAGTCTTATTGCACTGCAAGTACATCTTCATTCTTACACCTTGAAAGACATTTATGTTGTAGACTGTGAAATGCCTGGATTTTCTGCTAAAAGATAACACAGCAGTATTTTGTCTCCCAGAGCACGCTTCACATATAACAATAACCCCTATTCTAATATCATAGTCGAGAGGGTTCCTTCAATACTCGTTTGTTCCATTTTAGAATGTTTTATTTAACCTCATACATTTCAGAGACTGTAGTTTGTAACATCATACGCAATATCCTCATAGGGAGACCGGGTTAAATGTGGTCCACAGCAACATCTGCTTGCTGGTCATAAAATGGATCGGGTTGTCAGACTGGTTGAAGGTGGGTCATCTACTCTGTCGATCGATGCTCATGATGTCAATCACAGGATTGTCTGTTCCAGATTATTTACAGACCGCAGTCTTATAGCTGGAATGTTGTTGAGGGTTGTTGAGGGTTGCGTTAAACAAACAAACAAACAAACATTTTGAGGACAGATGGTCATCTAACTTTTATTTGGAATATCGTAGTGATGACGGGATCAAATCATTCACCACGCTACAACAAGATTCGGGATTTCTTGTAGACTAACATTAGTCTCCCAAAATAAAACGATTATAATATTTGTTTTGTCAAACTATTTTAATACATTATAGACATGAGCACAGAGAATCTAGAAGAAATCCAAAGAATTGTAGGGATGCATTGGCGTTTTCAGGATCTGTGCAAGAGACTGTGATTCCGCGTGGACGATATGATAGGCGCAGTCCTAGCACTGCTAACTTTATTCACGTCTCAATGCCTTGTAGACGTTTACATGTTTTGCCCACTGACGTGAGAACGCTACACGTACGCCTAACGACGTCGGCCTGACCGTGTTATTCCGCACCGTGCAACCTTTTAAGTGCGTTCACCTGCCATAATTAAAGCTACATATATACACAGGCAGCAATCAAGTGGCGGGTATCGTGACAGGTGATAAGAACAGCCTTGACTGCAGTTTTAAACACATCAAATAATCTATTTGTGCAACAGTTCAACAGCAGGCCAGCTCGCCGTCCTATTTCCAGAGCACGGGTGTTACCCTTCGCCGGTATGTTAGGCAGGACAGATAACGGCATAGATGGGGCTGTTGTGAAATGACCCACTTGCTAATTTATCAGGAGCTTAAGTTTAATTCGACGACGCCTCATGTCATCATTGCTTGGTGTGTATTTTCATGGCCGGTCAACACAGACACGCATTTTTAGAGCGTGCTCGGGAATGTGTGGTTAGGGTCCACGCGCGTGGGTTAGTGGGTACGAAAGTATACAATCGCCCTCTGTTGCTTCATGGTGTCTATAAGTGCTCCAGCCTTGGGTGCTTCACGAATGTATACAATCTCGTGGGTCCAAGTATGGGATTCTGTACGTGCGTCTTTTGTGTTTTAGCGTGAATTAAATCTCGGCCTTCTGTGGTTCTCAACTCAAATAAACTGGTTATATCCCATGAATGGGAATCCCAAATGTACCCCCATCAATTCGATAATGAAAATGAATGCCTACCTGTGTCTTCCATGTTCCCAATGAGGTTCAGTTTACACCTGCGTCCTCTGTTCCTTATGAAGTTGAATGTAAACCTGCTTCGTCTGTTCTTAATTACCTTGAATGTATACCCGTGTCTCTGTTCCAAATGAGGTCGAATAAATACCTGCGTCCTCTGGTCCCAACGAAATTTAATATACACCTGCGTCCTCTCTTCCTAAGTTAGGTTAAATTCATACCTGCGTATACCTGTCTTTACGTAGAATATATGACAGATTATTTCGATAAAAGGACGTTTACCCTTACACTAACATTCTGCCCTTAAGTCCACTAGAAAGGTATTCGTGTGGCCTGACTATAAAATTTTATGAGGTGCTTTATGATTGCTTAACTTGTAAGCAAGTGTTTAGATGATATACAACCGGTGATCTGGTGATGGATGTGGTCGTTAATTTGCCGGTAATTATGAGTTACCTCCCTTGTTTCAAGACAGGACTCGCAGAACGCTTGTTTTGAAACTGAACATGTAATCCCTTGTGGGGAGGACATAGGACATCTGAAATCGAATTTGTACCCCATTGAAGAAACTTCGTCACATGTTGTATAATGCAAACATCCAGTATATGCTGCTGCACGAGCAAATCGGGGCTGGCTTCCTGGTGGGAAATATGTCAGTGTGGTTTATTTAGCTATTACATTAAAGTATAATATGGGCGTGTTCGAAAACAGTTTAATGTTTTCGTTCTTGGGTCATTAATCCATGTTTTGAAGGTCGCCAGGGGTCACGCGTTAAGTCAGTTGGCGTGCCTGGATACGGTTTCCTTGTTTGTTGTTCTCGTCCAAGGCGTGTATGTTGTTTATTTCTGTCAGTCAAGACATGAACATCAATGACACGGGTCAAATGTCAGGCTACTCGTTGACGAGACGTACTTTTGCAGACTGTTGGCGGAGAATCACGCCCAAGTCTAATGGCGGCTCCTGCAGCCAGCCCAGTATGTTTGTGGGGAAAGAACATTACACACCCTAATGGCTTTAGCAAAATAGTCAACAGTGCATCAATGTTCATATTCCACGTCCGTGTTATGTTTTGTCCAGAAAACGACGTGTCAACGTGAGGGTGAGGTCAAAGCAGCATTCACATCGCCATACGGTGGAATTCCGAAAGGCGGGCTCATTAATTACAACACCACATTTCCGAAATACAATGCAGTTTCGTGAAATGTAAACCTGACATGTTTAGTTTACATTTGTGTTTAAATCCTTTGGAGATGTTTTCTAAGATATACATGATAAGCACATTAAACATGTTCCATAGATAGTTCAGGAGACAATACACCGAGTACCCTTTACTTTTTTGTGTTGGCGTTTCAGAGAAACATATACCCCAAAATGTCTTTTTACCTTTTTCATATTATCCCCATGACCTGGATTCGGTCCATCCGTACATCCACCGTGTCAGCTGTCGGACATCTAAACGCATGGACGTTGTATCTTATCAGAAAGTTTACACAACTTCGCACACGTAGTTTGTATTCAGCTGCTTATGATCCGAGAGAACCATCAAGCGAATAACTTATTTGCAACCACTGCATCAGCATAACGCATGTCCTTCAAGGCTACAAGGTATTGTTCAAAACCTCGATGTCAGAGAATAATCAGTCTCTAATATATCCCGCAACGGACACCCTAGGGCGTCAAAGATAGCACTGTGGGGAGAATTATATGAATGGATAAGAAAAGCCCATGAAAAGTTGAGAATGTCCTGTTCTACCGGTCGCACCCGCCACTCACAAATGTTCAGTTGAATAATGACAGTGAGAAACTATACGTAAAGGTCATAGTATGGGATAGCATCGGAAACATGTTGGAAAGATTTTGAGGCTTTTCTAGACCGAACATTATAACGTACAGTACTAGTGTATTTCCAGAGAACCCCCCCCCCCCCCCTTCCACCCAAACCCCAAACCCCCACCCCAACACACACATACACAAACACACACAGAGGCATACGTACACACACACGCACGCACACACAGGGGCATACGCCCACCCACATACACACCCTAACACACACAAAGGCATACGCACATACACACAGAGGCATACGTACACACACATATACACCCTAACACACACAAAGGCATACGCACATACACACAGAGGCATACGTACACACACAGAGGCATACGTACACACACACACGCACACAGAGGCATACGCACACACACATACACACACACAGAGGCAGCGCACACACACATTCACACACAGGCATACGCACACACACATACACACACACACAGAGGCAGCGCACACGCCACATTCACACACAGAGGCATACGCTCACACACATACACACAGAGAGGCATACGCACACACACATACACACATAGAGGCATACGCTCACACACATACACACACACAGAGGCAGCGCACACACACATACACACACAGAGGCATACGCAAACACACAGAGGCAGCGCACACACACACACATACACACAGAGGCATACACACACACATAAACACACACAGAGGCAGCGCACACACACACACACACACACAGAGGCATACGCACATACACATACACACACAGAGGCATACGCACACACACATACACACACACAGAGGCATACGCACACACATGCACACACACAGAGGCAGCGCACACACATACACACACAGAGGCATACGCACACACACATACACACACACAGAGGCATACGCACACACACATACACACACACAGAGGCAGCGCACACATATACTTGGACACATACACATAGTGCATAGTAATAGATTGGCTATTGATTTGTCTGTTATTTGTTTTGATTATGCTAAATCGCTTCGTGAGAGGTCGTTACCTGACACATCCATCGCAGAACATTTACACGAAAAGATGAGATCATGTTATAACAATACATAACGCTGTTGTCTTGTCCCGATACACAGATCAAAGTATTCAAGACGAACAAACAATTTCAACCTCGGCAAAGTTCCTCTAAGTACAAGATCATACAACACATATACAATGTATAGTCATCCGCCCGGTACCCCACGTGAAGACTTCCAAGTTTTAGCCCATCAAATTGTTTTGTAGCGAAGACACCGCCAACGCAGGGGACATCAATTACCCATCCGACCCTTAACAAACAAATATTATTACCTCTGTTCAGAGGAATATTAGCTTGACGTAAGTATATAGTTCTTATATATCCTAACCCCCTACCCCCACGGAGGCGGGATTGTTCAGAAATCAATTGCGATGCTAGTCACGAAGGCCTGAAACCTCATTTTGCGTTTGTAATACTCGTGGCATGAGGCTGTGGACCCCTAACTCAAGGCAGGGCAGCTGGGATCAGCGTAGTGTATGTGATCTCTACCCCCTAAGTCTGTCGCATAGGGAGGGGGAATGCGGTGAGAGTCTTGAAGCAGTAGAGTATGCAGAGATCCGAACTGATTCAGATAAATGACAATACAATATGTTTATTCACATGAACATTCTGCATATAAATATAAAAATATATATCATGCTTCTGATTTTTCTATTATTATTAATAATTTTAAGTTTCGAGACATCTTCTATCTCGTGACATAACTACTGTCAGGTTTTCGACATAATGAAATACAGTAAACTACGGTTATAACGAACTCAAAGGGACCACTGGTCCACTTATTTTAGGTCGTAATAACCGTAGTTCGTTGTAAGCATATATACAGCAGATATACATCAAATGTCCGGGACTAAAAAATAAGTTCGTTATATCCGTCAGTTCGTTATAAGCGTGTTCGTTCTAAACGTAGTTTACTGTATACAGAAGCTGGCAATACTATTTAGCAATGTATTCCTATAAGTTTTTTAAGTTCTTATATGATCTTTGAAGTTAGTTTTTGTGTGACAACCCCGTGTTGTTGTGCCACGCCAAATTCCAAATATAAACTGAATGTAACCATACTTATTTGAATGATTTGCCATTTTAAGTGCTTGTTTTTAAGGAGAACTATTGCTTCCTTGACGTGAAAATCACATGCATATTGATGTGCTTTACTTATCTGATAAACTGTGTATTGGTGATCGCATTGGGGGAAATATGGGGTTAAACGTCGCGTTCAAGATCATTGCACTTATGTAGCGACGTGCATGCTCGTGTGTGTGTGTGTGTGGCTGTTCATACTAGTTTGAACCTATGTCGGTTTATAGTGCTAACACGCTCAGATACCATGCCGCCGTTTATCATGGATACCTTACTCAGACACAGTGTACTGACTCCGAGCCGACCAGTCCTTATTTTTTATCATTAATGCCGAGCGCCAGGCAGGGTAACATGTATCAATTTTTAACGTCTTTTGGAATGACGGCTAGGATCGAACCACCGACCTTCGGCTCTCCGGGCAGACGCTCTATCCACTATAGACTACAGAGGCGGTTGATCGTATTCAGGTCTTTAAACATGTAGCCGAGAACAATTGCCGTTTCATAGTAATTACATAACAAGGGCAGATAGTTCACGATCAAGTCTTTCTACTTTCACAACGCGCCCTTTAAATCTGTCTGTACGCTTTAATTCACCCATATGGTTTAAATTCCATTGTTGCCAGGTAGGGAAATAAGCAAATTTAAACTCCTAGGACAGTTAGCGCTGACAGGGTTAATCCGTTCTTTCAAGGGTACACAGACATGTCAACGAGTGCTTTTACCCCTCAAGACTTGTACCCACCCCAGTTGAAATCCCCCAAAGGCGTCCAGCGCTGACCACCCCCTGGTCGTGCTATGAATGAAGCCTTCTAAACGTCCTATTGTGTCCGTGAACATCTGTCTCCCAATTACAGGTTTCGACGGTGTTCGGTACCATGGGGTCTTTAAGATCAGTACAATAACCACAAGCCAGAGGAATGTCCCGTCCGAGAGAGGAAACCGCAAATACACATTGCGCGTAATTGACCGTCAATGGTCAAACCACAGAATTATAATGATGACCAATTACGCTGGCTGTGTTAGCCTTGTATAAGTTGGCTGAGTACACTCTGACGGTTATGGTTTACGATAGGTTTATAGTGTGAGAGAACTATATAGCGTTGTTCCGACAGCTCTATTTACTGCATAGTGCGAGCTCGACGGCGCACAAACTAAACAGTTTCTGCTTTTATAACTCAAATGTATTATTGCCTCTGTTTTGTTGTTCAAAGAACAACTGGTGTCAGGAACTGCTTTCATGTGTGAATATGAGAAGGATTAAGTAGGCTTTGCTACATTAGTACAGCAAGCAGGGTCGGGCAGAACAATTCACAACCGGGTATATGGTGGTACTGACCTCACTAAAAATCCCAATTACTGTTAGGCTTTGTGGTGCATGGAAGTCTATCATCTGTACTGGTAGGTTGGTTGGTTGGTTGGTTTGTTGTTTAACGCCGCACTCAGCAATAATCCAGCTATATGACGGCGGTCTGTAAATAATCGAGTCTGGACCAGACAATCCAGTGACTGATATCATGAGCATCGATCCACGCGATTGGGATCGATGACATGCATCAACCAAGTCAGCGAGCCTGACCACCCGATCCCGTTAGTCGCCTTTTACGACAAGCATAGTCACCTTTTACGGCAAGCATGGGTTGCTGAAGACCTATTCTAACCCGGAATCTTCACGGGTCTGTACTGGTAGGAGACAACATACTGTTTTATCAATACTAACCAAGTCATGACGTTAGGCAACAAACAAGTACATACATGTTGAGTGGCGGGAGCTGCTGACGGAGGGCATGCTTACCTTGTGTCATTATTGATTTTCAGGGATCCATTCATATAATTTTAACTACTATTTTGCCTTTTTACGCCGATCGAATGTTTCGTATACTGGTAATTTCTGGTGTTGACGTTTTGTATTCAAGCTTACGAGGTGTTGGATTCTCGGGTTTAGTAGTATTGTAATCCGGAGCGAAGTGAAAAAGTCGTCGTTCTTATATATGTGTTAGGTTTGTGTAAGAATACGGCGACAGGAACCCTGGTTGAAAACGGTTGATAATTTCAAAATTATGGCATGTGCGATATTATGCAGAACGTTCAGATTGTGAGTGAGTGAATGGGTGTGTATAGTTTTACGCCGTTTCAGCAATATTCCAGCAACATAACGGTAGGGGACATCAGGAATGCGCGTCACCAATAGTACCCATCCAGAAGGTTCAGTGCTCCGCTGAAGATGTTAATATACATCCAGGACCATTAAGACACCATGAAGTCAGGATTCGTCTAGAAAATATGGCGTTTTTCGAATTGACTATATTTAATCTCTTGATACAATCGTTGTTTGTTGAAAAGCAAATGTCACGCGCACGTGGTGAATTACGTCCGTCGGCACGAGCCTCTCTCCCACTCCTTGTTTTCACAAGGTAACATAATCCAAGTCGTTTTTACTCTACTTAGCATAGGTCATCTAATGTCCGAATCTACCGTCCATCTTCTCAGCTGCTATGATCTATCTGACCATTAAGTGTAATTACCTGGCACGAGTGGGAGGCGCGTGGGGGTAAACCTTTTGCCCAAACGTCATATAATTGCACATTTTACAGAGAACTTCTTTGTGCGTTAAATCCAAATGAATCCTGTGTCCTACTATGGCTGCCCACGCCAGGAACCGTGTAACAGCGACGAGAGGTGTGAAATGTCATGTCCATCAGGGCGCGCGTAACCGACCTTTCAGTTCTTTCACGACATTTTCCTATCTCTCAGCAGTGAGTGGCTTTCAGCATCACTCCAGCAATATCACGGCGGGGGACACCAGACATGGGCTTCAGACATTGCAACCATTTGGGGAATCGAACTCAGGTCTTCGGCGTGACGAGCGAACCCTTTATTCACTAAGCACCCACTGCCCCTCTATTAGATAGCGTTGAAAACATAGGAACACTCTCGTTTGAATCAGTCATGGTTTGAAAGGTACATACGTTTAGCTAAAGTTAAATGTACGAGGCGTGTAATCTGTATCATTCAGAAACCTTTGGTGTTTGAACGTTACATATTTACAGGTACATTTCTACCTTTAGAATAAATAACAGAGCCAGGACGAAGCACATTAGCATCTGAGTTAATACGACACACTGTCTGCCATAATGGTGCGTGTGTGTTGTTTAACGCGGCACTCAGCAATATTTCAGCAATTGGTCTGTAAATAATCGAGTCTGGACCAGACAATCCGGTGATTGACATCATGAGCATCATTCCAAGCAGTTGGAATATGATGACACGCATCAACCAAGACAGTGAACCTGGCCACCCGACCTCGTTACGACAAGCGTAGTCGCCATTTATAGCAAGAATGGGTTGCTGAAAACCTATTCTAACCCGGATCTTCACGGGTCCTCCGTAATGGTGAAATGTATGGAAGCTGTATGAAGCTGCACGGTGAGCGTACTCAAGTACTGGGTGTGAGTTATACTTCATGTTAAAACTCTACTGTTGGAGTCGGAGGACGCTGTACCGCCAACTGAAGACTTTCTACAATTCTAGGCGGACGAAGTGAACTAGGTTCGTCAGTAACACTACAAACTACAGGGCGGATATAGCCTTGATCAGGGATATATTCAACTTGTTGTTAGTATTGACCTCAAGGATAGTCATGGAGAATAATGAGATAATTCATGGCATTCCAGAGCGTTGTACATTGCAAGTTACAATAATCAGCTAATAAAAGTTGTTTGATTAAAGCTTCATTTAAAATCCCCATCCGACGATCATTTAGGTAAATTGTTGACAATTCCGCACCTGTGCTCGTTACACAAATATCATATGTGTAGCATATGCATTCATTTTCAGCTCAAACGGTCGTTGTGAAATGTCAATTAAGACATGACAGAACGTTTTATATTACTTTCATATTAAACGAAATAGATAATTAGGCACAGTGTCATTTAAACACCACAAGAACGGGGATGGTACTGAGGTAGAGACATTTAAAAATTCAATGCATTGCTTGATCGTGCATGTATGACGTCAATGTATGATTAAGGGAGGATTTTCGAAAACGAGAATTACATGTAATTTTCATAGGTGTAATTATTTTGACAGCGGGGCTCCATTTTTATCCCTTCTAGTTGTTAGTTTCCTATACATAAACACGATGCGACGTGTTGTAATCATTAGCGATTTGTCCGAGACCGACGTCCGAACATCAGAGAATGTTTTAGGGGGTGAGAGCTGATTAAAGTGAATCATCTGTGAAAGGTGTGTGGGTTACATTTCAAAACTGTCACTTATATAAACATTTACGCATACCAACTCGCTAATCATATATGTAAGTTGCAAATTCTTCACAAAATGTTGATTGGTAATTAAATGTGAAATTAAAAGACTGGTTCTACATCAAAGTCCCAGGAAATGGCTAATTGCACTTTGAGAGAGTGTGTATAATAGTGTTTATATTGAATGTTTGATGACGTCAGTACGTAATAGCTTGAAAGCAATTAATATCCATTTCTATATGAATTGTTATTTTTTAAGGCTGTTATTATTTAGGGCAGGACCCCTGTGGTTTATAAAGGGGCATGTGTAGAGCGAACCGGATTACAGAGGGACATGCAGGGCGGACCGGATTCTAGAGGGGCATGTGTAGAGAGTCGGAATATAGAGGGGCATGTGTAGAGAGCCGGAATATAGTGGGACGTCTGTGGAGAGCCGGAATATAGGGAAGCATGTGTAGAGAGCCGGAATATAGAGTAGCATGTGTAGAGAGCCGGAATATAGAGGGACATGTGTAGAGAGCCGGAATATAGAGGGGCATATGTAGACAGTCGGAATATAATGGGGCATGTGTAGAGATACGGATTATAGAGGGACATCTGTAGAGAGCCGGAATATAGAGAGGCATGTGTAGAGAGCCGGAATATAGAGAGACATGTGTAGGGATCAGGAATACAGAAGGGCATGTGTAGAGAGCCGGAATATAGTGGGACATGTGTAGAGAGTCGGAATATAGTGGGGCGTCTGCAGAGAGCCGGAATATAGAGGAGCATGTGTAGAGAGCCGGAATATAGAGGAGCATGTGTAGAGAACCGGAATATAGAGAAGCATGTGTAGAGAGCCGGAATATAGAGAAGCATGTGTAGAGAGCCAGAATATAGAGGGGCATCTGTAGACAGTCGGAATATAGTGGGGCGTCTGCAGAGAGCCGGAATATAGAGGAGCATGTGTAGAGAGCCGGAATATAGAGGAGCATGTGTAGAGAGCCGGAATATAGAGGAGCATGTGTAGAGAACCGGAATATAGAGAAGCATGTGTAGAGAGCCGGAATATAGAGAAGCATGTGTAGAGAGCCAGAATATAGAGGGGCATCTGTAGACAGTCGGAATATAGAGGGGCATGTGTAGAGAGCCGGAATATAGAGGGGCATGTGTAGAGAGCCGGAATAAAGTGGGGCATGTGTAGAGAGCCGGAATATAGAGAAGCATGTGTAGAGAGCCGGAATATAGAGAAGCATGTGTAGAGAGTCGGAATATAGTGGGACGTCTGTAGAGAGCCGGAATATAGTGCGACATGTGTAGAGAGCCGGAATATAGAGGGGCATATGTAGACAGCCGGAATATAATGGGGCATGTGTAGAGATACGGATTATAGAGGGACATCTGTAGAGAGCCGGAATATAGAGAGGCATGTGTAGAGAGCCGGAATATAGAGGGACATCTGTAGAGAGCCGGAATACAGAGGGACATGTGTAGAGAGCCGGAATATAGAGAGGCATGTGTAGAGAGCCGGAATATAGAGGGGCATGTGTAGAGATACGGAATATGGGACATGTGTAGAGAGCCGGAATACAGAGGGACATGTGTAGAGATCCGGAATATAGAGGGACATCTGTAGAGAGCCGGAATATAGTGGGACATGTGTAGAGAGCCGGAATACAGAGGGACATGTGTAGAGAGCCGGAATATAGAGGGGCATGTGTAGAGAGCCGGAATATAGTGGGACATCTGTAGAGAGCCGGAATATAGGGAAGCATGTGTAGAGAGTCGGAATATAGAGGGGCATGTGTAGAGATACGGAATACAGAGGGACATCTGTAGAGAGCCGGAATATAGAGAAGCATGTGTAGAGAGCCAGAATATAGAGGGGCATCTGTAGACAGTCGGAATATAGAGGGACATCTGTAGAGAGCGGGAATATAGAGGGACGTGTAGAGAGCCGGAATACAGAGGGACATGTGTAGAGAGCCGGAATATAGAGGGGCATGTGTAGAGAGCCGGAATTTAATGGGGCATGTGTAGAGAGTCGGAATATAGAGAAGCATGTGTAGAGAGCCGGAATATAGTGGGACATCTGTAGAGAGCCGGAATATAGAGGGACATGTGTAGAGAGCCGGAATATAGAGAGACATGTGTAGAGAGCCGGAATATAGAGGGACGTGTAGAGAGCCGGAATACAGAGGGGCATGTGTAGAGAGTCGGAATATAGAGGGGCATGTGTAGAGAGCCGGAATATAGTGGGACGTCTGTGGAGAGCCGGAATATAGGGAAGCATGTGTAGAGAGCCGGAATATAGAGTAGCATGTGTAGAGAGCCGGAATATAGAGGGACATGTGTAGAGAGCCGGAATATAGAGGGGCATATGTAGACAGTCGGAATATAATGGGGCATGTGTAGAGATACGGATTATAGAGGGACATCTGTAGAGAGCCGGAATATAGAGAGGCATGTGTAGAGAGCCGGAATATAGAGAGACATGTGTAGGGATCAGGAATACAGAAGGGCATGTGTAGAGAGCCGGAATATAGTGGGACATGTGTAGAGAGTCGGAATATAGTGGGGCGTCTGCAGAGAGCCGGAATATAGAGGAGCATGTGTAGAGAGCCGGAATATAGAGGAGCATGTGTAGAGAACCGGAATATAGAGAAGCATGTGTAGAGAGCCGGAATATAGAGAAGCATGTGTAGAGAGCCAGAATATAGAGGGGCATCTGTAGACAGTCGGAATATAGTGGGGCGTCTGCAGAGAGCCGGAATATAGAGGAGCATGTGTAGAGAGCCGGAATATAGAGGAGCATGTGTAGAGAGCCGGAATATAGAGGAGCATGTGTAGAGAACCGGAATATAGAGAAGCATGTGTAGAGAGCCGGAATATAGAGAAGCATGTGTAGAGAGCCAGAATATAGAGGGGCATCTGTAGACAGTCGGAATATAGAGGGGCATGTGTAGAGAGCCGGAATATAGAGGGGCATGTGTAGAGAGCCGGAATATAGAGAAGCATGTGTAGAGAGCCGGAATATAGAGAAGCATGTGTAGAGAGTCGGAATATAGTGGGACGTCTGTAGAGAGCCGGAATATAGTGCGACATGTGTAGAGAGCCGGAATATAGAGGGGCATATGTAGACAGCCGGAATATAATGGGGCATGTGTAGAGATACGGATTATAGAGGGACATCTGTAGAGAGCCGGAATATAGAGAGGCATGTGTAGAGAGCCGGAATATAGAGGGACATCTGTAGAGAGCCGGAATACAGAGGGACATGTGTAGAGAGCCGGAATATAGAGAGGCATGTGTAGAGAGCCGGAATATAGAGGGGCATGTGTAGAGATACGGAATATGGGACATGTGTAGAGAGCCGGAATACAGAGGGACATGTGTAGAGATCCGGAATATAGAGGGACATCTGTAGAGAGCCGGAATATAGTGGGACATGTGTAGAGAGCCGGAATACAGAGGGACATGTGTAGAGAGCCGGAATATAGAGGGGCATGTGTAGAGAGCCGGAATATAGTGGGACATCTGTAGAGAGCCGGAATATAGGGAAGCATGTGTAGAGAGTCGGAATATAGAGGGGCATGTGTAGAGATACGGAATACAGAGGGACATCTGTAGAGAGCCGGAATATAGAGAAGCATGTGTAGAGAGCCAGAATATAGAGGGGCATCTGTAGACAGTCGGAATATAGAGGGACATCTGTAGAGAGCGGGAATATAGAGGGACGTGTAGAGAGCCGGAATACAGAGGGACATGTGTAGAGAGCCGGAATATAGAGGGGCATGTGTAGAGAGCCGGAATTTAATGGGGCATGTGTAGAGAGTCGGAATATAGAGAAGCATGTGTAGAGAGCCGGAATATAGTGGGACATCTGTAGAGAGCCGGAATATAGAGGGACATGTGTAGAGAGCCGGAATATAGAGAGACATGTGTAGAGAGCCGGAATATAGAGAGGCATGTGTAGAGAGACGGAATATAGAGGGACGTGTAGAGAGCCGAATTCTAGTGGCACATCTGTAGAGAGCCGGAATATAGAGGGGCATGTGTAGAGAGACGGAATATAGTGGGACATCTGTAGAGAGCCGGAATATAGAGGGACATCTGTAGAGAGCCGGAATATAGAGGGGCATGTGTAGAGAGCCGGATTATAGAGAGGCATGTGTAGAGAGACGGAATATAGAGGGACATCTGTAGAGAGCCGGATTATAGTGGGGCATGTGTAGAGAGACGGAATGTAGAGGGACGTGTAGAGAGCCGAATTATAGTGGCACATCTGTAGAGAGCCGGAATATAGAGGGGCATGTGTAGAGAGACGGAATATAGTGGGACATCTGTAGAGAGAAGGAATATAGAGAGGCATGTGTAGAGAGCCGGAAAATAGTGGCACATCTGTAGAGAGCCGGAAAATAGTGGGGCATGTGAGAGAGCCGGAATATAGAGGGGCATGTGTAGAGAGCCGGAATATAGAGAAGCATGTGTAGAGAGTCGGAATATAGTGGGGCGTCTGCAGAGAGCCGGAATATAGAGGAGCATGTGTAGAGATACGGAAATTAGTGGCACATCTGTAGAGAGCCGGAATATAGAGGGGCATGTGAGAGAGCCGGAATATAGAGGGGCATGTGTAGAGAGCCGGATTATGGAGTGGCATGTGTAAAAATACGGATTATAGAGGGGCATGTTTAGAGAGCCGGATTCTTGAGGGGCATGTGTAGAGATGCGGATTAAGAGGACCATATGTCGAGAGACAGATTAGAGCGGGGTATGTGTAGAGAGCAGGGTTATAGAGGGGCATGCAAAGAGAGCCAGAATACGGAGGGTATAGTTAGAGGTCCTGACTATAGAGGGGCATGTGTAGAGAGCCGGATTATAGAGGGGCATGTGCAAAGATACAGATTATTAGAGGACACATAGAGAAAGACGTACAAACACACGCACGTACGTACAATCACACACGCACACACACACACGCACACACACACACACACACACACACACACACACACACACACACACACACACACACACACACACACACACTTTACATACGTGCCATTAACCCTCGTGACGTCAAGGCCATCCTCCATTTTAGCTGAAGCTTCATTCATCAGATAGAATGCACCCGCTGGCAAAACACGGCCTAAAAACAGCACCATTCATACAAGCTCATTCCAGCTCTGTTTGTTGATACGGTTCCGAGGCTGGCGTGCTATTAGGTAAGCAACTATGAAACGCTGGAACGTTTTCTTAATAGCGATAGCGTAGATGAGAGGTGGTGTTTGTTTGCGTCCCATTAGGTCCCCGTCTCTGCAGTGTAGGGCGTATGTGTGCATGAGGGGTCTGCCCCAAAGCTCTCGCCCCAACCCCTGGGGAAATAAACTTCTTTGAAATAACAAAGTAAATACTTCTCGCCATCACACAGAAGCAATTGTAGCTAGCAGAATCAGAACAGACGTAGCTGTTTCCTATCGCGTAAGACCTGTCACGAATGAATAGGGACAGAGTTTTGAGTTTTGTCTAACTGTTTGCACTGCTCGTTAGAATTAACAGACTAGCAGATTTGTTTATTTTTTCCTGGTTGAAATATGACAAGATAAATGTGAATAAGCTGTTTAGTTGTCTCTTTGTTTACGCATGCAGAGCGGAGCTTTTGAATTCACACATCAGATAAGTTGTCAACCCTTTCAATTCGAAACCTTAGATATATAAAGACGTAGTAAATATTAACGTGTGAAAATAATTTGACATTCAAATTACAACATAGAGTTGTGTATATATGTATGCGCTTCTTTTTGAAATTCTTTTTTATTATATCTAAATGAATGCGAGTCTGTGTTTAACATGTGTGTGGAACTTGGTCTGTTGTACTGAAACGTCGTATAAAACCCTGGGATACACGATTGTTCGACATAAAAAGGGTGAAAGTCGATTAGTTTAGTTCGTGAATTATTTTGAATATCGAAATATAGTAAAGCAAACTCGACATGACGACGGGCAGCGGGTGGCCGTGCTTTTGGACTTGTAGCTGATAGCGTGTCATTAATCGCCTGACATGACGCGGATCGTTGGGTTCTGTCAGTGGTTTGCCTGTTGAAGACTCGATATACGGACTAAAAAAGGAACTATTTCACGGGCATCGGCGCGTCACCTAAATCCTGCCCGACAGTAATTTTATTGCCAATTAAGAAATATATCTTTCAAATTTCCCGGCAGACTTTTTTGTTCATGCTGGCCAACTGAAATTGTATAAAAGAGCCGGAATCAATGTGCATGCAGTTGAGTTAGTTATATAAAAAAAATGTTTTCAATTAAAAAAAGTGTTTTTAGAAAAATGTGCCCGAGAAACATTAATTTTTATTGAGCCTAATATAAGTCTGAGTATTGAGAAATGAGGCGGTAAACATAATATACTAACTCACGTTTTCAATTCACCGATTTAAACTCGACATCGTCGTCAAGCTACGTGTAACTGCTGTAACTGATGCAAATTTAGATATCATAAAACAAACAACACCATCATGTCCTGACTGACCTTATGTTTAATACAGTTGCCCCTTTGTCTACCTCCTGAAGCCACTCACTTACCCTAGGTCCTAGGTGTCAGCGTCAGCTAGGTCTCAACTCGCAGCACACGGCGTAAGCTCACCTTGCCCGCAGTGAACTGTAGGTGTACTCGCGGAAGGGTCGACAACGTTTACGTGCGAGAATCAAGATAGTTGTACTGCATAATAACGCCCCGCCCGTCGCTACACAAGTCTTCCTTGGACCAAATGCCTTCTTACCGTTCCCCTGTTCTCCCCTCTTTACATATGCTCTTAATTGTTGTTTATTTACGATGGATGGACAATAAAGCACATTCGTATCTGCCTGTATCCCTCCCAAGTATTTGCATGAGCCTATTGCTAGAAACACCTACCTACGTTCCGATGAGATTGCTTGTTATCAATGCCGTAGATGTTTCAGTTCGTTTTTAACTTAAGTGCATTGACCTTTAGTCACACCGTTGTGTGTATGTTGCCAGTAGGAGTATGCTTATGGGAATTATAATGACAAGATGTCTCCCTTTTTAGCAACTCCTTAACAGACAGTGCTTGCACATAGCTATGCGGTGAAATGGGTTATTGTACCATCCATGAGTGGAAATTCCTTGGGAGAGTGACAACTCGGATGATGATCAGTGAACATGTATACACTTTGTAAGTAGTCTTTTTCTGTGGTTTGGATGAAAAGCATGGTGACTGAGTGAACTGGTAGACTTCCCGACTTGAGGATAGTCGCTAAATATTTAGATTGATGACAAGGAACTATTGATGGCTGACAGAGGCATTCTGTTGTGTGGCATGAAACAGATTAGATGTGTTTGCTTGCTTTGACGGATGAACACGATCTTGCCCACTCGAAGAATTGTATAAGTGCGCGGCGTCAAAGTGGGAGATTGTTTCAGGTTCTTGGGGTGCTTGGGGAATAGGGAAGCTAGTGTTTGCCATGTGCCCGTGTCTTGCTTAATTCACGAAACATCAAGCTGCTTCGGTACTTACAAGCGTTTTGTGTTCACATGTAACAACACTCTCATGAACGATGAATGTTTCGTAATTTCGCCTGTGTAAGACAGCCATGTGTTGCCTGATGACCGAATATGATTGTTTAATGGTTTCAGTCCCATAGACTCCGCATTTGGAAAAAAACGACCCCAAATACCGCACCAGATTTGTGTGTTTGTTTTTTAGCGCCGCACTCAGCAATATTCCAGGTATAGGATGACGGTCTATCAATAATCGAGTCTGGACCAGACAATCCAGTGACTGACATCATGAGCATCGTTCTATGTAATTGGGAAACGATGACATGCATCAACCAAGTCAGCGAGCCTGCCCCCGATCCCGTAAGTCGCCCCACATAATTTACACAGATTATGGCACATGGTTAAATACAAATGAAAGTACAGAATCCATCACTTACGTCGTTTCACTTTATTGCTTGTCCGACATAACATATCACACTGGCCACACACCCTTACCAAATCCTACCCGAACTCAAGCCCTCACGTAGGCCCCGCCCACCCAAAACCCACCCATCCGCCACCCCTATTATGACAATCACTATTCAAAGCAGCATTCACTCACTCACTCCAACCTAACCCTCCATGTTCCACGTCTCCTTTCAGTGAGAGAGACTGAGTGTGGTTTTACGCCGCTTTTAGTAATATTCCAGGAATATCACGGCAGGGGACACCAGAAATAGGCTTCATACGTTGTACCGATGTGGACATCAAACCCGGGCCTTCAGCGTGACGCGTGAACGCTTTCACCACTAAGCTACCCCACCGTCCCCATAACTTACGCAACTACGAAAGGGCCTGTAGATAACATCGTGGGATGTCTACATGGATGTTTCCTGTAACTTATATACACGCGTATCTTGCCTAAATATACTCAGCACTTTCTTCACTTGCTTGAATAAAAGAGTGAATGCATTTCGGTCGTGGTCATTCGATATGTTGCACATAACCATCACGTGGTTTTATTTCCTCTAAGTTACTGTATGCCCTATCCAGGATAGATTCAAAAGTAAAAAGCTAATCGTAACTGTCAGAACCGACATGTTAAACGTTTGCTCCTCGGTTTAATCTGCCATGTTTCTTTGGTTTAAAGCCGTGCTCGGGCGCGTACATTTATACAAGGCTTAACAAGAAAGCCAATGTCAGAAAACGCGAACTTGTATCCCACAAGCATACACTCCAATGAAAGGTAGACGATGACAATCCCTTAAATATATCACTTAAGTTTTTCCTGCAGACTATGCACAATGTAGTGATTGAAGACCAAGATACAATGTAAATATAGGTGTCCGTTATCTCAAAGCATGTCTTTTACAAAACATGCACCAACGCTTAATGTTATGACCCTGTCAAGAACACTTAAATTATTCATTTTTCCGTTTCTGTATGGTGAATGTTATCAAAGAAAGCATTATTATAAGTGAACCTGTAGAATATTCATAACAAAACCTGTTTCATATCATAACACATACATAAAACTACCCAAAAAAGGAAAGGTTATTTTCTAGGATTTTCTAAGATCGACTTGACTGCTTGACAGGTACCCTGATGGTTGATTGTGTCGCCCTACACTGCCGGTTGCGATAAGACACGAACTGGGCAGCTGGTGTTCGTCGAGGGGGTACCAATCCTAGCCACCCCGACCCACTTTAAGCGTCATTTACGACTTGCAAATTACGCTTTTAATTGAGGTGAGGTGATATGTCGCGTTCAAGATTATTGCACTTATATAGCTTCAACTAAATCCGAGGATGGTCCTGGCGTCACAAGGGTTAATGGAATGTTTTAAAGCGCCCGAGTGAGTGCGTGCGCGCGCGCCTGTGTGTGCAGGATAGCAACAAAGTATTTTTTTAGGCCTTTTGGTATGACACGACCGGAGATGAGCCACGGACCTTCCGCTCTCCTCTCAGACGTTATAGCAAGTAACCACAAAGGAAGCAGTCGTTGCTTATTGGTGTTATCGAGGACTGTGTACGCAATATTTACACACACCCCTTTTTTTAATTTATCCCCAGTTCAAGTCACTGAAGTAACATCACCATTGTAGCAAGCACCAAAGACAAAACCCATACTGGTCCGTGGGCGTTAGAGTACTAATAGTGTTTATGATCCGTACTGTACATTTATCTTTACAAATAGTATACATAGCATTCCCTCGACCACGTGCAGTTAATCTGGCTAATTCCCACAACCGGCCATGTGGACAGAATTTATGATCAGCGGAACGCTACTGGACATGGCTTTGTATAATGTATATATAGTATTGTTTATGGGGGGGATTACGAGTTGGCATGATATCCCTCACCAGCTGACCCCGCTCAGGGTGTGAAGCCACCCCTGTCAGATTAACTACGGGGATTAATTAATGTGTCACGTGACTCCCACCTTGATGGAGAGGATGTTGAAGTACCATAGAAGCAGGGTTACCACGTGTAGAGAGTAAACCCAGGTGCGCGGAGAGCAGTAACACTATTTCTCTTGTTGATCACAGTGGTATGACTTATTTAAGGGTCTGCAAATATTGCGATTAATGTTTACATCAACTACTTAGCGACGCATCAACAAGTTTGTAGCTATACGCGGCTGTCACCACGATTTTAGTTATCTGCCTTGACGTCATATTTTAGGACACTTTATTTATATTTTTTTTAACAATCAAAATCCGTACAAAACTATCTCCTTGTGTACTGTAGGCCGAGGTATATGCATACACCTGTTAACGCATGATTGATGGGGTCCAACATCTACAGTAACGCGTAAGAACGTTGATACACGTCACCAGCCACTACGATGCACAACGACAAACTTGTGACAGTAGTAGCGCTACCAGTTTCATTCATTCGCCGTGTATCCCTGGGTTTCTTATTGGTTGCGAATTCCTGGTGGATACATCTTTCACTCTCATAACGGCATTCACAAGAACATAAACGACAATGAACTTTTGTTACATACCAGCTCTGTACACGAACCTACAAGGTGGTGTTATGTGGTTTTGCTACATAATCATATTGTGTATCTAAAGGAGAGAAAGCTACGTTTAATCATTAAAGGTTGTTTTTTTTTATCTTGTCCATGTGGCGTTTTGTATAAATCCGATAATGATGAAGTTAAGAGGTATTTGATATTCCTTTGCTGTTTCATATCTGCTAAGATTGCATACTCTGTGATCTTTCATTATTGAACTATGTACTCGTTGAATTGGAAGTATATGATTTGGCGTCAAAAGAAAGGATAGGTTGGCAATTTGTAATTTTCCTAAAAACAGCGATAACTAGTGGAAAGTGGGTATTGGGAATATGACTGCCCAGGAACAGGTACCAAAAAACACCTCACCCGAACGCGCCACCTTTGACGGCGCTCGTGCGGTGACAAAAAATTGGTGAAACAGGTTTCCCGCCTATGGCATAAACTGCACGTGCATGTTAGCTGTACAACCACACGTGATGAAAGCACTCAAAAGAAATGCCACGACTGTCACAGGAGCAGAGAGAGAGAGAGCTAGAGAGCCATCGGTATGGCCGAAATGAGGGCAACACAGGTCCAAATATCCAGAAGGTTTGGTTGTACACCATTGACAGCAGCCAGGCTGATTCAATGGCACAGGCAGACAGGGAGGACACGGGACAGGCCTAGAACCGGACGACCCCGAGTGACAACACCACTGGAAGACGGTCAGATACGGCTCATTCACCTGCGAAACAGATTCGTAACCGCGACGGCGACGGCAGCAACAGCGTTGGGACATCCCATTAGCCAACGTACAGTACAACGACGACTTCGTGCTGCTGGAATCCGAGCGTATCGTCCTTTCCGAGAAATGGTACTGACTGCTCAAAATCGACGTCTGAGACTGCGATGGGCGAGGCAGGTTCGACGCTGGCAAGTGAGAAATTGGCGTCGAGAGCTGTTTACTGATGAACGTCGGTTTAACTTGTTTCGAAATGACGGCAGAGGGGAACGTTTGGCTCCGGCGTGTATTCGAGAGGTCCATCCATTCGGCGGGGGAGGTGTCATGGCGTGGGGCGGTATTTGTGGAGATCAGAAGACTGATTTGGTGATTATACAGGGAAACCTGAAGGCTGTGAGGTACAGAGACCAAGTGTTGTGCTTCCGTTCTTACAAAACCAACAGCAGTGGACATTGTTTCAACACGACAATGCCAGGCCCCATACTGCAAGACTGACTCGGAACTTTCTAAACCAGCAGAACGTTGGCCTGCCTACTCAGCCGATATGAATCCTGTTGAACATCTGTGGGACCATCTTGACAGACAGATTAGAGTACGCCATCAGCCTCCCGTCAACAGACAAGAATTGCAGTAGGCCCTGAGAGACGAGTGGCAACGGATTCCAGTCCACGTCATCAGGAGACTGACGTCATCGATGAGGCGGCGTATCACAGCATGCATTGAAGCAGCTGGACGTCATACACGCTATTAAAGGCAACTGTGTCGACAATGAACTTGTAGTGTGTCTGACAATTTTTGGGTGACATTTCAGACAACTTTTGAAAATGAAATTTCTTACCCCACCATTGTTTACCTTGAGCTTACATTACCCGTGATTGGACAATTTCATACAAACTGTGGTTGATCAATCATTTGTTACCCCTCCCTAGATTATATTATAATTCACAACAAAACCTCTTCTTGTTATTTTTTTTATCGATCATGGAACTCGACCTATACTTTCTTTTGCCGCCCAGTTTATATTCCTTCTGAACATTTTCCATTTCCTGAAAGTCTGATTGGCCTTACTGTGTCAGTGTCAGCCGGAAGACACCTACTGTACTCTCTCATTGTTCCAGTATAGTCTGGTGGATATACTTGTTATACACTGGTTATACTCTCTCACATCATAAACAGTTGTAGTAAACAAGGATTTCAGTGAACCGTGTTCTGCCACATGTCACATACCGGGGATGTTCTCAAACTGACGTAAAGGCGCGCTGTGCCCTTTCACTGGATGCCATAGTGACTCTCATGCCACATATAAACTATATGTTCGCGTTATTTGCCACAGAATGGTGTCCTTTAACTCTCTAATACAACATTTTACTACATAGACTCCCCACGCTTCGTGTGTCGCTGCCTCCGTGCTGTAGAGGATAGATCTTCTGGTCTTCTGGTTGGTGGTTCGAATCCCTGACCGCGTCATACCCAAAACTGTTATAAGATATTTGCTGAGTGAACAGTATTCCAGTTATATCACGGCGTGTCAGCTTAATTTGTAAGGAAAGCCCGAAAGTGATGCAGGTCTCAGACGTTTTCCACTTTGGTAAAACACACGAACACTGGTATCATGCTGACAACTGTAGAAACATAATCGGGGCGAACAAGGATTCGAACCCACAGTCATAAGGTTCTGGCGTGCCAAAGCGACGCAACTCTGCACAGCGAATGTGGCGCCTTAGACAACGGGGCCAACAGTACATAATGCATGTTCTGAGCGAAAGGTTCGATCCTCTGGCCGTGTCATGGCAAAAGATATGGATAAACGGAAAGTATTACCCTGTCTGGCGCTCGGCATTAGGGGGTTTAAACAAGGATTGGTCGGCTCGGAGTATACTGTGTGCTAGCACAATAAAACCGGTAAAAGTCCGGACTAAAACAAGCACTATGCATACTCACTCGACATCGTTTATAGTTTTACTTCACTACATCATCCCCATAGGGAGGACCCCGTGCTGGAGCCGACCGAAGCGGGGATCTGGTGGACCCATTGAGTGGCCTGTCTCACTGTGTGTTGTCGTACATCAACTGCTTGAATCGGTGCTTATGTTATGGTGCTTATGTTGTCTGGCGTTCAAACTTAGCTGGACTATTGGTGACTGCGGCGTAAAAGTAATATTCGTCCACTTATTCCCGAATCCACCGCACTTGTGCCGTTACCCCAATGAGCGTTCGATAAATCACCCTGGTTGAATTTAGTTTGACACGGGTTGCACCGGCGGAGGACACTGTATTGGCGTGTATCTCTCACTGGATTCGAACCCAGATCTGGTGTCGCACGAACGCGCTAACCGCTGGAAGACTGATCGTTTGCTGAGCGCGTATACCGGCAGTGTCTTCCCTCCCCCGTCTTCTGTAGGCGTTAATTCAATTATAAACTTGCAAGGGAAGATCGCTTGTCTCACTGTATACAAGACACTTTTTAGCGTAATAAATGTCGATTCCCGGGGCCTTCTGGCATAGGAATATCTTTCTTAGTAGCAATAGAAATGTTAATTTAGTTCTTTTAATAAACGTTGATTTCCACAAACAATAAAACCCAGCGCTGCGACAGACGCTCAACTTTGAAATATAAGCAATAAAAAAAGCATGTTTTTAACGAGTGTTTAGATATCTTACGTCACATCCTCAACTCCCTACAGCGGTCGTGAGTTATGAGTTAGCAGAGAGCCATTTCTCATTACCAAGACGAATATATCTGGCTATAGAATAGAACACATGGAGCGTGCGATATGATGGCCCGATACGCCTGGTCCAGAACCACTTGAAGGTATCTCCTTGAACAGCAGGCCCACACGTCTTCTGACAGCATATGGTTTTACGGACGATATAATTCATACTCACCCCTACATGGATGATTCTGGTGTCGGTGCAAATCTGATCGGAAGCTGTAGTGGTAACCACGGTTAAACCCTCAAGGAGAGATGGGCGTGGAGGGTTTAACTATCTTAGGACGGGCAATTGAGGTCTATTTAACACTGCGATGAAGATGGATGGGAATGTACCTTGCAATATGAATGTGAAGTCTTCCTACATGGCTTATCATAGATACGTGTTGGGAAGAGACTGAAATAGACACTGTGCATTGATTTAGAAGTACGTTTGGTGCATTTCGCAGGTAAAAACAGGACGGAGATGACAGTTTGGCAGGATTTATGGGTTAATTTGCGGGAATCTAAAAAAATGTGTTCATTTGTACAGAGAGTGACAGCGTGCCATGTTGAAATTCTCTTCCCATGTGTTGAGATATGTCGATCAGTGCCAACCTTTGATACCATTTCATTTCATGAAAGCGACACGATTTCTACTTACAGTGAATATTTTTGGCTGCTAATTTTCAGCTGAATTCATCAAAGGTGTTAACGCAGAATGAGTGAAGTGTTTACATTTGTTATAAACTGAGGGCCAAAAGAAGTGTTTGTTTTGTATGTAAAAATGAAAATTGAAAGATTTGTTGTTGGATTTGTTTATGTCTATGTAACCATCATTCGTTCGTGCATCCGTTTGTTAACAAGTAGTCTGTTGCTGGGTAAGTTTGTGTAAAAATAGATTCGTGCACTGAAGACTGGAGAAATAGATACATTGGCAACCACGTGACCCCTACCATGTTTAAAATGTTGTAAATTTGTGCCGAAAAACGCAAATTTATTGATTTTCAAATATAAGATGATTAAGCTACCCATCAGCAGTTGTGTATTATGCGAGAATTTTCCTTTCCATTTTTCAAAGTTTTAAATCAAATTATATTTAAAAGCATAAAACCATGAAGAAGTATTCTTTGTGAGCCGAATGGGCGCCACTACAGTTTATTGTTTGGATATAATATCGCTAACTTAAGATATTTTCATTTGTTTTTTTTCAGATTATTTAGTTACACGTACTCTGACTTGACCAGGCAATCAGCTGTGTACATTGATACGTAAATAAAAGCGACACAACCCTTTGCGTATTCATAAGCAGTGTCGATTGTTCGATTCCGATTATATCATGAGCAAATAGTGATGATACCAAGTGTTCGCGAAAAGGTGAGCGTATCCTACCCCACCTGTGGCACCCGTCACAAACACATGCAAAGGCAAGGCAATTATTTACATAAAACACGGACACATATGGTACATGTCAAAATAAGGAATTGCATCGGACAGAATTTTTGTCACTGATGCGTAAAAAAAGGTAATGTCCTCCACGTGTCTACCATACAACATTTTGAAAGCTGTAGTGTAACCCATCAGTAAGGGCCAGAGTTGATGAAAGTCTTATTGTTGTATCTGCTATTCGTTGGCTTTGTGCGAAGTCTCCCTGAACCGATCCCACATTATTTCATTTTAAGATAATTTTGATTAAAATTGTCTCTTATGGAAGCAGTCCCCAGCGTATGACTTGATCTTACCCGGACCATGAGTGAGTGAGTATGGTTTTACGCCGCTTTTAGCATAATATCACGGACACCAGAAATGGGCTTCACGCAATGTACCCATGTCGGGAATCGAACCCAGGTCTTCGGCGTGACGAGCGAACGCTTTAACCACTAGGCTACCCGACCACCCCCCTGGACCATGAGTTCAATGTGCCAGCGCGATGGGGACAATTTCACGTGTCCATGTATGACATAGGTATCTGCAACAACTTATCATCAGTTTCTAGTTCAATGCGAGGAGATGAATCCTTATCTGTGTCAAGCAGCTGAAATGTAGCTTATTTGTCTCTCTCTTGAAAGGGGTATGGGTGGCCCAGTCGTCTAAGGCGCCATGTCGTGCAATTCGCTGTGCAGAGTCGCGTCCATTGGGTACACTAGAAATCTATGACCATGGGTTTGAATTCCGGTCCGCCCCGATGATGTTTCTAGGTTTGTCAGCATCCTACCCTTTCTCATGGGTCTGAACAAAGTGGTAGATGTCTGAGACCTGCTTCACTCCGGGGTTTCCTCCCACAGCAAGCAGTCACGCCTTGATATGACTGTAATACTGTTCAAGCAGCTTTAAACCAAACTGTTCCAGTCGCCTTAAGCGATTACTTAATTAATTAATAATCCGGATAATTGCATTGGGAACGGAATGGTCGAAATTAGCAGGGCTCTAGTGTATATTTTACCAAGGTGTTGGTGTGAAATGTCGTTCTTGTTTTGAAAAAAATACGCTGGATGTATACATCACAGGCATATAATTTTGAAAAACTACAACATCGATGCTTCATTTATTTCTTGTGATATAAACTTGTTCGTGACTTGACGTACACATGTATGATCGTCTTTGCTAGTTTCTTTCCCCAAAAGTTGGGGAGATCATCACCTACGCGAGATCTCGTTACGATAAAGGATAACGAGAAAAACACATTCAGGAGCGATTCATCTCATGAAAGAGGAAAAAAGAAAACCGCATTATGTGAAATGTTACTCTATAACTGTCACGAATGGAAATCAAATGGTGTCTTAAAGCTATTTTATTCTGATTTTATCTTTTAGCTTTTTCCGTGCAACATTTAGCTTGTTTAATGGCACCTAATGGGATTTCAATATTGTGTATATATTTACCATGGAATGTCTTGAAACGTCGTGGTTTTGTTCTTCAAATCACTCGCACAATTCTTCGAACACTGATACATTTTCCAAAGTAAATATATTCTTCAAATGAAAGTAACGTTCATTTGATATATTAAACAAGAATTGACGATGGTGGGATTCATAATTATGGTACAAAAGTAGAACTAAAGGATTCCACCTCTTGAACCGAACAGTGGACCGATTTGTCCATTCACTAAATACGAACTAAATCAAAGTTAATGATCAAAATATGTAAGATTCGATCCATAGCGTTAGCCAGTTGAATCAAGAAGAGTTATCTGAAAATGCACAATTAAATAAACACAGTAGATTTCAAAGTACATGTAGATGCAACCCAAGTCCTACACGGAAGACGTGAATAGCTACATCCATATATCACGTGACAACCCAGCTCCCTTTCAGATGTGATATAAGGCGTATCACATATTCAGGCAGGGTAGCACTGTTAACTGGTTAACTGTGAGTGAGTGAGTTGGAATACGCCGCTTTGAGCAATATTCCAGCAATATGACTGCGGTGGAGAGGTATTGTAGGAGTGCCTAATATCGCGCCCAGGCCTTCCATAACGACCGAAATGAGAGAATGTCGTTTCCCCTCAGCCTGTCAGTACTCAAGCACAAAAGCAATACCGTAAATTTAAAACGTCAAAGTCAGAGAACAATTATTTCGATTACATGGCGAAACAGATTCCATAGGGCCTAATAGCTCAATAGTGATGAACATTGTATCGATGGAACACTGAGAAGCAGTGATGACTCCGTGTGTTCGCGAATCGGTAAGCATGGCCCACTATACCGGTAGCACCCGCTACTCACACAATTGTCATGAAAGATTAAGTATTTGTTTGTTGCCTAACACCACATCCAGCAATACCAGCGCCTTACGACGGCGGCTAGACTAACATCTAGTCTCTGAAATGAACATATCGTACAGAAAAAAAAAGTTGTTTAGTTATCTTAATAAAAATATAATAAAAGGGAGCCCAGTGGCTCTCTTCATTTTCAGATACTGATATTGCAGTAATCTAGACTTGCCAAACGTTATAGACTTGCATGGGCTGTATTTGATAATATTTGTATCAGGGTCTGTAAGACAGACTAGACGGCGGCCTATAACGGCGCACTCAGCAATATTCCAGCGTTAAGACGGCGGTCTGTAAATTATCGAGTCTGGACCAGACAAACCAGTGATCCCGTTCACGAGCAGTGATCCACGTCGATGGGGTACGACGCCACGCCCTCAACCAGGTCACCAAGCCTGATCACCCGAGAACCATTAAAAGGTGTGAAAGCCAAATGTAAAGGTATGGGATAACAACACGCATCATGCTGACTAACAACGAAGAATGGGAGTTAAGACTATTCAGCATTTTAGTATGGGAGACCGTCGCTTCTATCGCTCTGGTAGTTTGGGCGTAGGTTTTTAGCAACCCATCCTTGCGGTAAAAGGTGAGTATGCTTGTAGTAAGAGGTGACTAACGGGATCGGATGGTCAGGCTCGTTGACTTGGTTGATTCATGTCATCGTATTCCAATGGCCTGGATCGATTGCTCATGATGTCAATCACTGGATTGTGTGGTCCAGACTCGATTATTTACAGACAGCCATCACAATGCTAGAATATTGCTGAGTACGACGTTAAACAACAAACAAACAAAGTATGGGCACACGTTGTGCAGAATGTGAAAGATGACAGACTGCTTCCATATTTGACCATTGGTCCCTTGTCATCACAATGAAGCTTTTCTGGACAATTGTTAAAAAACAGCACTCCAACGTGAGGCGGGCGAAACACTGGACTATATTAATCCGCGGATGATAGCATTATATTCACGTTGTCTGATTGAGTGATATTTGATCATTTGTTGTAAATAACTGAGTCTGGACAAGACAATCCAGTGATTGACACGTTTGTCCGATAGCACCCAATACAGGCGTCCCAATAGATATATCTGTAACCCTGGTACACAGTACTCGGGATTCGCACAGCTTTTCAGTAAATACATTCTAAATTGAACTGTAATTAACGTATTTCATTTCCTTGTTTAATTGCGACCTGCCCTGGTGGAAACTCGCACTTGTACGAACCCGGAATTCTTGAATTCACCGGTATTACTCATGCACCACCTGTAGGAATGATAAGTAAAATATGTATGTATGGTTTTCCAGTTCATCCCTACAACTCACTGACTCACGTCGGGGGGAAACCGCCATTCTTTGAAAGTGCAGCTCATCAATTACGTAATGAAATTGACATGAACTGAGTTTAACAGATTAATGATTGTTATCATCAAAGGCTAATGGCCGTCAGAGAGCACGTGCACACTTTGACCTCGCAATTTATTGCACGTGCAAATCTGATAATTAATAAGAATGGTAGATATTGCTACTTTGATACATTAACACATAACCAACGCCCACATATGAGAGGTGTTAGAGTATACGAAACAATAATCGCTACTTAGGTATGCAGAGGCTAAACAACTGATCATATCACCGGAGGCTGGACCAACTGCACCGAGCGTACAGTACTATTTAATACAGTTTATGCAAAGGGGTCATTTGTCTGGTGTGCGAGTTAAAGAAGAGGTGAGATGATGGAGGAAAGATGAGATTATGGAAACCTTCATCGCCATGAAGGCATGGTGTAATAAACATCAAGGGGAGAGTGAGTGAGTGAGTGAGTGAGTGAGTGAGTGAGTGAGTGAGGTGGGTCAGCCTGGAAGGCGAGTAAGTGATGCAGGACCCACTTGCACAAAGCGATCTTTGCGCTACGTGGTACGACTATCTTAAGTCTGTGTTAGAGTATTGGAATTCCGATGATCGTAGCGCTAAGATCGTTTTGTGCAGGACGGCCCAGGTCTTTCCCATGTATAACCCACGAGCACGGGGTTTGGTGCTGACAAATCACGAATCAGGGCGATTCGGAGATATGAGCCCGCGAGCCGGCTTCACCTCTGAAGTGAAAACGGTGAAGCCCGTTTTCAGCCCGTGGTGGAGATTTTATAAGTTAAAAAAGTGGACATTTGACCCAGAGTTCGTAAGTCGTTGCGACATACTATGGATGCGTCAAGCAGTCCAGAGAAGGCTGACGACTGACACTACCACACGTTTCATATATTAAAAGTTCGAACTATCTATTGTAACTGTCATTGTTTGGTTATGCGACCTCATTGCTACACCTCAACTGCCCCCCCCCCCCCCCCCCCCCAAACACACACACACACACACACACACACCCTTCCCGACACACACAAACACCAAACCGTAGCGAAGTCCCTATATTGTAGAACTAGAACTTAGTGACTGTCACAATGTTAAACGCTTACGTCGTAACACTATTTTCACTGACTTAAAGAAAAGACTCGTGACACTCTGATACATCATACGGTGCAGTTAAGGGTTGGACTTCAGCGCATTCAGATAAAGCAGACGAAACGGGAACGGGTGCATCTGAGTAGTTCGAATAAAATGTGCTACAATGTTTCCGCAATATATCGTTTATGATGATAACATAATTTTTTATATCAAGGTATGATTAATAATGTCTCACACTGACTGCGGGATGGGTTCTACTCGATGGCGCAGTGATATAACAATTATCTACAAACGCGCGGAGCAGATAAACTGAAACAGTTGTAATCTACGTGGATTGCTCTGGCGATACAGCAACGGCTAACTATGATTATTGGTGTCAGTATCATGTAAAGATCATATCGCGTCATGATAGGGGAAATTAACATGGTGATAAGTAATGCATTTCACTCCTAACAGACTCAGGGGAGGATGTGGCCTCAGATTCATCAGCGGAGGAGACGATACATGGGTCGGGGAGTTGATGTTTAGAAGAGGAGAAATGGGGTTTAACGTCGGGTTCAGGGATTATTAGACCAACACCTAGTCTCTGAAATGAACATAACAGTTGTTAAATTATCTTTATAAAAATATAATAAAAAAGAGCCCAGAGACTCTCTTCATTTTCAGACTTGCCAAACATGAAAGACTTGCATGGGCTGTATTTAATATATTTGTATCAGGGTCTGTAAGACAGACTACATGATTATATAAGGATTCAAGCGCGCGTTCGTTCGTTCGTGCGTGCGTGCGTGCGTGCGTGCGTGCGTGCGTGCGTGCGTGTGTGTTTTATTGCTAGTCCCCTGAGATACCATGCCGCAGTTTAACACGAATACCCCACTCAGACACAGAATACCGACGACCAGCCGACCAGTCCTTGCTTTATCCCCTTATTGCCGAGCTTAAGGCAGGTTAACAACATCTGAACGTCTCTTGGTGTAACGGCCGTTCATCGAGCCTCAAACCTTTCGCTCTCCGGGAAGACGCTCTGTCCATAACATCACGGACGCGGTCTGAGGCTCACGTTGTTCTGCGGACCCGGATGTTTACGCGCCAATCAGTATTGTATCTGTTATCCCGACAAAATCGAGCCCATAACCTTTAATACAAATATCAATAATGTTACTACGAGTTTGAGTGAGTGAGTGAGTGTGATTTTAGCAATATTCCAGCAATATCACGACGGGTGACACTGCGGGTGTCACGGGGAAGCATCTCAACGTTGTAATCTGAACAAAGTTCGAAAAACAAGTCCTAATTCTCGGTTGAAACACCTTCAGACATTGTGGATTAATTAGGCCTCAATGACGTCATTAAAGCTATTGGTGAGGTACATCCTGAAGTATTGATGACTATTCAGGGGTACTGAGGGCAGTGAAGGTATGACGTGACGTTGTGGGAGGATCGAACTGACGGAAGCACCGGGAGCACTCGGGGAAACTCATGGGTTGGGCTATGTAGGGTGATAAGGATATCACGGCCTAAGACAAAAAGTGACATCACTGCCGACGTTCATGGTCCCCCTGTGGCGTGTGATGGTGGAATGGGGATTAACGCAGTGTTTAAGATTGTTGCACTTATATGGCGACGCGCATTCACGCGTGTGTTTGCTTGTGTGTGTGTGCGTGCGTGCGTGCGCGCGCGCGCGTGCGTGCGTGCGTGCGTGCGTGCGTGCGTGCGTGCGTGCGTGCGTGTGTGTGTGTGTGTGTGTGTGTGTGTGTGTGTGTGTGTGTGTGTGTGTGTGTGTGTGTGTGTGTGTGTGTGTGTGTGTGTGTGTGTGTGTACCAATCCAGAAAAATGATAATGACTGTTTTACAGTAATCGCCCAAGGAGATACACGCCGCAGTTTTACCAATGATTCCCCACCCCGACACAGTGTACTCTGAGACTACCAGTCCTTGTTTTATCCCCTTAATGTCGAGCAAAAGGCAGGGTAACAATAAGTACCATCTCTTAAAATATGTTGGTATGACGCGGCCGGGGATCGAACCACAGACCTCCCGCTCTCCGGGCAGACGCTCTACAACTAGACCCCGGATGCGGTCGATACATATATGAGTGGCACGGGTTAAAGTTACTTAGTGAATCTGGAAACTGAGACGATTTTCTTAACATGGCACAGACCAACCAATAATGTTAGACTCTGAATCCAGCTAATATTCAAATGTTGAATACATGTTGCAATCATTTGAACCCACTTAACCCCCGATTGAATATCTTCGGAGTAAATACATTCTGAACGAAAGTCCTTTTTCTCTCAACAATATCAAAAAGAATTTATGTCCCAGACGTTTCAGTTAATATCTTTCTTAAATGACTAATTGTGTTCAGTGAGTGAAACTGGTCTCATATTACGTTAGTCATCTTCTGTGTCTATCCAGCATCCGGCTACAGCTCTACAATGTCATGTTACGCCGTACCAGCTCACAAGCCGATGTGGCTTGTAGGTTTGAAAGTTTCTCATGGACATGCTGCCTTTTAACTACAAATCAGAAGTACAATTTCAATGGACATCCCATTCACGAATTCATTATTTTCCTCATGTGATTTTATAATAGACAGCAGGTTTTCCACTCTGCCGCTGTTGAATGAGCCACGGTGTGTGCAGGACATGCTTGTAACTGACTACTACACGCATTGTACGTCGGGGGTGAGGAGGTACACAGTGCGGACAGAACTAGTCACTGAAACCTGTCATTAAGGTAAATACAGATATAGTTAGTTTATATATGTCATACGTACCGGATCCAACGTGAATAGATGGCTCTGTTATGTTCATCACAATACCTCCTCGTTCTCTGTTTTTCTATCAGGACGTGAGAATTCTGCTCACAGTGTAACACGAATTACCCTCCCCCTCCCGCCTCCTCCTCCCCGAGAGGAATCTGATTTCTATCGGGAAGCGGATTTAAAGCAACATTAGAGCTCGGTTCATAGGGTACATGAGAAATTAGACTGCGTCCTCTGCTATACCTCCGCAATTGTCCATCCTGAAGAATTTTTCAAATTAAAGTTTAATAAACCTGAAATAGTCGCCTGTCAATCAAAGCTTTAATGTACGTCAATCATTGGCAATGTGTTCTCAATGGCGTTCATCTATTAACAACATTGATGTTTGAGCCGTAAAAGGGGTGGCTATCGGTTCACTGAGGTTCACTGATAGTTATGGATTCTTTTTGAGTAAATATACCCTCTTAAACAAATATGTATACGGCCTTAGGGTCGAGGGAACGAGTGCACCCTTCTTTACTCCAAGTCCTCAGTACCCGCCTCTGTGGACTCGGCCCGCTGTCTGTGGTATCACGTCAGTTCATATTGCAAACAATATCAACCTTATATCTGTTGCACTCTCTCACTCCCATCGTTCCTACTGCGTCCAGAACCGACTCAGATTCGTCTTAAGTTGATTCCTTCATTTGACGTTTTTCACTTTCTGACGACTGGTCTGTGTGCTGGTATTTTACAGTAATTGGTGGTCGGGTGGAAATCTTTGCCGTTTGGTGCAGAAGTTTGTATCATTATCATTCGTGTTGCGTGCATAGTATGTTCTGGCCATCTGTCATGAACTGTTCCATGTGTGTTCCAGATTAACGAAGGATTTAATTTTATTGTTAAACATCTGCTACTAAAATCAGAATTACTTCATTTCTCCAAACTACAACAGATGATGTTAAGTATGTTCACTGACACCAGTAACTAAATATCCGTTAACATATTACCAAGGTAACCACACTTGAATAAATTCAGATCAGTTGCTGTGATGAATTGTTTGACAGGCTAATCATGAATATGTAAATTGAATTAATTCCAGGTTAACGTTGGATTCACACCATGCGTACGATATTTAAAAGCGACAAACCCTTTCAATAATCATAAGCAAGTTGATAGTACGATTCCGACCATATCACGAGCATGTGTTTGTGAATCAATACAAATAGTGATGACACCAGTCACAAACACATTCAAAGGCACGTCAATTGTACACCTAAAAACACGAGAATATATGGTACATGAATGCACACAATGTGCATATGCATAAAACGTACAACTTTGACGACATACCTGATAATGACTAGATATACCCCTGGTTAACAACGAATGCACACTGGCTTAACTGAACATTGACGAATACACTACATGATTAATTATGAGTGCAGGTAATGCGCACTTATTACTGTGTCAAATATGAAGATTTGTAGCTCATAAATTATTCATGATAGTCAGGTATAAAAATTCATATTTGTCAAAATGTCTTTTCAAAATGAATACACGTGAAGTGTATCGCATGTTGAGCATTGTGTATGATATGCATTATGTATAAGTACTCGCGATAGTGATCAAGCGACTGAACTGTTACCCCTCAACACAAAGCATTCTGACTCAGAGATGGCGAAGGATACAAGTTTATGAGCAGGAAATAGGCTTTAACCCAACTGAAGCAACATACGCCCATGATTGTTTGCCGATAAATAATCAGAAATAGAGAAGTCATTCAAATAAGAGGTTTAATATTATTGGTCCAAGAGCAATTTCTTCGTGATAACATATTTCAAACGCGATAATGCGTTGACAACTTACAGAAGGGATCAACTGCACTCGTGGCCGTTTAGGAGATTGTTGCCGAACCTCGCTATCATATTACAAGCTGTATTTTGTATAAAAAGATGATATATTGCTATATAGTGATATACCTAGAAGGAAACAAGCAAAATAAACTACTCAAAGTTTGCGAAGGATCAAGTTTTGATGATATACAAAAATCATCCAACAAATAAAGATTGAAATATCCTGTACACAATGATTCAGTAACCCCCATAGGACTTCCATTTAATGAGCGGGAAGACAGATTGCTCCTGATTGCAGCAAGCCGACACCACTTCGTGACTGCCACCACACTCACAAATGACCTGCGGAACGCCAGTGGCTTTACTCAGACAGTGCGTAATCGTCACCGTGAGGCTGGTCTCCGGTCACGGAGTACATGCATTCGAAAGCCACTGACCCGACATCTTAGGATTGGGCTGAAGATCACTACAATTGGACAGCTCAGGACTGGGCTCCAGTAGTTTTGCATTGATGAATCAAGATACTGTCTAGGCTTCACAGATCGTCGTTCCCGGGTGTGACGTAGACAAGGAGAAATATTTCAGGATTCCAACGTAGCCGAACATGATCTCTATGGAGGGGGCTCAATCATGATTTGGGGTGGGATAAGTAGAGCTGTAAACACCGATTTCCATGTCCTACGGCGGGGCCTGATGACAGGTGTGCGCTAAGAGGGATGGCATTCTGGATGTGTAGGTGAGACCATAGGCTGGTGCAAATCGACCGGACTTCATCCTCATGGACGATAACGCACGACACCTCATTGTGCCCGGGTCATTGGTGAGCAGGAAACCATTGTCCACATGTAGTGGCAACTAGTGACCCGTAAATTTTACCTTCTAGTGGTTTAATTGCACACTTTTATCATGTATTGATTTGATATTTGTTGTCTTGTATATGTATGGAAACTTATTCATGTGGTGAACCTATCTTCACGCAATATTGTCTTTTGCTATTTCAACAGATGCACACACTTTGACGTATTGCCTTGTAAAGTGGGGATCCTTAGCAAACTTTGAATAGTATATTTGTTTATAATTTACAATACTATCATGGTAGGTAATGTATTATTCCTCATTCAAAAGGGGACACGGGTGGTTCAGCCGGAAATCGCTGTGCAGAGTTGCATTCGGTGTGAAGATAGTGGGTTCGGATCCCTGTTCAACCTGATTATGTTTCTAGTTTTGTTAGCTCCATACCTGTGGTCGTGGGTTTCTCCAAAATGGTGAATGTCCAAGAGCTGCACCACTTCGGGCTTTCCTTCCATATCACACTGAAATAGGCATTGGGTGTGGGTATCCGAAGCAGGACAGAACGTATTGAGTGCACGGTCATGTATCCTGAAACGAGTGATAACGCAATAAAGACGATTTCAGAAGAAAACTCGCTTCATATGCATCTATGCTCATTGAATAATAATATGACTGTTTCAATCACAAACGCCTCTTTCAGTATCAACACATTAGCGTAATCCACAGCTGCTGCTGAGCATATCGTAGACATAACACGTCATGTGGCGATTATCTCTCATAACAACACGTGAAGATCTGTCTACCTTAGTTTGTGTAGGTACTTACCTATTGTTTGGGCATGCTTGGTAGGTAATTACAAGGGACGGCGGCATTGGTAGGGGTGAAACTGGGTGAACGCCGCGGATTGGATACTGCAGTCGGATGGGAAAGGATCTGCTAAGACCATGGTTATAAATAACATTCTGGGTGGGATTCATTTTGGTATAAAAGTCATATGAAATAGCAGTTAGGTTGGAAGTGATTCTGGTAATGGTATAAAAGTCATGATATAGCATTTAGTTTGGGAATGATGTGTCAATGGAAAAACCATCGATCCGCGCAATTGGGATACAATGGCATGCAATCAACCAAGTGATCTTGCTGGAGACCAATATGCTTACCCGGAATCCCCATTCGTGGGAATGAGACTGGCAATGATATAAACGTCATATGAAATAGCATTTAGGGTAGGAGTAATTCTGACAATGATGTAAACGTTATATGAAATAGCATTTAGGGAAGGAGTAGTTCTGACAATGATATAAACGTTATATGAAATATCATTTAGGGTAGGGGTAATTCTGACAATGATGTAAACGTTATATGAAATATCACTTAGGGTAGGAGTAATTCTGACAATGATGTAAACGTTATATGAAATAGCATTTAGGGAAGGAGTAGTTCTGACAATGATGTAAACGTTATATGAAATATCATTTAGGGAAGGAGTAGTTCTGACAATGATATAAACGTTATATGAAATATCACTTAGGGTAGGAGTAATTCTGACAATGATGTAAACGTTATATGAAATAGCATTTAGGGTAGGAGTAGTTCTGACAATGATATAAACGTTATATGAAATAGCATTTAGGGAAGGAGTAATTCTGGCAATGGTATAAACATCATATGAGATAGCATTTAGGGTAGGAGTAATTCTTGCAACGGTATAAACGTTATATGTAATAGCATTTAGGGTAGGAGTAATTCTGGCAACGGTATAAACGTTATATGAAATAGCATTTAGGGTAGGAGTAATTCTGACAACGATGTAAACATCATATGAAATAGCATTTAGGGTAGGAGTAATACTAGCAATGGTATAAACGTACTTGAAATAGCATTTAGGGTAGGAGTAGTTCTGACAATGATATAAACGTTATATGAAATAGCATTTAGGGAAGGAGTAATTCTGGCAATGGTATAAACATCATATGAGATAGCATTTAGGGTAGGAGTAATTCTGGCAACGGTATAAACGTTATATGAAATAGCATTTAGGGTAGGAGTAATTCTGACAACGATGTAAACATCATATGAAATAGCATTTAGGGTAGGAGTAATTCTGGCAACGGTATAAACGTTATATGAAATAGCATTTAGGGTAGGAGTAGTTCTGACAATGATATAAACGTTATATGAAATAGCATTTAGGGAAGGAGTAATTCTGGCAATGGTATAAACATCATATGAAATATCATTTAGGGAAGGAGTAATTCTGGCAATGGTATAAACATCATATGAGATAGCATTTAGGGTAGGAGTAATTCTGACAATGATGTAAACGTTATATGAAATAGCATTTAGGGAAGGAGTAGTTCTGACAATGATATAAACGTTATATGAAATATCATTTAGGGTAGGAGTAATTCTGACAATGATGTTAACGTTATATGAAATAGCATTTAGGGTAGGAGTAGTTCTGACAATGATATAAACGTTATATGAAATAGCATTTAGGGAAGGAGTAATTCTGGCAATGGTATAAACATCATATGAAATATCATTTAGGGAAGGAGTAATTCTGGCAATGGTATAAACATCATATGAGATAGCATTTAGGGTAGGAGTAATTCTGGCAACGGTAAAAACGTTATATGAAATATCACTTAGGGTAGGAGTAATTCTGACAATGATGTAAACGTTATATGAAATAGCATTTAGGGTAGGAGTAATTCTGGCAACGGTATAAACGTTATATGAAATAGCATTTAGGGTAGGAGTAATTCTGACAACGATGTAAACATCATATGAAATAGCATTTAGGGTAGGAGTAATACTAGCAATGGTATAAACGTACTTGAAATTGCATTTAGGGTAGGAGTAATTCTGGCTATGGTATAAACGTCATATGTAATACTTTGATTGGGAGGGATTCTAGAATGGTATAAACGTCATATGTAATATAGCATTTAGGTTGGGAGTGATTCTGGAATGGTATAAAAGTCATGTGAAATAGCATTCAGGGTGGGAATAATGTGGCGTGATGATGAATGGTTGTGGCATTTGTGTGGTATGGTGTTCGTGTAAAGTGAAAATCGGATATCAGAAAATAGTCCAGGATGTAGTTGGTTAGATGATGTAGGACCCCAAAGTGCCAACCACGTTCCATAGAAAATGTATAAAGGTACAACAGTAACTATATATATGACAAAATTTCAATGCATCCCACTGCTGGTTGAGAGACATTTATTAAGCACATAAATGCCAGTTTTAGAAACAGGATACATATTGCTAATAGTGTTGGGTTCAATGAGTATGACATGCTGTGTTCACTAGGACGAGAGAGTTCCGTGGGATAAAAGTGACTGATGTCACTGACATAATAGATACACTGATATAGACTTGCCCGTTCACAATTCAACTACGAGCACTAAGCACACGTTGTTTAACCCCCATGGCGATTCATAATACATATTTCAAACTTTTTAAAATGAAAATAAGTTAAAATTCGTGGCTTGTGACGCTGCTACGAATAGGTTTATCAACCATGAATGGCCTTGAAACTCTGAAGGTCAAACGCTTGAAGAGTAATTAATATTTCAATTGATCGTGGACCACCAAGTTGGTTTCTTTACACATTTTTCATTTTCGCGTGTTTTGAAAGATTATCCCTTTATGTGGACGTAAGGTGATCCTCGGGTTTGCTACTTTTTCCAAGCAATTAAAATCAATTTACAAGAGTTCGTCGAGAACAAATAATTTGTGATCAGACTGCGTAGACATCACGGAGCCACCGTCGGGTCATGAGGAAGCATCACAATGCATTCACGCACTTCATAAACCTTTACAATTTGAAAATTACCACTTTAATTGAAGCCGCACATAGATCACGTTTACCAAACCTGTGATTGAGTAGCGAGAGACAGGTTGTAAATATGCACATGCATTTACGCATGCGCAGTGACATGTTTTAATGGGCACTTACATGGGAACGAATTTGGATAAATATGTACTGTATTCTCACAACGAAATTCATAATATACCGAATGAACTGCTGGGAGCTGTGAACGCTGTTTCCCTTAACAAACGTCCATTGAGGTTCTTTAGTCAGCGAATCGCCACTTTACTGATAAATAAAGGTTTGTGGTTTCACCTTTTCTCTGAAGTCTCCCATTGAGAGATGAGCGCATACATGAGTGACTGCGACTTACAATAAACACACTTGTATGATCTCACTGATGAACTCTCGCTTTCAACAGAATATCTATACGAAAACCCTCTAATGAAACCGACCGGTGCTAGAATAAAGACGTTCATTCTTAAACGGGAATAAAAGTTTGCGGTTTTTCCTTTCTACTTACCTCCTATTGGGTTTGAAAGTGAAGCATAGCGCGCGTTTGAATGGCATAGAAATTACTTGATTACTTAAAAGTTCAGTAGGTAAAATTGTGTAAATTCTGTATTGGGCTTGTGACTGAGGCTGTCTTTCACACACAGGCATAAACTCACCTACCGTGCTAGATGTGTTTAAAGAGACTCTTTTCGCTATTGTTGGAGCTATCATTTAAACATTTATTGCACGACCAAGGTGATTGCGATCACAGCAGTATAGCGCTATGGCCACAGCCTCCCAAATCCCCTCAGCAATCCCTTTTCCACGACTGCTATATTAAAACATTCGGTCAGTTACTCTCGTGCTTCATTCGGTTCTGTATTATTTCTCATTTTGTAAGAACCAGTTGCATTCCTTGAAGCGTGCTCCAGTTAGAGTGTGGAGTAAGGGGCAGCATGTATGGGTATTGTGATATGCTATTCAAAGCCATTTGTCACTCTCAGAACCCACAACAATGGGAAGGAATTAGACGACACCCTGTCTGAAAGCTGTTTGATGAAGAGCTGTGCACTGGGGCCTGAACCCACGTCAAACGGAGCGCTAGGCCGACACACAGCCAAGTGACGAACTGAGAAAGACATGTTATTCTTTCCCCGGTTGTCAAATAATGTTAAGACATAATATGACATTATACTTAGCCTTGAATCTTTGGTCATAGGAGACGCAGGGTATTACAGCGAAGAAATGAGACCACTAGGTCTTTATGTGAGTAGATTATCAGTTAGAGTCGTTCTTGAATGCTTGTATATCTCTTACTGCACACAGAGGGGTATTGAAGGGGCAATCTAAAATATTTACAATTTGAAGTGAGGTATGCGAGGTGTTGTGCTACTTGATGGTGTGGATCACAGAGACGTTAGAAGTATCATTGCATCACTACCAGGAACACCACATCCAGCTGTGTCCGGAATCGAACCTGGACCGACTCGGGTAAAAGTAACACCAGTACAACTTGGATACCCAACCGTCTCACCAGGAAGCTGAGAATACAGGGGACAGTGTATATGTGAAATAGTAGACAGTCTTTAATCACAAGCCACTGAGTGCATGAAACTATCACGACACAGACGATACGCAGCTTGATAGTTATGGTCACCGGGGCCATCCCCAGCGTTACAGGTTTCTCTAGCTCGGGTAGCTGTGTACATATCGTGTGCATAAAACACTTGTTATGGAAGATGCCTTTCATGCCCGTGTTGTAGGGAAAGTGGTCGCCATCCCCGCGGAATACTTAACATTCAGTTTCATCAGCATTCGTACAACCCGATAAACTGACATACCTGCTGCAGTATCTGATGTCACACGCTACTCAAAAGAAGTTTAAGTACACATGAGCCGTAAATTTGACTACAGTAGTGAGTTAGTATGTTTTTTTTACGCCGCAATATTCCTACAAATTGGGTTTCTTCCAGTGTACCCATGTGGGGAATCGCACACGGGCCTTCGACGTCACGAGCGGACGCGTTAACCCTCAGTCCACCCAACCGACCCAATTACTAAAGTAATATGAGCGAGTGAGTGAGTATAGTTTTACGCCGCTTTTAGCAATATTCCAGCAATATCACGACGGGGGACACAAGAAATGGGCTTCACACATTGTACCCATGTCGGGAATCGAACCCAGGTCTTCGGCGTGACGAGCGAACGCTTTTAGCCACTAGGCTCCCCGACCGCCCCAAAGTAATATGAAAGAATCGGGTGTTCGTTAACTTCTTGTGAATAGTATATAGTATGGGCGGAAGTTTGAGTTTTATACGTTTAATATGACGCACCTGGTGATGTTTCGTTCACCTTATCTGTCAGAAGATTAATTGTCAATGACCTTATGTTGAACTAGTTGTTCGTCAAGAAAATAGTTCGTCCTCGGTTCTGAAGGACGGGTTATGTGTTGTAACGTGCACATAAACGCACTAAACAGATATAATATACGAGGTGAAGAAGTATTTTCGCACGTCACGAACGCCTATTAAATATGATACTTTCACACTAGACCATTCTACATACTATGAAGCGATGACACGGTATCCCAACGGTTTTCCATATGAAAAGATCAAGTGCGCGTCACGCACGCGTCGACCTTGAAATCATCGAAGAAACATACTTTGCACTCTGTTGGAATGGATAGCGAATAATGAAATATGAAACAGCTTTAGTTGTTAGCATATAGTTATGTATTCCTCCTGAATTATAAAAGCATTATGTAAATGAGACCACGTTACACCCAAAGACCAGATAATCCCTCAATAGAACCACGCCGCGTCGAAGGCCAAATGGTGACATATGTATTCATTGTGACCTAGAGATCCATGTCGGGTGTAAATCTACATGAAATGCACACCTGCGTGTGTCACCAACTGTCATTCCCCTTTACACCATGTACTCAAGGACTTGGGGAAGTTGTGTAGTAGTGCAGGCCTTTTGTGTAGTTTTGTCCTCTTTCTTTTCTACTATAGAGAGTACCGACATATGAGGACATGAACGATGTTACCTCGTTCGCCCTGCCAAGGAAGATCTAGTTTAGTGTGTTTAGATAAACCTCCCTGTACACGCTGTTGATTGTGTGATTCATGTGAACATCAACACATATTTTGATATCTCCTCTTTCCAGAGAAAGGCAAATTGGCTAATATCAGGAAAATGTTTTTTTTCAATTGTCTCTTTGAAAGCATATTTGGTTTTTGTTATTATATTTTGAGGGGTTGAGGATAAATAAGTTTCTTATTAAATTAGATTTAATTAAAGTGTCGTCATTGATGAAACACATGCACAGCACGAGTACCGTCTTTAAAAAGGATTATGATACTCGGGTTGGCTGCATACTGCACAAAGTGATGCTAAAAACATCATCTCATTCATCTCATTCATCCCTAACATGGCGAATGATACTTTACGGCACATGCTGCTGATGAAGAGTATAGATTATTTTAAAGGAGCTGCGGTAATCTGTCCCTGCTTACCCATCAGTGATACCTTGCAAATTGCAGCTGGAAAACAAACTCTAAATCTTCATTTGAATATTTATTTATCCCGACACCCGTTAAACCAAACTCCTTGGAAACAGACCGTCTGGATTAACGGGGTTACCAGTGCAAACTGTATACACTCTAAAACAATCTGTCGTACATACATAATTGAGTGTCACGTGCACCTCAGTGTGTTTAAATATGTAAATCTTAAGACTAACATGTGTGTACAAAATAAATAAAAACATTAATAACAGTCTGTTAACTGGAAGTAAGTTTGTTTATCTTTTTTCAAAATATTTATATACGTTTGAGTTAACTCGTATGATAGCGTCCGTGTGTTTACATAAACTCCGGTACATGGTATACTTTGCCGATGAGTAATGGCGCTCATAGAAATGGTATTATGGTTTGTGTGTCTGTCACTGTCGCTTCAAATGATTTGAATATGTTCTTTGATATATATTTGTTTGGATCATAATAATAACATCCACGAAGTACGATGTATCATGAATATGAATTTGGTCCCCTCATGCTATCTCACCGCGTAACGCCGCGTGATATTGCCGACATACTACATACTTGAGTTTACGTACATCTGTTTGATGTCGATTATAATAAATTGTCAATGCGTTGTACACATCAATTTCACGCAAAACGTAGCTCGCTTGGGCCTATGTACGGTAGACCTGCCCGCATATGAAATATAACAATCGTTGGCGATAATTTCAGTGTTCAACAAAGGCCACTCTCGAATCGTCAGCAAGACCCGACGCCTGTAATCTCCAGGGGTCGTCTGACGCGGAAGAATCCGACCATCTCACTCCATAACCCTACACCTCTACAAAGAAAGCTACAACTCCATATCTTAATTTGTGTGGTTTGAGGTATTTTAAAGCTTGAAACTTGCTGTGAGTCATCGACCAATTTACGAAAGGACCCTCCACCCCGGGTGCTTTTGTAGCAAGGTGTCGGGCTAGAGAGAAAGAGTCAGGGGTATTAATATCAGGCTTTGGTTTCTTCTGTGTAGAAGTCCTCGTTAAGATCACCCTCATTCCAAAAAGCAGACTTAACGCCACAACCCCAGCCTCGCCCCGACGTTTTGCATTCTCGATAACATGTAAATACAAACAGGTCGAAGCTAGCACTCTGACTCATACCGAAACAAAACGTATTTGCAATATGATAGCTTCTTTAAAAGTATGTAGGGTATTGAAAGGAGATTTCAAAGGCAACACTCTCATTTAAAGGTGAAGCCGTTCATATTTCACATCGAAGTGTTTTTCTCTCAATTTGAGATACTTACCCTATGCCGTTCATGGTGTATTCAAACCTCCCTATTTTGCTTGTACAATATGACCCTTTTGAAATCATGTCAAAAGACAAAATAGAATAAGAAATCTGACTGGGTCATTATGTATAGATCCGACTCGTTATATGTGTACCAATTTTAAAATGCAAACAATGCTCCAGTACCCTCAACCTATATTTGCATGAGGTGCTTTGTGAACTGGCATTGTTGTCTTACTCCGCACAGCCCTGGGTTTATTTCACATGCTGTACTGAGTAGGAAATACAGCTGTGTTAGTGTTATCCCATCAAAACTAAAGCGACAAAAGGGTGTCCGTATTTATATTTAATATCGCAGAAACCCAGATTTCATGTGATTCTGGTTTGTGTACGATCTGCATCACTTCGGGCTTTCCCCCAAGATCACGCTGAAGCCGTTATGTAACTGAAATACAGTTCAATACAGTATTGAACCAAACTCACTCACACTCGCTTACCCTTCTCAATAGACCGCCTCCGTAGTCGTAGTCGTAGAGCGTCCGCCCGGAGAGCGGAAGGTCCGGGGCTCGACCTCCGGCCGCGTCATACCGAAAGACGTTAAAAGATGGTACTTGTTGTTACCTTGTCTGGCGCTCGGCATTAAGGGGCTAAAACAAGGACTGGTCGGCTCGGAGTCAGTATAATGTGTCTGAGTGGGGTATTCATGTTAAACTGTGGCATGGTATCTTAGTGAGCTAGCACTATACATCGGCATCAGTCCAGACTAGTACAAGCACACACACACACAGACACACACACAGACACACACATACACACACACACACACACACACACGCACGCACGCACGCACGCACGCACGCACGCACACACGTGCATGCAGGTCGCTATGTAAATGCAATAATCTTGAACCCAATTTCACCTCACCTCATTTATGTATATTCGTATCTTCTTCTATATTCGTATCTTCTTCTATATTCGTATCTTCTTCTATATTCGTATCTTCTTCTAATTTCGTATCTTCTTCTATATTCGTATCTTCTTCTATATTCGTATCTTCTTCTATATTCGTATCTTCTTCTAATTTCGTATCTTCTTCTATATTCGTATCTGCTTCTATATTCGTATCTTCTTCTAATTTCGTATCTTCTTCTATATTCGTATCTTCTTCTATATTCGTATCTTCTTCTATATTCGTAACTTCTTCTAATTTCGTATCTTCTTCTATATTCGTATCTTCTTCTATATTCGTATCTTCTTCTAATTTCGTATCTTCTTCTATATTCGTATCTTCTTCTATATTCGTATCTTCTTCTATATTCGTAACTTCTTCTATATGCGTATCTTCTTCTGTAAGAGGGACGCCCATACGTAAACTTACATGCTATTTATTGCTATTCAAAACCGTGTGTTTTAAAATACACATTTTGTTTTGATACTTCATTTGTGCTCAAATCATACAGAGATGCTCGTCTTTCAAACTTGGATTGTAGAATTTAAATGACAAAACCAACATATTAGCGCTTTGCTGGTAACAATCCCCAGCGTAATCAATTTCCGTTACAAGCACCGATTTACCCCGTCCTTCATAAGATTTGACTTAAACCCGCACACTGTCACTAATTCGTCCAAACACTCAATGACAGCAAAACGCTACACAGACCATTCATGTTAACGCTTTGTACATTATATAATTACTTGAAACCAAAATAAGCCCACATTGACGTCAGTAGATATAGTCTCAGTTAGAGCAGGCTATTACCAAGCTCCTCCGAGCAACGTCGGGGAACCACATCTAACAGATTTCGACAACTTCTTGGAGAGCACTCTCAGCCTTCTTCTGAAGCCTATTACTCCTGGGACGGACGGGATTACGACTGAAGGTAGAATTAGGAAGTTCATTTTTCTGTGATTGTCCCTGAGTTCATTCAATAAAGTAAAAATCTTACAACTACGATGTGGCTAAATTGCCTGAGAGTTTTCCGTCCCAGACTACAGCTGCTTCGTTTCCAGGGCGTACTGACTCACACCGGCAAGGGTGTGGATGGTGGGGTGGGGGTGGTGGATGTAAGTAGAAAATCGACGGAGACCAGTCAAGTATGAATTATTCTACGTCGGACATCCTACCCCCGATGTCGCCAATACGCTGTCCAGCACCAACCATGTTCTGATTTCTGTCATTCCTGTTCCGTACACCACGATCAATACCCCACCTATACCCCAAACACCTTCCACAATCCCTACTCCTTATAACACAACGCGTACAACACCATCCTATCCTCATCCTTGATCCGTACAACGCCACTCTATCCTCATCCTTGTTCCGTAATCCGGAATCCCCACAAGCAGACACTCAACTGAAACGGGTACCAATTCTACGTTGGAATCCCTACAAACAGACACTCCACTGAATCGGGTACTTATTTGACGCTAGAATACACACAAGCAGACACTCAACTGAAACGGGTACCTATTTTACCCTGGAATCCACGTAAGCAGACACTCAACTGAATTGGGTACCTATTTTACCCTGGAATCCCCACTAGCAGACACTCAACTGAATTGGGTACCTATTTTACCCTGGAATCCCCACTAGCAGACACTCAACTGAATTGGGTACCTATTTTACCCTGGAATCCCCACAAGCAGACACTCAACTGAATCGGGTACTTATGTGACGCTCAAATCCCCACAAGCAGACACTCAACTGAATCGGGTACCTATGTGACGCTGGAATCCACACAAGCAGACACTAAACTGAAACGGGTGGCTATTCTACGCTGGAATCCAGACAAGCAGACACTCAACTGAAACGGTACCAGTTCTACGTTATAATCCCCACAAGCAGACCAGGTGAGAAACGGGTAGCTATTCTACGCTGGAGTCCCCACAAGCAGACACAAGTGAGAAACGGGTACCCATTCTACGCTGGTTTTGCACAAGCAGACACTCATGGGATAAGGGGTTGTGGGGTATAAAAGAACATAGTATTAGACACAGCGTTAATGTAACAGATAATGAACTAGCTTTTTCTTATGCAAACAGTTTTCGTTGCTGGGTAGGATGCCAGCAAGTTGGGATACACTCGAGCTTGCCGTGTGCCAGTGATGCGTCGGCGCACGTTGGTAGAACGGGCACCACACTTGCACTGAAGTGTCTGCTGACCTCATCACTACGTTCATATATTTAATCTGAAGCCTCTAGACGATTGTCTGCGTAAGTGCATGTTCTGTAAGTGGTTGGCACACGCAGGGGAACCACATGTCGCCTGTCATTTGCGGAGATGATAATTTAATAAAACACGTGTATATCCCATTAGATGGAAGTCGTTTGTTTTAGTCATTCCTCCTTTTTGCTGCGAATAGAGTTACGCATTGAAATGACAGATAGTTTCCTTCACCGTGTCAGTTGCCTAATGTGTTGGACTGCGAGAAACAGGTGTCAGCCAGGTAGAGCAGGCATTCTCACACCATAATTCTCTCACCGCAGAATAAAAACATCGAAATGCGACAGCTGAAGTTCCAATACATGATACAATGGGCGGACTACTCATACATGGTACGGTTGGAATACGTTCCTCCATGCACAAGTACGCTCGAGTACGTTCCTCCATACATACAATTTACTGTGGAGATACGTTCGTCGTTACTTTCTATGGTTGAGTACGTTCCTCCATACATAAGTACGGTTAGAGTACGTACATGCATACATAAGGACGGTTGAGGACGTTCCCTGTACATAAGTGCGGTTGAGTTCTTTCCCCATACATAAGTACGGTTAAGTACGGTCACTCGTACATAAGTACGGAAAAGATACGTTCCTCCATACGTAAGTACGTTTGAGTATGGTCACCTATAACGTAAGTTCGTTCCTCAGTACACAAGTACGTTTAAGGTACGACTAAGTAAGGTTCCTCACAGTTACAGCTGAATCAATCTCCCATTCGTAGTTACGGTGGACTTACTTTCCCAATGTGGCGTTTATGGTGGACGTACTCTCCCATTCGTAGTTACGGTGTACTTACTTTCCCTTTCATAGTAACAGTGGACATACTCTCCCATTCGTAGTAACGGTGGACTTACTCCCCCATTCGTAGTTACCTTGAACTTACTCTCCCATTCGTAGTTACGGTGGACCCACTTCCCAATTTGTTGTTACGGTGGACTTATTCTCCCATTCGTAGTTACGGTGAACTTACTCTCCCATTCGTCGTTACGGTGGACTTATTCTCCCATTCGTAGTTGTGGTGGACTTACTTTCACAATTTGTAGTTACGGTGGACATACTCTCCCATTCGTAGTTACGGTGAACTTACTCACCCATTCGTAGTTACGGTGGACTTATTCTCCCATTCGTAGTTACGGTGGACTTACTCTCCCATTCGTAGTCACGGTGGACTTACTATCCCATTCGTAGTTACGATGGACTTACTCTCCCATTCGTAGTTACTGTGGACTTATTCTCCCATTCGTAGTTACGGTGGACTTACTCTCCCATTCGTAGTTACGGTGGACTTACTATCCCATTCGTAGTTACGATGGACTTACTCTCCCATTCGTAGTTACTGTGGACTTATTCTCCCATTCGTAGTTACGGTGGTCTTACTCTCCCATTCGTAGTTACGGTGGACTTACTATCCCATTCGTAGTTACGATGGACTTACTTTCCTAATGTGTCGTTTACGGTGGACTTACTCTCCCATTCGTAGTTACGATGGACTTACTCTCCCATTCGTAGTTACGGTGGACTTATTCTCCCATTCGTAGTTACGATGGACTTACTCTCCCATTCGTAGTTACGGTGGACTTACTCTCCCATTCGTAGTTACGATGGACTTACTCTCCCATTCGTAGTTACGGTGGTCTTACTTTCCCAATGTGGCGTTTATGGTGGACATACTCTCCCATTCGTAGTTACGATGTACTTACTTTCCCTTTCATAGTAACAGTGGACATACTCTCCCATTCGTAGTAACGGAGGACCCACTTCACAATTTGTAGTTACGGTGGACATACTCTCCCATTCGTAGTTACGGTGAACTTACTCACCCATTCGTAGTTACGATGGACTTACTCTCCCATTCGTAGTTACGTTGGACTTACTCTCCCATTCGTAGTTGTGGTGGAATTACTTTCACAATTTGTAGTTACGGTGGACTTACTCTCCCATTCGTAGTTACGGTGGACTTACTCTCCCATTCGTAGTGACGATAGACTTACTTTCCTAATGTGTCGTTTACGGTGGACGTACTCTCCCATTCGTAGTTGTGGTGGACTTACTTTCACAATTTGTACTTACGGTGGACATACTCTCCCATTCGTAGTTACGGTGAACTTACTCTCCCATTCGTAGTTACGGTGGACTTATTCTCCCATTCGTTGTTACGGTGGACTAACTCTCCCATTCGTAGTTACGATGGACTTACTCTCCCATTCGTAGTTACGGTGGACTTATTCTCCAATTCGTAGTTACGGTGGACTTACTCTCCCATTCGTAGTTGTGGTGGACTCACTCTCCCATTCGTAGTTACGATGGACTTACTTTCCTAATGTGTCGTTTACGGTGGACTTACTCTCCCATTCGTAGTTGTGGTGGACTTACTTTCACAATTTGTAGTTACAGTGGACTTTCTCTCCTAGTCGTAGCTACGTTGGACTCCACATTCCACATCTGTAGTTACGGTGGACTCACTTTGTTCATTCGTATAGAGTCACTTTCCACTTACATAGATACCATTTCACCTCGCCTATTCTGCATATAAACAGCGAGGCATCAGTGTATGGTCGGGCAAACCCCGTATGTACAGAGGATTCAGTAAAATTATGAAATACTGATAACCTACATGTGATCCCTTGCAGCATCTCTACCCCGTCTCTCTCAATCCTCGATTCGGGCTCCAAATGCGATCACTCCCGCAATTCTTCAAATCTGTATACAGTGAAGCATTTTACCCCACGTACAGTCAGTCAGTCCCCTTTATGGGTCCAGAAGAAAGACGTTGAAGTCCTTGTACCTGCAAAGGGCCTGGATCCAAGGTGGGTGTACGTGTAACTCAACAGGGTGTCCGACAAGCATGACCTCTCCCGTGTCACCATATTTCGGAAGCATGTTCGTCGTTAACTACTGATGACTGGTTCGGGCTCTATGTTTTTGACAGTCAGTGAGTGAGTGGTTGGGCGAAGGTTTTGTCCACCGCTCTTAGCAATATTCCAGCAACATCAGCGGGGGACACCTGGAATGGACTTCAAACAGCGAACAAGAGTGTTTTAACAAAATTCCCGCAACGTCAAGGAAAGGGGACACCAGAATTTGGCTTCACACATTGTACATACACCCATGTGGGGGAATCAAAACCGGGTCTTCAGCGTGACGGGCGAATGATTTAACCACTAGGCTACCCCACTGCCCCTAACTTTCAAAGACGCCATGAGACGTCTGTATTTATCGATATTGCTCAATGCATCATAAACAATCATTCACTCCCTCATACATATGTCAATGTTAAAGATTACTCTTGGGTCCTCAACAAGCCCAGATAACAGTAAACTGAAAACCATGAACCTGGTACCCCCGGCTGCAGTACCCCAGGAGCGGGCGCTAGTGCGTACCTGTAATTTTCTTTTGCAAAGCGACGATCCGGGAATGCAATAAACGATCTGTTATCATGAACGTGACGTTGTTTATATAGGTGGTCGGCTTGTTTGTCCCTGGTATAAGTCAAACATTTGTAAACTTTACGTCGACTCCAACCACGGGAAATCAACTACAGCGTTGTCACAACAATATTGATCGTATCATCCAGTGTCACTATTTGTGTCATATCAAGATAGTCAAGTCTACTGAAGTAACTAATTATTTCTTTATGTTAGTTATTTCGTGTTTCCTGTTTTAGTTTTTGTACTGTCCTCTGCACACTTACTTCAATGCCAATGACGATAAAACGTGTTCCAAGAATAGCGTAGCTTGCAAGCAATGTTATCAAACGTGTTGGAAGTGTTCATACGTCCCGCGTCTTCATGGCGCTGTCAACCAAGACGCCAAGTATTACCACAATGTCACCTCTAACGGGAAACAGGTTGGTGGGGACACATTGTACCCACAATCACACAGAAGAGGGGACGACTACTCACTGATTGTACTTGGATGCGTTAGACCCGTTGGCATGGGTAGCTGTGGTACACGAGAGTGTTGAAATAACTGAGCGGTTCCTTGAGAAGATCCCCATGCTTGTCGTAAGAGCCGACTAACGGGATCGGGTGGTCAGGCTCGCTGACTTGGTGGATGCATGTCATCGTATCCCATCGTAGATTATTGATACAGGGTGATCAGACCGGGGGGCCAGGTTGATTATGTGTCATCTTACCCCTAGAATAGTATCAATCACTGGATTGTCTGGTCCAGACTCGATGATTTACACGTCGTTGTAAAAAAGCTGGAACATTATTGAGTGCGCTGTGTTAAAAAACAAAACAAACAAACAAGCAAACAAAACTAACATAACAAAATGTCATCAGAAATGTGTTAATTATATGCAGATAATTGATGATAACAATCATTATAAAGTATTACCTCAATATTTTACATTAAAGGCTCTCCCGAAAGGAATCCAACCTAAGCTTGATTGCAATCAACAAAATGGCTGCCTCTGTCTCAAAAAGTAAAGATGCATATTGTTCGAATCCGTTCTACAGGAAACACATCCGTCCTCACTATAAGGCGATCTGGCGTGGCCATTGCCTTAGGTCGCACCACTGTCACCGGACAAAATAAACCCTGGCATAGTTCACCAGACAGAAGGCCTTTCTTGCGTCTTCCTGTGGGGTCAGAGTTAATGAGTGCACATGGTGGCCTTGATAATCAGGGGGCGTGTCAACCCTTAAAAATGAGGGTATTGTCCTTGTGGGAGGACTCTTGTTCACTTCCTGTGATCACTGCGCATGCCCGAAGGCGCTGAAGTGAGTTCGAATCCACCACTCGTTAATCTTTTATCCTTCTGTTTGAATTTAGACTGGTGTATTTCCAGGCTTCACTTTGTTCTCTTTGACATGGGAATTTTCATGAATTAAGATTATTCGTAAAACTTTTTAAACACGTAACAATAAGTCTTAAAATGGGTTCTGAGAATGTTGTAACAATTTAACAACACTATATGGGCTAGTATATCAATGAAATTGTTTTCAAAAGATTATAAAAATAGTTTTGACAAAGCTGAAACAAGCGAAAAATACATCGAGGTACGTCTTCTGTGAATAACACTGAATGAATTGCTACTCTTGTACAGCCGCCATTCCGAGTTAACTAAATGGCACTTAAAATGAGTGAGTGGGTTGGGTTTAGCATTGCTTTTAACACTATTCCAGTTATATCACGGCGTGTCGAATTAATGTTGGAGGAAAGCCCGAAGTGATGCAGGTCTCAGACGTTTACCACTTTGGTGAAACCCACGAGCACGGGTATGGTGCTGACAAACCTAGAAACATAATCGGGGTGAACTGGGATATTCGAACCCACAATCATAGGTTTCTGGCGTGCTCAAGGGACGCAACTCTGCACAGCAAATCGCGGCGCCTCAGACGACTGGGCCACCCTTGCCCCCGGCACGTAAAGCAATACACAACTCACTTTCATCGTTCACGTCATGCGTTGCACGGAGGGTAACGGGGACATGTTGAAAACAAGTCTTAACTTCATCCACTAGTTTCATTATAACCCATTCAATCGGGGGAGACATATGCTTCTTAAATAATAATATATAGGCTTTGCCCTAGAGAAAGTTTCCAAAGGAAGTCGGTCACCTGTTAAGAACGGCCGATTATTAAAAAAACTAATCTCCCCGCGATCATGTGAAACCCCATGGTTTGTAATGTCGTGAGGGTGGAAACATTGCACTGTATAGTGTAGCCATCGCACCATGGACAGAAAGCGTACAGGGATGTATGAAAAGAAGACGAAAAATAAATACCTTTAACTCGTTATCATGGCGATAATGGCGGCAGGCCTCAACGTGATTATGTAAATTGCAAAGCTGGTTTTCACTCATGGTGTAATTCGTTTGCTCTTTTCCAAATATTTTAAGATATTTCTCTAATAACTCATATTTAATTTATTTCTAAACGCCCAATAGCATATGCTGTTAAGGCAAAGGAAAAGGCCCTCCAATACACTTGACGACGTAGTCACGTTTGGGAACGGAAATGTAGGCGAAGTTATGTGGAAAAGATTGTAATTCATGATAATTGTTAAAATGCAGAATATATGAATTATTACGCTTCACTTCGAAGGAGACTGCAAAAGCGAGCGAGTGAATGCATGTTTGTGCCGCATTTAGTAGTATCCTATTACAGCAAACTTAAGCATTTAGTGAAGGATATCTAATACAATGGATGGATGGATGAGTATGGTTTTACGCCGCTTTTAGCAATATTCCAGCAATATCACGGCGGGGGACACAGGAAATGGGCTTCACACATTGTACCCATGTCGGGAATCGAACCCGGGTCTTCGGCGTGACGAGCGAAGGCTTAAACCACTAAGCTACCCGACCGCCCCCTAATACAATGGAAGGCTTAATTGAATAAACTGCCATATTCCACTGAGTCTCCCCGAAGACACAGCGTCTGACATGATGACAAATGCACGTCAGGGGGCAGATATAAGTTTGAAAGAGGGAAGAAGGTCGGTGGTTCGATCCCTGGCGTTTAAAGCTGGTACATGTACTTGTTGTTACCCTGCCTGGCGTTCGGCATTATGGGGATAAAACAAGGACTGGTCGGCTCGGAGTCAATATACTGTCCGGGTGGGTATCTATCAGTGGAGCAGTGTTAAACTGTGACATGGTATTTGATGGGGCTGGCACTATAAACCGGCCTACATCCGAACCAGTACAAGCAGCCTCACACACACACACACGTGCATACGCATCCCTATAGAGGCAATAATCTGGAACACCAGTTCCCCTCACCTATATGCTGTAAGCCAGAATGTGCACAGCTAACGTTCACGAGTTTAGAATAGTAAAAGAAAACTAAGAGCAATGCACCGAGTTATAAGGTTTTCACAAAGATACGTGTGTCTTATTACCCCCTGCGCGACGACATCGCGGCCAAAGGTCCGTCTATGATCTACTAGATAGGGTATATGTATGAATATCCCCGCAAAGAAAATATAAACAGTTGGAATTTTATCTTAACGCTAACAGGGCTGCATTTGTCAAACGATCTGTTTTTCTTCAGCGAATCAAATAATACGCTTCAAACCCACACTTAAAGGTGACATTTGGATCATTCACTCTAAAGTATCTATATAATCTATATATATCTACAAATCTAAATAAATACTGCCCAATTGTCTGACAATGATATATCTGTATATAGTTTATTGCTTACGGGTACCCGTTTTGGAACTGGTTTCCGGGTAGAGAACGCCCCGATTCTGATACATGGCTAACACGGATACATAGGTATTCATCAATAGTTCGGTGTAACGGGCGAACGCTTTATCCACTAGTTTATTCCCAATCGACCCCCTCCTCTCCCGGGAGGAGAGGCAAATGTCAGGTTCATATCTCTTGCTCAACCCAATTTCACAACTTTCTTTCCTTTTTTTTCTTCAAAAAAGGAGGTTAATGTGAATGTGATTTATTGCAACCACAAATCGGGCGTCTTTCTTACACAGATCCTAGTGACAGCATCCGTTTCCACAATACAGCTTCTTTCATGAAGCGACTTAACATCGTCAGCGTTAACTAGGAAGAAAACACTACCCGACCCAATGCCATAAGTAACTCTCGTAATTACGAAAACTCCTGTCAGTGTTTTTCTCTATGGTTGGGAATTCAGGGGAAAGTATTTCAGCGTGGTGTTGATGGTGCTTCGTCGCTGTACGGAACAGGTGGTCGTCTAGTGGTGTACTCAGATGCGATGACCGGGGAAGATAACCAGTGTCTCAAGACACTTCATGCCAAAGCGTGACTTCAGCCAACCATTGCATGTCAAAGCCAAGTGTTGTATTCCTTACAGGGTCGCGTGTCGGGCATGCGGCGTCTGGAGTTTTGCTGATAAGATAAAACATATGCACGTGTGCGACAACGAAAATGGAAAATGATCTTTTGTTGTAAGATAATGGGGAGAGTAGTTGTACCTGAGACGTGGATTTGTACCTTAGACTCTTTCTTTTTTTATTCCAAACTTACAATTTTATTAATATCATTTCAGTGATTTAAGAAGTGACAATCAAAATTTGAAAACTAATAATATTGTATTAGACACGGGTTCATTTACTTTCGAAGTGGGTTGGGCCATTCAATACAACAGCAACAACAACAACTACGAATAAAAATAATAGTATTCTGGCAATTATTTGTTATGACAAAAATTATATTTTAAAAGTTTCTATTTAATGGATTGAACAATTAATGCCCAACCACGGCTTATACACAGTCTCTTCTCTCAGAACGTGAACTCACTGCTATTATACCACGTGACCGGCTTCATCAACAACTCATTTCTCCGTTATAGTGTGGGGTATACAACTAATGACAGCTTACATTATTCAGTGTGTCTTGACTTGACATGTTAATATACAGGTACCGAACATGTACCCTTTAACCGATATGTCCGGTAATGTGAAAGAATTTCCTCCAGCACTGACGTGGTTGAGATGTGTGTGATCCAACTAGACGTGTAACCAGTACCCCTGCCAGTGTCGACAGCCATCCCGCACCACACAAGGCGCTCACTGACAACATCATATCGAATTCAGGGGTCGATGAGGGTAATGCTTAATGTCAGTATTGACAACTACGCTAGTGATGCGGCCTGTGTGTGGGAGACCCACGTGGGCTGGGTGGTGTGTGTGTGTGTGTGTGTGTGTGTGTGTGAGAGAGAGAGAGACCCACGTGGGCTGGGTGGTGTGTGTGTGTGTGTGTATGTGTGTGTGTGTGTGTGTGTGAGACCCACGTGGGCTGGGTGGTGTGTGTGTGTGTGAGACCCACGTCGGCTGGGTGGTGTGTGTGTGTGTGTGTGTGTGTGTGTGTGTGTGTGTGTGTGTGTGAGTGAGAGAGAGAGAGAGAGAGAGAGAGACGCACGTTGGCTGGGTGGTGGTTGTGTGTGTGTGTGTGTGTGTGTGTGACGCACGTGGGCTGGGCAGTGGTTGTGTGTGTGTGTGTGTGTGTGTGTGAGTGAGAGAGAGAGAGACGCACGTTGGCTGGGTGGTGTGTGTGTGTGTGTGTGTGACGCACGTGGGCTGGGCAGTGGTTGTGTGTGTGTGTGTGTGTGTGTGTGAGTGAGAGAGAGAGAGAGACGCACGTTGGCTGGGTGGTGGTTGTGTGTGTGTGTGTGTGTGACGCACGTGGGCTGGGCAGTGGTTGTGTGTGTGTGTGTGTGTGTGTGTGAGTGAGAGAGAGAGAGACGCACGTTGGCTGGGTGGTGTGTGTGTGTGTGTGTGTGACGCACGTGGGCTGGGCAGTGGTTGTGTGTGTGTGTGGGGGGGGGGGGGGGGGGGGGGGGGGCACAGAATAACACGACTGTGATTAAGGAGAATGTGTCTGCGTTGTAATTGCCCGTGTTAAAACTGGTTCCGGTTTGACTCTTGTAAAAGAAATGAAACGCGCCACAATGCGTGACCGACCTGTAGTTTGAGATAGTTCGGGACAGGCATTCCATGCCCTGGTGGGTCTCAAGTACATTTCTTGATTTCGATATGCAGCGACCACTTGCTCTTACATTCCTCTAACTTACCTTTTGAATTGTCGATGTTTTAACTTCTTTTTCCGCTTGTACACATTGCGTGGGAATGGCAATGAGTATCTAAACTGCCAGTCAAAAGAATGTGTACACTTGAAAATTGGATTTATCAAAACGTTACTAGACTGTAAACGGTCGCCGAAACACAGCAAACACACCCTGTCCACAACATAGCTATGATACCCACATCAAATACATCTCGACATAGCCACCATCAAACATGGGCTTTATTCTTTCTTAAACTTAGCTCGGCAGTTTATGTAATGTGGAAATTTCTGAAGTATTCTTATCTAGAATATAGTCGGGAGTTTGGGTATGGGTGTGGGTGTGGGTGTGGGTGTGGTTGTGGTTGTGGTTGTGGTTGTGGGTGTGGGTGTGGGTATGGGTGTGGGTGTGGGTGTGGTTGTGGGTGTGGGTGTGGGTGTCGATATGCACGAGTGTTAGGTTATGGTGCGGATAAGGATGTGTGTGGTTTGGGAGGTTGGCGGCTGGATGACTGATGGTTGGGAGGACAGGTAATGCAGGATACTCATTAGGTATTTTACATGCTGTGAGTCTACGTGAACATGACAAATGACCCCTTCACCACACGCACTGACACACGATTGAATGACCAGTCTCTTAACACATTCAAGTGTCACCTGAACGTATTACTGCTCATAGTGCGATCGTCCCATTAGTCTTTGTAAAGTGCGATTCATCCCGACAGATCCCCATACCCGCTGTCATACGTCTGCCCAACTGCGTTGCACGTCTCCACTTCGTTAAAATTGTCACGCGTCTCAACCCGTTGTTACACGTCTCCCAACGGCGTCACACGTATCCAGCTTGACGGTATACATCTCCATCCCGTTGTCTCCACACGCCACCCCACAGGCGTTCAACCTTCCCTCACCAGCGTCACACGTCTCTACCTCGGCGTCACACGTCTCCTCACCAGCGTCACACGTCTCTACCTCGGCGTCACACGTCTCCTCACCAGCATCACACGTCTCTACCTCGGCGTCATACGTCTCCTCACCAGCTTCACACGTCTCCTCACCAGCGCCCCACGTCTCTACCACGGCGTCACACGTCTCCCACCGGCGTCACACGTCTCTACCCCGGCTTCACACGTCTCCCACCAGCGTCACACGTCTCTACCACGGCGTCACACGTCTCCCACCAGCGTCACACGTCTCTACCCCGGCTTCACACGTCTCCCACCAGCGTCACACGTCTCTACCTCGGCGTCACACGTCTCCTCACCAGCGTCACACGTCTCTACCTCGGCGTCACACGTCTCCTCACCAGCGTCACACGTCTCTACCTCGGCGTCATACGTCTCCTCACCAGCGTCTTACGTCTCTACATCATGACGTAACACGTCTCTACCACGGCGTCACACGTCTCCTCACCAGCGTCACACGTCTCTACCTCGGCGTCACACGTCTCCTCACCAGCGTCACACGTCTCTACCTTGGCGTCACACGTCTCCTCACCAGCGTCACACGTCTCTACCTCGGCGTCATACGTCTCCTCACCAGCGTCTTACGTCTCTACATCATGACGTAACACGTCTCTACCACGGCGTCACACGTCTCCTCACCAGCGTCACACGTCTCCTCACCAGCGTCTTACGTCTCTACATCATGACGTAACACGTCTCTACCACGGCGTCACACGTCTCCTCACCAGCGTCACACGTCTCCTCACCAGCGTCTTACGTCTCTACATCATGACGTAACACGTCTCTACCTCGGCGTCACACGTCTCCTCACCAGCTTCACACGTCTCTACATCATGACGTAACGCGTCTCTACTACGGCGTCACACGTCTCCCACCGGCGTCACACGTCTCTACCCCGGCTTCACACGTCTCCTCACCAGCTTCACACGTCTCTACATCATGACGTAACGCGTCTCTACTACGGCGTCACACGTCTCCAATCGGCGTCACACGTCCCTACCCCGGCGTCACACGTCTCCCATCGGCGTCACACATCTCACCGGCGTCACGTCTCTACCCCAGCGTCACTCGTCTCTAACCCGGCGTCACACGTCTCTACCCTGGCGTTACACGTATGGGGTCAAGCGTCACTCTCCATACACTTCGAAGCCGCCGCATTTACTATTATTTACGGATTAAATTGATGTATTAATTTCACAAACAGCCTACGCAGATTGCTGGAATAACAGTTGGATTGATGCGTGGATGAACAGCACCAAGCACATAATTTCCCCAGGGCACCTGGCACTACCCACTGCACATTAGTTTGTCGGGGTGCGAGAAGCTTGAGATTTTCATTGTATCCGACATTTGGGTGTATCAAATCGTTACATGAGGCTACACTGGTTTACTTCACGATCATTATGGGGGGCACGGGTAGCACAGTCGTCTAGGACGCCGCGATTCGCTGTGCAGAGTTGCGTCCCCTAGACACGCCAGAAACCTATGATTGTGGGTTCGAATCCCGGTTCATACCCGTGCTCGTGGCTTTCGCCGAAGTTGTAAACGTCTGAGACCTGCATCACTTGGGGCTTTCCTCCCATATTAAACTGACACGCCGTGATATAACTGGAATACTGATAAAAGCGGCGTTAAACCCAACTCACTCACTCACTCACGACCATTTTTGTAGCAGGGTGAGTCCGACAATCTCTCATTAACCCGCCTCATTCACAGGCATACACAAATAGGACAGTTTATTGCTGTTCTTGATCCCTTGGTAAATGTGACCCTATACTTGTAGTACGTGTGTCCACTGGTTGCGTTAGGAAGAGTGAGTGTGTGAGTTCTTTTTTATGCCGCTTTCAGCATTATCCTAGCAATAACGTTGCGGGGTGCACCAGAAATGTGCTTTACTCATAGTATCCTTTGTTCGGAATCGAACCCGATTCGCAACGTGACAAGCAAACACTTTGACCACTAGAGCCGACCTCACAGCCCATTAAGAGATGATGTCGTCTGTTAGGGTTATCTCCCTTAAACGTAGGAACGAAACATTCGGAAAGAACATTATCAGAGCAAATGCGACATCGTTATTTTAATACCCCCCCCCCCCCCCCCCCCCCACACACACACACACACACACACACGCACACACACGCCCAATCCCCTAAACAGCAACATGATGGTATAACAGTGCCAAACTGTTTCAATAGCTAAAACAGCATCGGCGGGTTGCACACAAGAGAAAAAAAACCCTCGCACATCCTAGAAACAAGAAATCGTCGTCACTCGTGATAAATATATCTAAATCTTCACGTATGACAGCAGCCTAATGACATATTAACCCTTTAAATGTAAAGTGTTAATCCAGTGACGTTGTTCCCCTTCAAATCAGGCGGCTGCGAAAGCTGAATGCCTTGTTTCAAACTTGCAAAGACAGCAAACTGTCCCGAGACTGTAGACTGCGTGAAGCGACAGACCAACACTCGCCGACAAAGGTTCAGGCACGTTTAGTTTCAATAGCAATGTGTTGAGGAAATTTCTATTACCTTAGATTTTTATCATGGATGTTTCTAAATTTGTATTTTACGGTGTTGAAGCAACAATGAATGGGTCTTCATGCCCATCGTTTTATCGCGATAATGGTTTGTGGTAATCGACGGTTGGCGTATTGACATAGATGAATTGTACCCGAATGAAATTCTTGCCGGGGACATTTATTACAATAGGGCGATAGCATGAGACGACGTTATCTCATCTTTATGGCATATTGTCCAGATCCGCTCTGTAGTTTTGTCGAAAACAAATAATACATCCGTCGTTTATATTGTCATATACAGAGACAGAGTTTAGATATTCATAGCTGCCACATTGACTGTACAGTAAAACTAAACTTTCCGCTAAATTTAACCAACGTTTATGATAATATTCAGGGAACCATGTTGTGATTTTTTTAAAGAAAAGAATACTAAGGTTGATCTTGTGTGTATTTTCTTTGAAATTCAGTCGGAACGAGAAGACGTTATTGTTATAGCTAACGCGAATGTTGAGTAAACAGCCAGGAAGAGATAGTTTGGCCATTGTTAATACAATGGGACGTGAGTCAGCATGACTCACTGACACTTTACACTGGAGGGGTGGTCGATTTCAAACCAGGTAGATCTGGAAATTGTATTACAGTGAAACCTGGTCAGGTCGGACCCTGTGAAGTCTGGGTTCCAGCTTTACGAACGATTACTAGTAGGAGTGTCCAGAGTGAAACCTCGCTAGTCTGGACACTGTGAATCCTGGACCCCACCTCACGGACGATTAATAGTAGAAGTAACAAGAGTCCAACCTGCATAGTCCGGACACTGTGAATCTTGGGTCTCCGCTTTAATGACGATTAATAGTGGGAATATCAGGTGGGACCTCGCTTTTTCGGACCCTGTGAATACCGGATCTCCGCCTTATGACTTATGAACGCTAATGGCGGGACATTAAAGGGTCATTCAGTCATCTTTTGTTGATCTGTTAATACTTTCTCCTTTAAGGAACAGTTCTGATTAACGGGGCTCTACTTTTCCTTACCTCAGTCTCATACACGACATAATCAAACTGGACCATATACGGCGATACTTGTATGATGCAACTATGACCGATATCTAATTAATCCGTGTGTATGCGATACACAATTTAAAATGCACGTCAGGCACTAGCAGGAATCAGGTATCTGGCCCCTTTCCACAAAGGGATCTTATCACTGCGACTGTTACAATGGCGTTGTGGGATTGAACAAGGTGTCCTTGATAATTTCTTTCTATACTATACAACAGAATTGAGTCCCGGGAGGATTACGGGTTGGTCTTCAGCAACCCATACTTCGGGTGGTCAGGCTCGCTGACTTGGTAGATTCATGTCATCGTCTCCCAATTGCGTAGATCGATGCTCATGATGTCGATCCAGATTGTCATGATTGTCTGGTCCAGATTCGATATCATTACAAACCGTCGTTTTATAGCTGGAATATTGCTGAGTGCAAACAGAGTTGCATATTGCATTGGACATTGTGTCAGTCAGTCATTAAATATCTACTAGTGAGTGTTAATTACTTAATGAAGTATGAGTTGGATATGAACAACGTAAACGACGTTTTCACCACAGCCGACGTCAAGGAGACCTCATCAGATCACGTTCAGTCGATAGTGTGATTGACAAGTACGGAAACGTAGCACGATCCACGGAAGTGCACAACAACCGACGCCTTGCAACCAACACACGTGCGTCCGGCAGTCATAGCAGTACGACTGTCATGGGTTAAACATCGGAGTTGCGATCGTCTGAGCGCAAAGACCGTTGTGAAGAATACCTGTGTGTTGGATGCTCGTCCGAGCGTCTTGGACCAGCCATATAATAGTTTCCTGCCTCTGTTTCAAGTCATTAGTTTCTCAGGAAGGAGGATCTGTACGATTATTTACATCTGTTTTTTCAAGACATCTAGCTTGCCTGGCGATCAATTCGTTTGTTTGTTAAGCGAATTAGTTTACCCAGTATTTTCTGAAACGAATTATTTAAAGAAACGTCCCAGTCGCACTCTTTGTAGTTGGTGACGGTTATAAGTCATACAATTAAAACTGTGTCATTATTTTCAGAGCATGACACATGCTATAAACATACATGTATACACCTGTGAAGCACTGGTATTGACCAGCGTCGGTTAAAGAATACAGTTATCTTTTCATTTCTTATTTGTTTTAGGGGGCACGAGTGGCCCAGTCGTCTAGGGCGCCGCGATTCGCTGCGCGGAGTTGCGTCCCTTGGGCGCGCCAGAAACCTATGATTGTGGGTTCGAATCCCGATTCGCTCCGATTACGTTTCTAGGTTTGTCAGCACCATACCCATGCTCGTGGGTTTCACCGAAGTGGTAAACGTCTGTGACCTGCATCACTTCGGGCTTTCTTCCCACATTAAGCTGACACGCCGCGATATAACTGTTAAAAGCGGCGTTAAACCAAACTCACTCACTCTTATTTGTTTAAAAAGTAAGTTATCCCAAATATTTGAGAAATTATGAACGTTCAACCATGGCGAAGCCACCATGGAAGTGTATGAAAGCTGGATGTTCACACATGTTAACGATGATTCGCTTTTCACCCAGCTGTCACATGTCAACTCTGATTTGTGTACCCGTGTCTAAAGACGCGGTATTCGGATCTGGTATCAGAGCAGCAAATACCACAATACGGTTAGTTACTCCTGAATGTATATTGCAACCACTCAGCTGTCTGTGGTCACAAATCAGAGACGTGACATGACACACATCCAACATCCTAGTGTCTAGGCCGACACCGATATTTACACCTGCACTGCACAACGTGAACATTGCCTGACGTACCGTCGGCCATCTGGGCTGTGTACAGCCTTGCACGTGACCTGACCAGGGGTTAGAGGTCACTCGGTGCATGACGTTGAGTTACTCGCAAACATTAGTTGTAAATTACGCTCACATGCCTAGAACGTGTCTACGGATATATCTTCCACACAGGACCATCTTGGCTACTTTCCATTTCATTGCAGTGTTATTACATTGCATTGCATTTGAACTTCGTCAGCTGTCAGTATCAATTGAAATTTACAAGCTGTTTCGTCGGATGAGATATTGTAGGTTAATAGTCTTATACGATAAAATGTGTACTCTATGGTCGTTGCCCTACAAATGTTAGAATCTTTGTTCTCTTATCAATAGCTATATTATATGATAATGTTAAAAAATTAATTCATGTACGCTTTATATAATTGTATTACGGGCATGTTTTTAAATGAAGACTCTCGTAAATTAAATCTCTCGAACAAACTATTGTTTCGTTTACATAACGCTCCTCGAAGTGCCAGAATATTATACACGTGAGTTCGAATCTTAGATTCGTCCTGGTCATGTTTAGACCGCCTCCGTGGTCTAGTGGTAGAGCGTCCGCCCGGAGAGCGGAAGGTTCGGGGTTGTTGTTACCCTGTCTGGCGCTCGGCATTAAAGGGCTTAAACAAGGACTGGTCGCCTCGGAGTCAGTATACTGTGTCTGAGTGGGGTATTCATGTTAAACTGCGGCATGGTATCTCAGTGAGCTAGCACTATAAATCGGCATCAGTCCGAACTAGTACAAGCAGCCACACAAACACACACACACGTGCATGCACGTCGCTATATAAGTGCAATAATCTTGGACGCGACGTTAAACCCAATTTCACCTCACCTCACCTCACCTGGTCATGTTTCAAGGGCCATGTCCGCGGGTTTCGTATAGGATGTGACGCCTAACCTGTGTCACGATCATGTATCTGGTAAACCATATGACCGTAGTCATGTTCAAGTAATGAGAGTTGCTTGTGTAATATGCATCCATGTCACGTCGACTTGCAATGGATGTTCGAGCCGGAGAAAGAGGAATACTTGGTCGCTGGTTCGAGCATCGAGACAAGCGAACCATTGATAACTGGCGGTACTTCAGCCTCTATACCTTTGCCATTCGGTTTTTTGGTTGTCTATATTTAAAATATCTACTGCCACAGTGACCCCCAATCTCATTAAAATCAGATAGATCGAAGTTCTCGCTGGCACTAAACAATGATCTGAGGACATCCCATTACGGGTCACGTCAGACAACAGGCTAAATCTAATTCCGGAATTCCAACGCACGTTTAAACATGTAAATAACAAGCTCACACGGTCTAGGGACATAAATATGAGTATCACCAAATCGTGCTTCCAGCGTAAAGCAGCTTACAGACGTGATTACCCAGAACAGCCTATATGTATACTAGCTTACCTGTAAAAAGACAACATGCGTTTTTAAACTAGCAGGCGTCCGGGTAAAATGCTCCTACTTTATATATAGACCGCATCCGTGGTCTGTGGTAGAGCGTCCGCCCGGAGAGCGGAAGGTCCGGGGTTCGATCTCCGGCCGCGTCATACCAAAAGACGTTAAAAGATGGTACTTGTTGTTACCCTGTCTGGTGCTCGGCATTAAGGGGCTAAAACAAGGACTGGTCGGCTCGGAGTCAGAAACTGTGTCTGAGTGGGGTATTCATGTTAAACCTCGGCATGGTATCTCAGTTGGCTAGCACTATACATCGGCATCAGTCCAGACTAGTACAAGGTCCGGACTAGTACAAGCACACACACACAGACACACACACACACACGCACACACACGCACGCACGCACGCACGCACGTCGCTATATAAGTGCAATAATCTTGGACGGGACGTTAAACCCCATTTCCTCCCACCTTATTATAGGGATGTTCTTCTCGCTATGTTTAATGTATACACACCAGTTAAAAGGAGTTTTTATCGTAAGAGAAATTCTGGAACAAATTCTACTCCTGTTTTCTACTCCTGAAAATTGAAGCTTGCTATTCTCTTGCATGGACAATTTGTTTTAGGCATCATGACTATTTTTTTTATGAAATTGAGTGCTCAGTCTTCACTACAAACACAATTCAAAAAAATAAATCATTATCCCTACACGTCAGTAGATGGTGTGCACATGCAGAAATGTGACAAGATGGCGACTCCCTTCTTCTTGGATGTGTTGCACGGTGTATGGTTTTCTCTCCCCCCCCCCCCCCCCCCCCCCCTCCCCCGCCCATCTACCTGACGTTACCTGAGGGTCCCGTCCGTCAGTCTGACACAGGTACTTAGTGGGGGGTTTACCTGTCAACACACCATGTCCCTCACAGCAGCGCGAGGCGTCGACCCCCGAATTCATTACCACCTTGACGGTGCTCCGGTACACACACCGATAGGACACTGTTCATTGTTACAACACGATATCCATATTAATAAACTATCCGGTTTAAACCCTTCTTAAAACAATGGACTTAGTTATTTCGCATGAGACGTGTATTTAATATATCCTATGAAGTATTCATTAATTTTGTTAATTCAATCCCATTAATACACCTGTATCGTGGAAACTGATATGCGTGTGGTGATAAAATACTCTTATATTCTTGATATGACGTGACGTTGACATGTCGTGACAAGGCAAATCTGTATCGCTTTATTTAATATATACATTATATTCCAGGATCCTACAAGACCACGTTGTTTACTTTGTCATGAATATGGTCTCTGTGTGGTATTCACCTTCTAGGTGGTCTGTGACTAGTCCCATAATCCGGCTGGGGCAATGTCCGTCTGTGGTGAATGCGTTCATAATTACAGGCGGACGTGGCCGTATTTGGGGAGGGGAGATGAGAGTAAATCCGGCACCTTCCTGGTAATCCCTCACATCAGAGACCATAAAATAGACACTGGACTAGGATGCTCATGAAACTGATGCACACGTGAACTGTTTTCTCTCATATTTAAGAGCCAAAAGACGTTATTAAATGGTACTTGAAGTTACCCTGGCGCCCGGCGTTTAGGAGAGACAACAATGACTGGTGTACTTGGAGTGTATGTTATGGTTGGGTATCCTTTTAAACTGCGGCATGGTATCTCAGTGGGCTAGCACAATGATGCTGGCACTGGTCTGTACTGATTCCCGACATGGGTACAATGTGTGAAGCCCATTTCTGGTGTCCCCCGCCCTGATATTGCTGGAATATTGCTAAAAGCGGCGTTAAACCATACTCACTCACTCACTCACTCATTGTACTAGAACAAGCAGACAGACAGACAGACACACGCACACACAAGCACACATATGCACACATGCAAACACGCATGCTCAAACACGCACACAAACACACGCACGCGCCTAAACACATGCTCACACACGCACACACACAAACACACAAATACATACACACGCACACAAACACATACACACACACGCTTATGACATCCTTGATCTTTTAAGTCATTTTAAGATATTCATTTTAGTTTTAATAATTTACATTCATGTAGAATACATAAACACATCACATAACTGAAATATGTCATTTTATCCTTTAACATGTCCACAAACGTCAAATAAAACCGTATAAAGGCGATCTACTTTAATTTATATACAGCGTAAAACAAGATCCACATTAATTTATCAGATTCTACATTTTAAACAATTACAGCGTTGGCATTTTTTACAATCCGGGTAAAGTTTTTAACACTCACTTTAAACAGATTGGGTAACCAGAAAACAGAACTGGGCACAAGTTCTGGCAACTTAGATATATATATATATATATATATATTGCTCCTAGGTAGAGACTGAGACACAGGACGGTGTGCATGCAGTTCAATATGAAGTGTATAAAGTATAGTGGCTAAAATGAAACAAACAAATAAGAGTTATTCGGTGAAGAGTGAAGCAAATCTTGTCATCGTCACTTTGAGCTGCATACGGGATTCAGTCCTGAAACACTTTGATAAATGTACTTGTTATCTCAGATCTTTCCGGATTGCAGTTACAAAAACTTGGGTCACCATTCAAACGATCTCAGACACTACCTGTGTCGAACAAAACAATGAGAATTACAGTAGATCAGACCTTGTATTTGGACTCTAATTCTGTATTTCTGGTAATTCATGATACATTTTCATAGAAAACGGGTTGCACGAGGAGTCGTGACACATGTGTGTATATACCCGTGAAGATCCGGGTTAGAATAGGTCTTCAGCCAACCATGCTTGCCGTAAAAGGAATTATGCTTGTCGTAAGAGGCGACTAACGGGATCGGGTGGTCAGGCTCGCTGACTTAGATGATGCACGTCATCGTATTCCAATTGCGTGGATCGATGCTCATGATGTCAATCACTGGATTGTCTGATCCAGACTCGATTATTTACAGACCGCCGTCATATAGCTGGAATAGTGGTGAGTGCGGCGTTAAACAACAAACAAACAAACAAACGAGTGTACACGTGTAACTAGTCCTGCCCCGTGACATTGGGATACATATTTTTTATAAATAGATAATAAAAAGGCAAGGATAGTCATCTCTCTTCAGAAAATTTCCTTTTTTTAGTTTCGAGGAATGTATTGTGAAATGCAAGATGTCATAGACAATATGTTAGTGTAATGTGAAACATGCACTACTGGGTTGTCAGGACTGCAGGATATCTTATAGCAGTTCTAAGTACTACCAAGTCCCCGTGTACATTTCACAAGCATGTCTTTGACTCACGTGGAGGATAACAACCGGCACCTATTGCATCAACAAGTACATGCCACAACCGAAGTCATTGTGTCGCTACATACTTGTTCTTTGTTTCCGTGTAGTGTAAGCCACGAGCGTACATTTCCAGTCAGGGCGAGTTGACCATGGACACAGAGTGCTCGGCGACCGGTCACCTACAGCTGTACTCGTGTACATATCAGATCTCTTTAAATTGACATGATGTATGGCATGACTTGTTGATGCGGGTGACGGACGCACGTGTTCGGGAGATATATACACCAGGTTTGTTTGTTTGTTATTTAACGCCGCACTCAGCAATATTCCAGCTATATGACGGCGGTCTGTACATAATCGAGTCTGGACCAGACAATCCAGTGATTGACTTGAGCATCGTTATACACAATTGGGATCGATGGCTTGCATCAACCAAGTCAGTGAGCCTGCCCACCCGATCCCGTTAGTCGCCTCTTACGACAAGCATAGTCACCATTTACGGCAAGCATGGGTTGCTGAAGATCTATTGTAACCCGGATCTTAACGGGTCCACCAGACATGCATTCTGACGACGGTGGTAACTGTAATGTTAGCTTGCTGAGTGAGTGAGTGTCATTTCTTTACGTAAGTCATCAAACATGTAGCATGTTAAAATTCAGTTACTCTTTGGTTGTCGTTCATAAACGCATGCTTATCATACAGTCGTAATTGTTCAACGGACTCTGCTTTTAGCAGAGGTTTCTTAGGTTTATGATTAGATTTGGACAGTGAGTGAGTGAGTTGGGTTCAACGCCGCTTTTAACAGTGTTCCAGTTATATCGCGGCGTGTCAGCTTAATGTGGGAGGAAAGCCCGAAGTGATGCAGGTCTCAGACGTTAAACACTTCGGTGAAACCCACGAGCACGGGTATGGTGCTGACAAACCTAGAAACATAAAGATTTGGACAGGTTCTGCACATGAAACTATACATGATGACGTATACATAACTGAACACATTGGCATTATTTTCAAATGAATTCCATTTTGAATGATGAATATGAACTATTAAATTACCTACCACACCTACGGAATTATATATATTAGGTAATTAAAGTGACATTCGCGTTGTTGTTTAAGTCACTCATTTTATTTTATTTTAAAGAAAATGCAAATTAACTCAAAATACGACCTTGTATATTCATAAGACCTTTATTCTTCTTATTCTCTAAATTTGTTAGCATTGCCGTTGTTAAATCTACTGTAACTAATTTCGCACATGAGTATATGACAATGTGGAGTTGACAGATAAATTTCGTGGTTGCTGACAGCCTAAAATGTTTATATACGACATATATATTTTTCCAGAATTGCCCATAATTAAGGGTGCATATCACACACGAGTGCGTATAATACGCGACTAAATAAGTCTTTTTTACATTGTTCAATCGGAACCCCGGGGTGCTAATTGGGATTGTTCAATGGCCAATATATTAACAAACATCGCCGTGTGCACTTATTAGAGCGGGGCGCTTATTAAGTCGAATACGGTAATCGGACTGAGTTCATGTAAACGTCGATGTATCAAACGAAAACATCATTAATACCGAAGTGGTATAATTAAGTCGATACTCACTCAAATACACAGCAAACTGAAACAAGAGCTTCCGGCTCGTCTGATATCACCAATCTGGCGTGAAACTGTGTAGGATTCCTGTCGTGAATTCATTTATACTTTACAGCATAAATACGCTTTGCGTTACATCGAATAAAAGCACAAACGTGATACAATGACCTACATTTATACATTCATCAAGCAAAATTTGAAAATAAGCCCGAGGCAAAGTTTGGTGTTGCAAATGGTACGTGCCTCGTCGAAGTAAAATTAGCGTTACTAAATTCACTTTGTAATATTTCATATAATATTATTCACTTAACTGTCATGTTGTATAAGGAAAGTAGGCAATATTTGGATGATGTTAGAATTCGGGCCTGTCGTAAAAGTCTGTGAATACTTCTCACGCGCTGTGCCCCAGCTCTCAGTGATCACGTGAGGGAAACCTTTTAACCATTTTGTATTTCACGCTGCCATTCAGTCTCGACATTAAAATGCTTATTCTCAAAATAAAAGTGTTTATTTTTAATATTAAAAAGAACACATTACTCATTCTTTCAGTATTCTCTTTCCAGAAAATTATCATCATAAACGAACGGCATTTCGTATTTCTGTTTTTCTTAATATTTTCCGAAGACTGCTATGTCCATGTAGAATAATCGTCCAGCGTTAACATTGTGGCCGGCATAACCTCATGAACGTTCTACGTATATTATCGAAGTTCAATTAAACGAATATAGTTACATGTATGCCAGTGATAAAAGAAATGACAATAGCATTGCCGATGCCGTTGTTGTATCGTCAAGTATTACCAGTTCTTTTGTACATTTATATACTAATGTATGAATATTTTTGTATATTAACTTCGAGTACAATAGGTCACACAATGATGTTACTTTTTTAATAAACTAACGTCATTTCCGATACGCTGTTCATGTCACAGAGACAATTCGTTACGATTTAACACAAGTGGATCCATTGTTCGCCGAGTGAAATCTACGCCTGTCAGTTCAACGACATTGACTGACAGTGGAATGGTTTTCATTGCCAGCGCACGTGTTACAGAATGCAGTTCATATCCGCCGTTGTATTGACATGTCTGATTGATACGTGGCGGTGGGTACATTCTGCAAGTGAGTTCCATGGTGTCAGTCCCATCTTTGTACTTCTGGAGTTAAAATCAACCAAAGTTTGGTGTTGCAAATCAAACGAGAATGCACACTCTCGGAAATGAACACATTTTCCAGAAGAATTATCTTAATAAAATATTAAAAAAGTAGACCAGTGACCTCTCTTCAGTTACAGAAACCGCAATAGTATTTGGCCTATTATACACTTGCATGGGCAAATGTTTCAAGGGCTGTATGACAGACAGCTGCGAATGTTAATGTCAGTAAAACGTAAGTATATCCCTACATCTCAACATGTCTATCACACGCAAACAGTAAACGGTATTTGTTTTATGTCGAACTACAAACATATGCATATACAACATATACATATCTCAATCATACATTATTGAAGACCAAATCGTGGTCCCTTTTGGACCACAAGATGTGCATAATAAGCAACACTTTTAGATATAACTGCCGGCAATAGAAAGTTAGTGAGTGAGTTGGGTGTAACGCCGCTTGTCACAGTATTCCAGTTATATCACGGCGTGTCAGCTTAATGTGGGAGGAAAGCCCCAAGTGATGCAGGTCTCAGACGTTTACCACTTCGGTGAAACCCACGAGCACGGGTATGGTGCTGACAAACCTAGAAACATAATCGGGGCGAACCGGGATTCGAACCAACAATCATAGGTTTCTGGCGTTGCCCAAGGGACGCAACTCTGCACAGCGAATCGCGGCGCCTTAGGCGACTGGGCCACCCGTGCTCCCGGCAATAGAAAGTGGACACCCTTGTTTGATGGTGGCTGATGAAACAAACAAGACATGGTTATTCAATGGTGATGTATTTGATACGGCTATCATAACGGTGTTTTGGACTTTAAGTTTACAATGTTATCATCTCCGTAACGTTTTGATAACGTTTGTAATGTTTAGGTCAGATCCAACTTTCAAGTGTATACTTTCTTCTACCCGGTAGTTTAGATATTGGCCAAATTTGTTATCATCTGTTCGTTCACCTGAGTTTAATTTCAAACGATATGCTTTTCTTTGAAGAAGTCGTTCTGTCAAGTCAGTTTACTTCAATATAAACAAATCAAATAAAAAAGATGTTGTCGTTTTGTCGACCGCTTGGATAGTTATCAATAAGCTATCCGAAATGGGTATCAGGCGATGCCACATGTGAACATTGTGTGGCTAACATCACTCCCCTGTGACCTGGCTGTGTTCGTGTGTCATCGTACCCGCCGTGGAAGTTTGCTCATGTTGTTAACCATTGGTGATTTCCTACTCCGAGCGTGCTTCAGCGCGCGGTATATCGGTGTCATAGAGCGGACTTGTCGCTGACGAATGGCGTAAGATTTGTTCGTTTGTTGTTTAACGCCGCACTCAGCAATATTCCAGCTATATGACAGCGGTCTGTAAATAATCGAGTCTGGACCACACAATCCAGTGCTTGATATCATGAGCATCGATCCACGCAATTGGAATTGGATGACATGCATCTACTAAGTCAGTGAGGCTGACCACCCGATCCCGATAGTCGCCTCTTACAAGCATAGTCGCCTCTACCCGGATCTTCACAAGGAACTGCTCAGTTATTTCAACACTCTCGTGTACCACAGCTACCCCGAGTCTAACGCATCCAAGTGCAATCTGTGAGTAGTCGTCCCCTCTTCTGGGTGATTGTGGGTACGCTGTGTCCCCACCAACCTGTTTCCCGTTAGAGGTGACATTGTGGTAATACTTGGCGTCTTGGTTGATAGTGCCATGAAGACGCGGGACGTTGCTCATACTATCAATCAGTGGCTTGTCCGGCCCATGCCCGATTAATCACATGCCGCTTTTACATAGCTGGAATATTGCGGCGTTAAACAACAAACAAACAAACACATTTTAGCAATCCGACATATTTAATATGCCGACTAATTAAGTTAGTCTTGAATTTTAAGTCACTTCCATCGTCACGTCCCTTAACATAAACATAAGTTACCATTGTCAACTTGATATAATGCGAAAAACGGAAAACGTAATACAATGTACTATTCTGTTTGAAGACTGTGTCTTATTTGTGGTGATTGGCAGGGTTTACATTATGACTGACTCTCGCATGTGACAGTGATTTGTACATGACATTCTCACGTTGAAATAATGACATTGATATTTTAATGACATTTATATCGATCCTCAATGACTTCGCAAGACTGGCAGCGATAAAAATACACCCTATATAAGAAAACGCAGGAACTATATATACGACACTTGGTGTAAGATGCTTGGTGGAATCACATACAGAACTACACACACACAAACACACACACACATACACATATTTTTTGTTAATTATAGAAAAACCTTATTTGTCCAAACACTGAAAACATATTTCGAGACATATTAAAAAGATTAAACTTGGCAAAACTGATCATCAAGGTTGAAATTAAAGTGTCAAATATTCTTAAAGTGAAATACAGCTCTAGTGTCTGAGAAAATGGCATCACAAGTCAGTATCTCGTGTGTCCGCCATGTGCATTGATGACTGCCGTGCAACGTCGATACATGGAATGGATGAGCCGGTTGATGAAGGCAATAGGCACTTGAGCCCACAGTCTGAGGAACGCCTGACGCAGTTTAGCTGCAGTTGTCGGCCTTGGTCGGGCGTCATTCAGCCATCTTTAAATCTCGTCCCACAGGTGCTCAATGGGATTTAAATCGGGACTGAGGGCAGGCCACTGCATGGTTCTGATGCCATTCTGCTGGAGGAAGTCTCTTGTTGCTCTCGCAGTGTGGGCACGGGCGTTATCATGCTGTAACTCGTGGTTGCGGTGACGTGCCAAATGAGGTATGGCGTGTGGTCTCAAGACTTGATCAATGTACTGAGCTGGTGTGACACCATTGCCTCTCCGTGGACCGATGTTCTGGAAGACCACAAGGCCGACCCTCTGCAAGGCCAATTCCACCCCACACCATAATGCTCGGACCACCACACGAGTCTCTTTCAACAACACAAGCATCCGAATAACGTTCCCCATGGCGTTACCAGACTCTCTCTCTCAGCCATCTGCTGTTGAGATACAGTAACGGCTCTCGTCTGAGAAGAGGACTCTTTTCCACAGCTGGTGGCGCCAATGCTGGTGATGTGTTGCCCACTGAGGATGGTCCCGGCGATGACGTGGTGTCAGAATCGGTCCTCGGTGTGGCCTGTGGCAGTGGAGGTGTCTGCTCGTCACTCGTCGACGCGCGGTGTCCGCATTAATGTGTCGCTGGTGTGTCCCCATGGTCTGTCGAGCAGTTTCCGCAGCGATCTTGAAGATGCTGTCGCACAATCTGACGATCCTGACGTCGGTTGGTGACCCTTGGTCTTCTACTACGTGGTTGGTCATCTGTAGTGTTGGTGGTCTAGTACCGTTGCTGGAGCCTGTATTTATGGTCCTTACGTGGACTTGAAATGCATTGGCTTCTTGCCGAGCGGTTTGTCCAGCTTGCAATCGTCCAAGGGCTTTGTGTCGCTGATTTCTTGTCAATGGCATGTGGTAGCAATTCAATAATAAAAGAATGTTATCCGATCTGGGTGGATTTTTATAAGACAAGAAATGGGGGAATTCAATTTGCATTTCAATTTGCACGGAACTCACGTGGATCGGGTTAACATGGCCGTTTCCGCGATCCGTTTAGGCGATCGGTTTTATTGGCATCTGCTTTGTTTTTTATCCTCAAATTTAATTTTTCCAGACAAGGTATGTTAAATTTTATAAACTTTGACAAAAATTACCCAGATATTTAAATGACAACATTTCATGCAATGTTACTTAGGGTGACGTTTCTTTTGCGGTTCAGTATATAATGGCAGATTTTGGTGGTCACAGTACATAATACATCACCAGACAACGCTCCACATTACAAACAGGACGGGATATCACGTCCCCTCATCAGACAACGCTCCACATTGCAAACAGGACGGGATATCACGTCCCCTCATCAGACAACGCTCCACATTGCAAACAGGACGGGATATCACGTCCCCTCATCAGACAACGCTCCACATTGCAAACAGGACGGGATATCACGTCCCCTCATCAGAAAATGCTCCACATTGCAAACAGGACGGGATATCACGTCCCCTCATCAGACAACGCTCCACATTGCAAACAGGACGGGATATCACGTGTCCTAGGCGTGCCAGACATCTATGTTCCAGGTGTCGAATCCTTGATTATGTTTCTAGGTTTGTCACCACCAGACCTGTGTCCGTTAGTTGCCCCGAAGTGGTAAACGTTTAACGTCCATAACATGACTGGTTAACTGCAATAATATGAAAGAATCGGGTGGACCCTGACTTCTTTTGACTAGTATATGATCATTACTCCTGATACAGAAACGCGGTACCTTCGCTGACTCCTGGTGGGAGGAGATAGTTGTTTCAGTGTTCGCTCGTCACACCGACCACCGGTTCGAGCTCCCGCACGACTACCATGTGCGAAGCCCTTTTTGTTTCCTTCCGCAGTGATATATTAGAATACAAACGGAAAAAACATCACTCGCACACTGTCTACACATACTGTTTATGGTGACTGTGAATAACTTGTTTCTTTCAGATACAGGTGGTGCTGTATTCCAGTACCACTGGACCCCCATACCCATTCCCCCACTCTACAACTGCCTACGTCTACGCCGACTGCAACATCAACATCTACGAGGGGTGGTCCCAGCATCGAGACGCATAGTTGCATCCCTTCGGCATGAAAGATACTATGGTCGTGGGTTCGATTCCTAGTCTGACCCTGAATATGTTTGTAGGTTTGTCTGCACCATATCAGTGATCATGGGTGGTAAAAGTGGAAAACGTCTAAGACCTGCATCACTTCGGGCTTTCCTCCCACATCATGCTGACACGCCGTGATATAACTGTTCAAAGCGACGTTAAAACCCAACTCACTCACTGAAACCAAACACAATCACTCACTTGTTGTCGATATGATTTAGCGGCTTGTACTACGTCCCGACTCCCGCAAACAAAGTGTATATTATTAAGTAAGGATAAGATATATGGATGAACAACTCTATTATAGTCAGGAGTGACGTGATTTATTGTAATAAAGAAGTTGTTCATCCATATATCACAGCCTTACCTAGCGCTCCAACTTCTAATGGCCCTCGGAGAAGTGTATATTATTATTAATACACTGTGTTTGCAACGAATAAACTTCAAGATTATTTTAAAAAATCGGTACGTCACAACTCACTTCTGCGGAAAGGAGTGCTTTTGAAGCTGCAGATTTATGACAGGATGGGGCCAATTAGTCATTTTCCTCTGTGCAAATATTTGAAATATCAAAATGGCAAGATGTAAGGCGTTACAGCATAAACCCTTGACATGATAAAGGAAATAATTAGATCCTGTTTTCGCAACAGAAAGCAAGTGAGTTAATCCATACTTAAATAGCTCTATTCATCGTCCTGTGAGAAGCCTCTTCCTCGACATGAGTTCACACTTGGTACAGAAAGGCGATGCAGTAGTGCTAGAAATGCCGGCACTTTTTATGGCAGGGAATATGTTCCATACACAATGCATGATGTCCATACTGAACCCGAACGTGCATATTATCTGTTCACAATCACCAAGTGATATTCATTTATTCATGCAATTGAATGCCAATGTGGTTAAATTACGTGCAGTAAGAAAGTATATGAGCCGATAATGCAAAAAACCCAAAAGTTCAAAATATGAGGCAACATACATATGTTAAATATCACCAAGATGGCAATACACACATTCTTCATCCAGTTATTTCCCTTCCTCGAGTCTGCCTCCCTATACTTTGCACCTAATGAACCTGCACCAGACGACATCTCCGAGCAGACGATCAATCGATCCGCATTTATCAGTGTTTATTTCCCGCGCTTTCGCTTGACGTTGCCCATTACGCTCATTTAAGATGCACGCATTGACCCTCCTCAAAGACTTGAAGACAATAGCAGGCGACATGATAATACCGTACCTTCCCCTTCTCCTAGCCTTCCTTCCCTTTGAAGGCGCCAGAGGCGTTATCAGCCATGCTTGTTTGCATCTGAAATGGAAAGGTTTTCTAGAGTTACATATCGATATACAAGGTCGCATCGAAGCGTTGACGGGCACCCCTCATTTCGATTGTCTTCTAAGCTTTGAAGACGATGTCACAAAGATTGTTTGAAGTTGTTTTGTGCGATTTTGAAATGACGAAAGTAGTTGACAAAAGACATATCAGGATCCTTTAACAGATCAAACATATTATCGTGAATTGCACTCGATGGCTTTGCACGGATCGATTAGTATAAGATGACTCTTTTTAAGTTTGGATGGTTAATTCTGTCAATGGATTGATGACAATGCGGAGAATGTACTGACGGTAACCTTTGGCATGTAGCGTTCAACACATCGGATTGTTACACGTCAACTGAAATTAAATTAAGCGTATTGCACGGCGGAGACGTTGATGTTAGCTACGGCAGTAACACTGACTTCAGAAGGAAGTGAAGCACAAATATGTAATAAAATGTCATTACTTTTGGTTTAATGATAAACGATAAATAGGAATGAATTATGTACCAAATGAAGGATGGTGATGACTTTTTAGGCAGAAGATGTGAAGTCACCCGCACTTCAAGGTCAGGAGTATTTAGAGGGCTCGCTACCTTCAGCCTCCGAGTGTGGGGGTCCTACCATCCTTCAGCTTTGAGGTTGCAGATAAACCTATGGTTACTGATTACGAAAAAAACACTTTTTTTTGGTGTGTGTTTTTTAATCATCGAGAACATAGAATTTCAAATTTCTGAAGTATAACATGTCGCAACGAATTGTTGCTCTCGATTGTGGAGGCATTGACAATTCTCCATCTTCTTCTCAATGTTACTTAATGGCGGCATTGTGTATTTTGGAGACTGACTATTTAGATTTTTTCCGTGGAAGTGTCATTGTAGGAGTATATTGATATTTTAGCTTTTCCCTCATTGACAACATGACACGAATGTTCTTTTGGCTCAGTGAGTTGTTTACCAGCCGATTAGGCAATCGGGTATTTAAATATTGTCATCAGTTTCGGGTCGTAGGATCACAGATGCGGAGTATTGGTGCACAGAAAAACAAATATATTTTTTAGGTCTTAAATATGGGAAAAGTCCATGAGTAGTTTATTGGTTAAAGTATTCGCTCGTCAAGTCGCGGACCCTGTTTCGAATCCCTTGTGTGACTATTATTGTTTAAATTTTAACAAACGACACATAAAACCACGCCGACTCACTCACTACTGATAGAAAAGTACGACGTCAAAGTATTGTTGTACATTACAGTTAGATACATCCATCAAACATCAATAAAACTAATGTATTTCCAAACTGCATTCTTAATAGTTGTAAATGTACATGACCAGCTGATTGTGACAGGTGTTCATTTCAATCATATGTATACCACGAATCAATAACATCATATTGGGGCTAATTTATAGGGATTATAACTCGTTGACTCATATTTGATACTATTAACGGCCTATTTCTTTGTGTGCTCGACTCGTTTGCTATGTCGATATCAATTTACACACTAATGAATCACGTATGAAATGTACATCAGCATTATGTTGATAAGAAACATTAGACTTCAATATGAAATCATTTATTAATCATCAGTTGCTATTACGAGGATGCTTATCAATGTTATTGATAATAAAATTAATTGTTGTACCAGATGACATGAGCATTCCATCAGTGCTTACCAATGTCCTTGCTTCAGTCAGGGCTGGAGACGTTAAGCGTGTGGCCCTTACTCTGAATGTGTATGTATGTTAGACCAGGTGTTCCTGCACATTGTGCTTTTAATAGGGTATATACACATATGAGAACAAAATGGCAGGGTGTGAGGTATATACTACGATGCATGATACCTGTTTGTATTACGCGTTAGAATTGGTCCCTAGAAACCTATGCTGGTCGTGAGGGGGTACTTAATAGATCGATTCCGGGGTAGAATAGGTCTTCAGCAACCAATGCTTGCCGTAAAAGGTGACTATGCTTGTCGTAAAATGCGACTAACGGTATCGGGTGGTCAGGCTCGCTGACTTGGTTGATGCATGTCATCGATCCCAATTGCGTGGATCGATACTCATGATATTAATCACTGGATTGTCTGGTCCAGACTCGATTATTTACAGACCGCCGTCATATAGCTGGAATATTCCTGAGAGCGGCGTTAAACAACAAACCAACCAACCAACTAAATAGATCGGGTGGGTCAGCTTTAGTGACGAGGTTTTTGTCCAGCAATATTCCTGCGACTCCAACCTTTGCTGTCTACATTTCACAACTTTTGAGGTATAATCGAGCAAGCTATTTCTACAAATATTTCAAAGAGCGTCATGCAATTCCTTCTCAGAAGTTGTACGATCAAGGTTACAACATTGATGGCTTCAGTACGGCTTTCAAAAAGTTTTAAGGTAGACATGTGGAGGACATTTCCAAGTTTGACGCATCACTGACAAAAATGATTTTGACTTGTACCATACATTACCGTGTTTTTTTCAGGTGGACAATTGACTTGCCTTTGCATGTGTTTGTGACGGCTGCCAGCGGTGGGGCAAGATACAAACGGGAACGGTCTCAATAGTCCAGTAATACTAATATCTTAAACTCATTGATGGAGTGATTCCATCCTTTTACTACCGTCCTCGCCATGCTTGTGGTTTTGACACATAGGTCCTTCCATGGTACGACCCAGAATTTGTAAAGGGCGCCATGGAAAATGACAAATACAAAATTCAGCCAGGGACCCATCCAGGCAAACAAACCTGATCTTGTTTTTGATAAGGCCAATGAAATCATTTATATCATTGAATTTTCTGTCCCTTTTGACACTCATATGATTGACAAGATTCAGACAAAAACATGGCAAATATGCGGAACTTGCTATCGGAATGTCATGCTTGCATCCCAAGTACCAAATTGTCCGTCTCCCCATTGGTCTCGGTGCCTTAGGTTTTGTACCTCCCAATCTGACCCATGAAGATCCGGGGTAGAATAGGTCTTCAGCAACCCATGCTTGCCGTAAAAGGCGACTATGCTTGTCGTAAAAGGCGACAAACTGGATCGGGTGGTCAGGCTCGCTGACTTGGTTGATGCATGTCATCGATCCCAATTGCGTGGATCGATGCTCATGATATCAATCACTGGATTGTCTGATCCAGACTCGATTATTTACAGACCGCCGTGATATAGCTGGAATATTTCTGGGTGCGGCGTTAAACAACAAATAAACAAATAAACAAACCAACAAACAAACCTCCCACTCTGTGGACTGACATTGGGAGAGAGTACCCGGGTTTGCTACCAGGAATGCTACATCATCATCATCATCATCATCATCAATGTTATAGATTTCAACATGTTTTCCATTTCACTTCATTTTCGTTTTGAATTTTTCGGATTTTAAGTATATTTGTACGGAATAATATTTGAACGTAGAGACAATATATACCACAAACCAATTGTGTGTGCCCATTGCATGAGATGTCGTAGACACTGGATGACCTGCAGATAACCTCCAGTGACCGCCCAGAGCAAAAAGACGGACATAGGCAAAGGTATGTAGATATCCGTGGTCTATTGACATTTGACAGGTGAAATATATCAGTTGGAGATATCAGCCCTCGGAGATAGCCGCAGATAATGAATTGTTTACTTAACGTAGAGTCAGTCATCTGCCTTATAAAGAACACATACATCATGGGTGTGACAGGTTCATGTTTACCACATATTTAGATCCACTGTTGCCATTTTTACCCAATGTATAGATAGAAAGCTAAATATGTTTGTATCTGGTTAGTGGAGAATTGATGAGCGATGACACGTTCCAGCAGGTAAGATGTGTGGGTGTCCACACTAAGACGATAGATCTCAGACTGACGTGTCCATGTTGTATGGTTAGAAGAAAGTCTTTGGCTCTTTTGGTATCGCTTGATTACATCATATGAGGTTCGCCAGCGACAAGGTCAAAAAGTTTTGTGGAAGGGGCCATTACGTCATGACACTTTCTTCCTCGTTTGATTCCTCACATGGGCACAATGTGTGACGCCTATTTCTGGTGTCCAAACTTGACCCTCTTACTCCACGCCTTCTTATATTGAGAGTGAGTGAGTGAGTGAGTGAGTGAGTGAGTATGGATTAACGTCGCCTTAGCAATATTCCAGCAAAATCACGGGGGACACCAGAAATGGGCTTCAAACATTGTACCCATGTGTGGTATCAAACTCGGGACTTTCGCGTGACGAGCGAACGCAATAACCATTCGGCTACCCGACCGCCCCCTTTTATTAAAAAGTCTTCTCTTTCTGACATTTTTCCACGCCACATGACAATGCACATCGTGACCTTCTGAATGACTACCCCTCCAAACCCAAGCCTGTCCCCCCAAAATAACCCTCCTACCACCCACCCCTTCAGCTCCATCTTCTATTTCCCCAGGTCACTTCAAAGCTAATCCGGCGAACATCGCTCCAATGTATTATATAAATACACGAATGGCGCCTAGGGCTAATGATTGACCACGCCCCTTCTTAAACCACGCCGACCACAATGACCGCTCGTATCAGTGTGACCAGTATTGCGGTCAGCGACAATGGACGCGGGGACAGGGGTGGGGGGACGTATTCAGGGCCGATGACAGCTGGGAGATAGTACGGATTAGTCAAATGCTTCTAATCATCAACGAGACCTCGTTTTGTCTAGCTGTGGGCTTCTCGCTGACTACACCTGATGACCCCTGCATATCATATTCCAATTGCACTCTGTCACTACAATGGGCCAGCGGCGATGATAGCACATAGACTGGGCTCCGTATACAAAACACAATGCAAGAAAGTAGCCAGCAACTCATCCCTTCGTTGTGCCGTGACTGGTTCTACTGTAATGAGGGGCGATTGGAGAATTGATCATACGTTTTAGGTAGCGTCTGGGTGGCTTCGGGTGAAACACGCTCACGCATGTTTTCTTAAAATCTTGAAATTGCCAGAAACCCTTCAAAACTTGCGTGACTACGAGCATCTAACCAAACCATCATTATCATTAACCGACAGAACGGCAATAGCATCATTCCCTGTCCCTCTTCATCTGAGGTCCTTGAATTCTACAACCAGAATCTCACAATATCCTGCATAATTCTTTAAAACATTAACAATTCTATCACTTGGAAACTTTAAGGTCCCACATGCTATAGTTATGCCGACACAAACTATGAAAGGATTAAAGTAAATAGTTTGAACAGCCCACAAATGATGATCAGCTTTATAAATATGGGATAGCTGTCTTTTAAGAACGATTTAGAAATTAAATTATTGAAAATTAACTTAAGCAGCTGGTACTATTACGTTCTCTATACACGCGATACGCTTCACACACTTATATTTCTGTTTGGAATAGGAAACTAGACATTATAAACTCTGCTGGAGTTTCTTAAAAATAATGTAACTATAACCATATATATCTCATCAAGCAGGCTGCATTGATGTTGTTTGAGAGTGTATTTACATCAATTGCATTGTCAATCCCTCAAGTTGTTCAGTTCAAATCTGACCAATCGCTCGCTTTACTGTTACAAGGGAAACGACACCGCCTGGTCAAACACTACTGACGTTCTGGCCAAACAAACAATTGACCAGACGCCGTGTACTTTGGAAGTTCAGTTTGCACCAGGTAACCTTTGTCGGGCATAAGTCACTAATTACATCTCCGGACATCTTGACCAGTGGTTGATGCACTCGCTGACCCTGCCCCTGGAGCTGAGGGAATAATGACACACGGTACATTTGCCAGAAGCAGAGATCACACTGTAAATCATTAACACCGTCATACACATAGAAACTGACTTCAAACGCGGGGTTGGCTTCAAGTTGAATTAAAATATAGGGTCAAAATTATTTCAGTGATTATTCACTGTTTGGCTTTTTCGTTGTTTGTAGATCCAGCTCGGGCTGCGACACGTAATAGACACAGATCTCAAATGAGGCCCTGCAAGAACGTGGCTGAAAATAAGACCCCTCGATCTTATAACAGACACTGCCTGTAGTGCTCATTTTATATGACGAAGTTAGACAACTATTGTTGTCTGCAGGACATGTCTTCACAAGGACCAAATGAAGAAATAATGGAATAGATTGCAAAGACATTAATGGTTATCTTAAAATACTGCTGTGATATTTTTGCAAAGGTGAACTCATGAAGCACGATTGCTGGTAGCGATGGCGTTTTGAAGAGCTATTGATGATAATTTAGTCGATCAAGGCATATGCTGTCGTGCCGATAAAAATGTTGATGATGCTCGGAATTCTTCTTCATCATCATCGCCATCGTCGACCAAAGCTTCACCATTGCAATTCGATAGCAATGGTATTCATTTTGTTTGATAGTGAATTTTGATTCCTGTTTTAACTGCGGCACATGTCCTAGTCGCAGCAGTTTACTGATTCGACACCGTTAAAGTAGGAATAATTCTGGCATTTATGAAATATTGGCAACGGAGACTCCCGAAATGTTTTTTCCAGACAAAACCACACAAAATATTATTTCTTGTTTGTGGTTATATTTTTTGTCAAGGAAAGGTTTGTCAGTTAGGGTGGGTGAATATTTTTTTTATTTTTTATTTATTAACAATTTTGAACTTATCATGAAGTACATCTTCATAAACAGGTCCTGGGTACGTAACGGGGATAACAATACAGTAAACTACGTTTATAACGAACACGCTTATAACGAACAGACGGATATAACGAACTTCTTTAAGTCCCACCAATTTGCTGTATAAATGCTGTAGGTATTCGTAAAACGAAGTACGGTTATAACGAACTAACATTGGTGGTCCCTTTGAGTTCGTTATAACCGAAAGTTACCGTACATATTGAAACGTTGGGTCACCAGGAAGTCCCCCATCGCCTGGTGAATAGAAAGAATAATAAAATTTATATATAAACCACCAAATCTCCGCGAGATTTCTACCGTGCGACATATAGGTTTTATTGTTTTGACGCTTTTTATTCACCGTTTTACTCGCCAGAATGCTAGTTGAGTGACATTGGTTTGATCTTAAACACATATTGTACTGCTATTTGTTAACATGGAGAATGAATGGAACACAAACCATCGCACTATTGTTCACTAAATGTGATCGATGATACTTTTACAAAATGTTAAGCGATACATTGTAGGCGTATTAGGAGGAGTGAGTATTGATTTACGCCTCTTTCAGCAACATTCCAGCAATATCACGGCGGTGCACACCAGAAATGGGCTTCACACATTGTACCCATGTGGGGAAGCGAACCCAAGGCTACCCCGACGACCCCGTATTAGGATGAGAATGGTCATGTTAGGATGAGGGTAAACGTTGAGAGGTAGGTGAGAACTTGAGGATGAGAATGAGGATGAGGCTGTGTATTTGAGAATGGAAGAGATGGGCGCGATGGGAGGGTGTGTATATGTGTATGTGTATGTAGAGGAGAATCTGTGTGTGTGAGTGTGTGTGTGGAGGAGAATCTGTGTGTGTGAGTGTGTGTGTGAAGGCGAATCTGTGTGTTTGAGTGTGTGTGTGAAGGAGAATCTGTGTGTGTGTGTGTGTGGAGAATCTGTGTGTGTACGTGTGTGTGTGAAGGAGACTCTGTGTGTGTGTGTGTGTGTGTGCGGAGGAGAATCTGTGTGTTTGAGTGTGTGTTTGAAGGAGAATCTGTGTGTTTGAGTGTGTGTGAAGGAAAATCTGTGTGTGTGAGTGTGTGAAGGAGAATCTGTGTGTTTGAGTGTGTGTGTGAAGGAGAATCTGTGTGTGGGAGTGTGTGTGTGTGGAGGAGAATCTGTGTGTGTGAGTGTGTGTGTGTGGCGGAGAATCTGTGTGTTTGAGTGTGTGTTTGAAGGAGAATCTGTGTGTTTGAGTGTGTGTGAAGGAAAATCTGTGTGTGTAAGTGTGTGAAGGAGAATATGTGTGTTTGAGTGTGTGTGTGAAGGAGAATCTGTGTGTGGGAGTGTGTGTGTGGCGGAGAATCTGTGTGTGTGAGTGTGTGTGTGTGGCGGAGAATCTGTGTGTTTGAGTGTGTGTTTGAAGGAGAATCTGTGTGTTTGAGTGTGTGTGAAGGAAAATCTGTGTGTGTAAGTGTGTGAAGGAGAATATGTGTGTTTGAGTGTGTGTGTGAAGGAGAATCTGTGTGTGGGAGTGTGTGTGTGGCGGAGAATCTGTGTGTGTGAGTGTGTGTGTGGCGGAGAATCTGTGTGTTTGAGTGGGTGTTTGAAGGAGAATCTGTGTGTTTGAGTGTGTGTGAAGGAAAATCTGTGTGTGTGAGTGTGTGAAGGAGAATCTGTGTGTTTGAGTGTGTGTGTGAAGGAGAATCTGTGTGTTGGAGTGTGTGTGTGTGGCGGAGGATCTGTGTGTGTGAGTGTGTGTGTGAAGGAGAATCTGTGTGTTTGAGTGTGTGTGTGAAGGAGAATATGTGTGTTTGAGTGTGTGTGTGAAGGAAAATCTGTGTGTGGGAGTGTGTGTGTTGCGGAGAATCTGTGTGTTTGAGTGTGTGTTTGAAGGAGAATCTGTGTGTTTGAGTGTGTGTGAAGGAAAATCTGCGTGTGTGAGTGTGTGAAGGAGAATCTGTGTGTTTGAGTGTGTGTGTGAAGGAGAATCTGTGTGTGGGAGTGTGTGTGTGTGGAGGAGAATCTGTGTGTGGGAGTGTGTGTGTGGCGGAGAATCTGTGTGTTTGAGTGTGTGTTTGAAGGAGAATCTGTGTGTTTGAGTGTGTGTGAAGGAAAATCTGTGTGTGTGAGTGTGTGAAGGAGAATATGTGTGTTTGAGTGCGTGTGTGAAGGAGAATCTGTGTGTGGGAGTGTGTGTGTGGCGGAGAATCTGTGTGTGTGAGTGTGTGTGTGGCGGAGAATCTGTGTGTTTGAGTGTGTGTTTGAAGGAGAATATGTGTGTGTGAGTGTGTGTGAAGGAAAACCTGTGTGTGTGAGTGTGTGAAGGAGAATATGTGTGTTTGAGTGTGTGTGTGAAGGAGAATCTGTGTGTGTGAGTGTGTGTGTGTGGCGGAGAATCTGTGTGTTTGAGTGTGTGTGAAGGAAAATCTGTGTGTGTGAGTGTGTGAAGGAGAATATGTGTGTTTGAGTGTGTGTGTGAAGGAGAATCTGTGTGTGGGAGTGTGTGTGTGGCGGAGAATCTGTGTGTGTGAGTGTGTGTGTGGCGGAGAATCTGTGTGTGTGAGTGTGTGAAGGAGAATATGTGTGTGTGAGTGTGTGTGTGGCGGAGAATCTGTGTGTGTGTGTACGTGTGTGTGGAGGAAAATCTGTGTGTGTGTGAAGGAGAAACTGTGTGTTTGAGTGTGCGTGCGGAGGAGAATCTGTGTGTTTGAGTGTGTGTGTGAAGGAGAATCTGTATATATGTGTGGAGGAGAAACTGTGTGTGTGGATGAGAATCTGTATGTGTGAAGGAGAATCTGTGTGTGTGCCAAGCAGAATGTGAGTGTGAGTATGTCTCAAGCGCAGAATGTGTGTGAAGGAGAATGTGTGTGTGTGTGTGTGTGTGTGTGTGTGTGTGTGTGTGTGTGTGTGTGTGTGTGTGTGTGTGTGTGTGTGTGTGTGTGTGTGTGTGTGTGTGTGTGTGTGAATGTTGATGCATGATGGGTGTGATGTGTGGTGTGGAAAGTGATGCGTTAGAGATACGAGACGTGAATTGAACGCTGATGCGCGTGAGTTGTGGTGTGAGAAGCTAGTTTGAGAAGTGAGAGTCGTTGAACTGATTGTGAGAAACTGAAGGAGGTGCTATTCGATTGTGTTTTCCGATAAAAGTCTGGGGATAAGGCCTTCACATATGAAGAGCTTAGAGGCATAAGGGCCAATGTCATGTGGAGTCCGTTTTTAGAAAAGTAATGAAAACCCTAACAATATGCATGCTAATGAACACATTGTGACAGCAGATATATAAATGTTGCTGTAAAAAAACATTTAAAAAGGAACTAAACTTTTCACCATCAGGCGGGATTTAACATGTGAGATTGATAAACTTCTACTGAAAATATGAACACATACTATTGAAGCTCTTTTAATTATTTAAACTAATGCCAACTTTGTTGAAATAGTTGAAACATAATGATAATGTTTCCAAACTTTCAAAATCTGTTGAACAACCAGTCTCATCCACACACGGAAATGAGAACTCAAATGGCCAAAATCTAGCAAAGTGACTTTGGCCCTTTTACGGAATTTTAAGTAGCTATATTTCAAAAAGATATCAACGAAAACATACAATAGATTTTCTACAAGTAGACACGTACTCAAAAATGTTCTTTATGCAATAATATGCAAAAAGTGCCAAAGTGCATTTTGGCCCCTTTTAGCTCTAAGTTCTTCATATTTTATACACTGTACCTATTGACAATTTTATTTTATCAAATTCAAAACTATTTTGATTCCAACAATATCCTGATATAACATTGTAGGCTGTACTGAAGGCCTTGACTTCGTTCAAATCCGTTTTCTTGTTGATGATGGGACTACCGGACAAGACCCCTACACTTTCCTAGTGACAAAGTATTTATTTCCGTATGCGGTTATACCTCATTAGTTTGACCGGATCATTATCGTTGTCGTGGAGCTAATGACGGTTAAAATATAGTGTTGGAATGAACATAGAGACATACTCACTTCGAGCGAATATAGACTGTTCATAGTGTTTTGACCGCACAGATTGACACGTACTGTGTCAAACTACACACGGATATATTTACACCTGACAGTGTAGGTATTGAAGGGAAATAGTTGGTAGTCTCGGTGTATAAAGAAATACGGTGAAACCTTAAATCGGTAGTTGGTACGTTTTGATCTTGTGATCAGAGTCCTGTTCGCCTACAGAAGGTGGGATGTTAAGCGTACAGCTATTCAGAGAAAGAGGTTCACGTATCGAAGAATATTAACATTCATCGAAGCCAGGTCCAAAGACGTTTAAAGTCGACGTCTCAAGAAAAATATGTAGCAAATATTTCCAGTACACGCAATCTGAAGACATCAACAATCCATATTTGATCTGTACCGTCTTTGGGATCACCTAAAGACCACCTTTCTCACATAACACATTTCCCGTAAATTATGGATTATTGCTAACGTCTTATAAACATATTAGTTCAACAATATATCAAATTATATTGAATGAATTTATGATACACAGATCCTGTTCACAAAATAAGTTAATGCTCCATTCCCCGCATATTTGTCTCCAGGCATTTGTTGAGCATGAGGGTAGCAGTTCCTTCATCCCACACCCTCCCTGGCACAGGTAACGTGGCCCGTACAAAACAATACGCATATAGCACCAGCCACCTTGAGGAGTTTTTTGGGGCAAATTCCGTGGATGCCAAGTTCTTGACATGCGGTGTAGCCGATGTTGTTACGCTGGGACCCCTGGCAAGGCCTCCACCACCGTCTGCCAAACTCTGGCATGAAGTTCATGGGTTGATAACTCTACCATCGTGTAGCTTACCAGTTGTGGCAACACGGTAGAACAGGCCGTTCGTGTGGCAGCTGATAGCATACCACTGACCGTGGTCACATATGATGAAATGATAATTTTCCCCCGGGGCGGTTATTAATATTCAAACGTTGATTCACTTTTCATTATTTATATTTAAGTGTCTGATTTAAACAACTGTAATAGAATCGCAATTTTGACTCCATTTCTAGATGACGTCATCTTATGGCGTCTAAAAGTATCATAAAGCAATATCTGATGACGTCGAAACGCTCATGCAACTCCATCCTATGTCCATCTAGGGGCAACACATAATTTCATATGAAGGCCTCAATGCATAACACCTATAGATGACATACGCCTTCATAAAAGTACCTAAGTATATTAGTAAACTTAATCTCATCCAGTCTGAAGGTGTCATGCAACTTCATCAAAAGGCTAAACTGTATCATGCACTTCACCAAAAGGCCAAACTGTATCATGCACTTCATCAAAAGGCCAAACTGTATCATGCAACTTCATCAAAAGGCCAAACTGTATTAAGCAACTTCATCAAAAGGCCAAACTGTATCATGCAACTTCATCAAAAGGCCAAACTGTATTATGCCACTTCCCCCGATGGCCTTCTACAAGGAACATGCAACTATATCCAGTGGCCTTCTACAATGTACCATGTGGCTTCATCTGATGTTTTTTTAATGTATCATATGCCTCCATCAGGTGGCTTCTAATTGCATCATGTAACTTCATCAAAATACTTGAATGTTTTATCCACTAGGCTACCTCTTCTCCCCGATGGCTTCTAAATATGTCATATAACTTTATCTGATGGCTTCTCAGTG